>NC_053041.3:223795860-224117852 GCF_002575655.3 Aegilops tauschii subsp. strangulata
GAGGAGCAAGCTGTCGCTCCAAGCTGGCCCTTGGTGCAACAACTCGCCGCTCCAAGCTAGCTCGTGGAGGACTGGCCAGTTGCTCCACGCCGACATGCATGGGAGCACGATGGCATGGGCACAGTGGATGCCATGGACCCGTCATGTCGTCATGCGCCTACGACAGTGCCATCCACCAAAAACATTGGCGGAACCACATCTTGCCGGCGGAGGCGGCCAACACGTCCGCGACTGCCGCCAACACCGAGGAAAAGTAGACCATGGGAAGCCGTTGCCACTTGGGTCCTACGATGCCCACCACCACCGTGTTGTCGGCCTACACAACCAGTGTCTTGCCTCGTTCAGTGCAGACCATTGTCAACCCCTGCCTCGGCTTCACGGAAGTGGAGTAGGCATACTCTTCCCCTCCAGCTGAAGCATGGCGACACCGATGAACGACGCAACGAGACATAAGGAAGATATGGCGGAGCCAGAGGCCACGGAGGCGGAAGCCACGGAGGGTAGCTTTGTCATGGGAATGGAAATCGCCATGGCCAACATTAGACTAGGTGATTAGTTGAAGTATGTTCGAAATTATACCTCCAAAGTCAAACGAGTTCCGCTTTTAGTTGAAGTATGTCTAAAATGTAATAAATTTCGTCCGGTTTATATGAAATCCACCATATTTGCATGAATTTCACCCCGGTTAGTTCAAACGGTGGTTGAAATGTGTGTGGGCAGCGTTGGATGGCCGGCTCCCGCATAAGTATCCGCGGACTGACACGGCTGCCATACCTGCATCTGACTACCCTGACCCACCAAAAAAACCACTTGCACCAACGCGCATTCCCGTCCGACGCTAGTTGCCCGCATTCATGCCAGCGTAGAGCGGATGTGACCTCTCACCGGCGCCAACATTGAAGTGGCTCTTCGGCCAAGAGAGCGCCACATACTGTAGAACATGCCTCCTCGCCACATTCAACCGGTTTTAGACTGCTCCGCCTACCTCCATTGAACCCGTGCGTGTGCCGAGAAACCTATTTGCCACACGTTCATCCGCCAGCCAGCCGACATTAAACACAATGTCGGTTGGCTCCTCGCATCCTCTTGCTATTTAAACGAGGCCAGGCGCCGAACAAGAACCACACCACACCTCCGCTCCCCATCTCCTCCTTGCACCATATTCTGCACACTCTCCATGGCATCCGGCGAGCAGGAAGGCGGGTTCGACGGCATAAAAGCCAGCTGGGTGGCCCCGAGCCCACCTGATATGAGCTATGTAACTTGCTAATCCACCTCCCTCACCGCCCCAGGCCGTCCGTACCATGGGCGAGGCTGCAGGCGTCCAAGCGGAGGAGCAAGCCATCGCTCCAAGCTGGCCCTTGGTGCAGCAACTCGCCGCTCCAAGCCAGCTCGCGGAGGACTGGCCAGTTGCTCCACGCTGATACGTCCATTTTGCACCATGTTTTTCTACTGATATTTATAATGTTTTTATGCATAATAATGCATTTTTGGAGTATTTCTAATGCCTTTTCTCCCATAATATGCAAGGTTTACACAAAGAGGCAGAATGCCGGCAGCTGGAATTCTGGACCTGAAAAAGCTACGTCAGAGTTACCTATTCTACACATCTCCAAATGAGCTGAAAATTTACGGAGAATTGTTTTGCAATATATAAAGAATATTGGAGCAAATAACTACCAGAGGGGGCCCACCAGGTGGGTACAACCCACCTGGGTGCGCCAGGGAGGCCAGGCGCGCCCTGGTGGGTTGTGCCCTCCTCGGCCCACCTCCGGTGCCCATCTTCTGGTATATAGGTCATTTTGACCTTGAAAAAAATAAGGGGAGGACTTTCAGGATGAAGCGCCGCCGTCTCGTGGCGGAACTTGGGCAGGAGCACTTTTGCCCTCCGGCAGAGCGATTCCGCCGGGGGAACTTCCATCCCGAAGGGGGAAATCATTGTCATCGTCACCACCAACTCTCCAATATTTGGGAGGGCAATCTGCATCAACATCTTCAACATCACCATCTCCTCTGAAACCCTAGTTCATCTCTTGTGTTCAATCTTTGTACCGGAACCTTAGATTGGTACCTATGGGTGACTAGTAGTGTTGATTTCATCTTGTAGTTGATTACTATATGGTTTATTTGGTGGAAGATTATATGTTCAGATCCATTATGCTATTTAATACCCCTCTGATCTTGAGCATGATTATCATTTGTGAGCAGTTACTTTTGTTCTTGAGGTCACAGGAGAAATCTTGTTACAAGTAATCATGTGAACTTGATATGTGTTCGATATTTTGATGATATGTATGTTGTGATTCCCTTAGTGGTGTCATGTGAACGTCGACTACATGGCATTTCACCTTATTAGGGCCTAAGGGAATGCATTGTGGAGTAGTTATTAGATGATGGTTTGCTAGAGTGACAGAAGCTTAAACCCTAGTTTATGCGCTACTTCGTAAGGGACCAATTTGGATCCAGAAGTTTAATGTTATGGTTAGATTTTATCTTAATACTTTTCTCATAGTTGCGGATGCTTGCGAGTGGGTTAATCATAAGTAGGAGGTTTGTTCAAGTAAGAACAACACCTAAGCACCGGTCCACCCACATATCAAATTATCAAAGTAGCGAACACGAACCAAACCAACATGATGAAAGTGACTAGATGAAATTTTCGTGTACCCTCAAGAACGCTTTGCTTATCATAAGAGACCGTTTTGGCCTGTCCTTTGCCACAAAAGGATTGGGCTACCTTCCTGCAGTTTATTTACCTTTACTGTTACTTGCTCATTACAAATTACCTTGTTATCAAACTACCTGTTACCGACAATTTCAGTGCTTGCACAAAATACCTTGTTGAAAACCACTTGTCATTTCCTTCTGCTCCTCGTCGGGTTCGACACTCTTACTTATCGAAAGGACTACGATTGATCCCATATACTTGTGGATCATCAAGGCTCTTTTCTGGCGCCGTTTACGGGAGTGAAGCGCTCTTGGTAAGTGGAAATCGGTAAGGAAAAATTATTACTACATGCTGAAATTTAACTTCACTTGTTACTGTGGAGAATCATCCTTTGAGGGTTTTTTTCGGGTATCTTCACCTCGACCGGAACCACAATTAGTTGCCCCTCAACGTACTGCACCTACTGAAAATATTGGCTATGAAATTCCTTCGGGTATGATAGAACAACTGCTAGCTAATCCTTATGTAGGAGACGGAACTGAACATCCTGATATGCACTTGATATATGTGGATGAAATTTGTGGATTATTTAAGCTTGCAGGTTTGCCCGGAGATGAAGCTAAGAAGAAGGTTTTCCCTTTATCTTTGAAGGGAAAAGCATTGGCATGGTATAGGCTATGTGATGATATTGGATCTTGGAACTGGAATCGATTGAAATTGGAATTTCAAAAAAAAAATTATCCTATGCATCTAGTTCATCGTGATCAGAATTACATATATAATTTTTGGCCTCGCGAAGGAGAAGGTAGCGCTCTAGCTTGGGGGAGGATAAAGTAAATGTTATATTCATGCCCCAATCATGAGCTCTCAAGAGAAATTATCATTCAGAATTTTTATGCTCGGCTTTCTCGTGATGATCAATCCATGCTCGATACTTCTTGTACTGGTTCTTTTATGAAGAAGACTATTGAATTCAAGTGAGATATTTTAGAAAAAATTAAATGCAACTCTGAAGATTGGGAAGTCGACAAAGGTAAAGAGTCAGGTATTAAACTTGAGTTTGATTGTGTTAAATCTTTTATGAATACCGATGCATTTCAAAAGTTTAGCACTAAATATGGACTTGACTCTAAGATAGTATCCTCTTTTTGTGAATCATTTGCTACTCATGTTAATCTCCCCAAGGAGAAGTGGTTTAAGTATCATCCCCCTATTAAAGAAGAACGGTAATAGCTAAAGATGAAACTATTATTTACAATGTTGATCCAGTTGTGCCTACTACTTATATTGAAAAACCACCTTTCCCTGTTAGGATAAATGAACATGCTAAGGTTTCAACTGTGGTCCACAAAAGTAATATTAGAGCACCTAAACCTGCTAAAAAATTAAAGTAGAACCTAGTGTTGCTATGGTTAAAGATCTCCTGGTAGAAAATATTGATGGGCATGTTATTTAGCTATACCCGATGAAAAAGATAAACATAGACCTGTTGTTGGCATGCGTGTTGTCTCAGTTAAAATTGGAGATCATTGTTATCATGGTTTATGTGACTTAGGTACTAGCGTGAGTGCTATTCCTTTTACCTTATACCAAGAAATTATGAATGACATAACACCCGCTGAAATGAAAGATATAGATGTTACTATTAAATTTCTAATAGAGACACCATCACACCACTTGGGATTGTTAGAGATGTTGAAGTCTTGTGTGGGAAAATAAAATACCCTACTGATTTTCTAGTTCTTGATTCCCCACAAGATGACTTCTGTCCCATTATCTTTGGTAGACCTTTCTTGAACACTGTCAATGCCACTATAGATTGTCATAAACAAACTGTCAATGTTAGCTTTGGTGATGAGTCTCATGAATTTAATTTCTCCAAGTTTAATAGATAACCTCATAAGAAAGAATTGCCTAGTAAGGATGAAATAATTGGTCTTGCTTCTATTGTCGTACCTTCTACTGATCCACTAGAACAATATTTGCTAGACCATGAAAATGATATGCATATGCATGAAAGAAATGAGATATATAAGATCTTCTTTGAACAACGACCTCTGCTTAAACACAATTTTCCCTATTGAAACTCTAGGAGGTCCTCCTCCACCTAAAGGTGATCCTGTGTTTGAATTGAAACAATTTCCTGACACTTTGAAATATGCTTATCTTGATGAGAAAAAGATATATCCTGTTATTATTAGTGCTAACCTTTCAGAACATGAAGAAGAAAGATTATTGAAAATTTCGAAGAAGCACCGAGCTACTATTGGATATACTCTTGATGATCCTAAGGGAATTAGTCCCACTCTCTGTCAACACAAGTTTAATATGGAACCTGATGCTAAACCCGTTGTTGATCATCAACGACGTTTGAATCCTAAGATGAAAGAAGTGGTAAGAACTGAAATACTAAAACTTCTGGAAGCAGGTATAATCTATCCCATAGTTGATAGTAGATGGGTAAGTCATGTTCATTGTGTCCCTAAAAAGGTAGGTATTACTGTTGTTCTGAATGATAAAAATGGACTTATCCCACAAAGAATTTTCACTGGCTATAGAATGGTAATTGATTTTTGAAAATTAAATAAAGCAACTAGGAAAGATCATTACCCTTTGCCTTTTATTGATAAAATGTTAAAAAGAGTATCTAAGCGCACACACTTTTGTTTTCTTGATGGATATTTTGGTTTTTCTCAAATACCTGTTTCACAACCTGATCAAGAGAAAACCACGTTTACTTGTCCTTTTGGAACTTATGCTTATAGACGTATGCCTTTTGGTTTATGCAATGCACCAGCTACCTTTCAAAGATGCATGACTGCTATATTCTCTGATTTTTATGAAAAGATTGTTGAGGTTTTCATGGATGATTTTTCCATTTATGGAACTTCTTTTGATGATTGCTTAAGCAACCTTGATTGACTTTTGCAGAGATGTGAGCAAACTAATCTTGTCTTGAATTGGGAGAAGTGCCACTTTATGGTTAATGAAGGTATTGTCTTGGGGCATAAAATTTCTGAATGAGGTATTGAGGTGGATAAAGCTAAAGTTGATGCAACTGATAAAATGCCATGTCCTAGGGATATTAAAGGTATTCATAGTTTCCTTAGTCATGCTGGTTTCTATAGGAGATTTATTAAAGACTTCTCTAAAATTTCTAGGCCTTTTACAAAAGGATGTTCCATTTGTTTTTGATGATGATTGCGTAGAAGTCATTGAAACACTTAAGAAAGCCTTAATGCTGCACCTATTGTTCAACCACCTAATTGGAACTTGCCTTTGGAAATTATGTGTGATGCTAGTGATTATGCTGTTGGTGCTATTCTAGGACAAAGAGTTGATAAAAAATTAAATGGTATCCATTATTCTAGCAAAACTCTAGACAGTGCCCGAAGAATTTATGATACTACCGAAAAAGAATTTTTAGAAGTTGTGTCTGCCTGTGATAAATTCAGCTCTTACAATGTTGATTCTAAAGTTACTGTTCACACCGATCATGATGCTATTGATATGTCTCCAACGTATCTATAACTTTTGATCGTTCCATGCTATTATATTATCTGTTTTGGATGTTCAATGGGCTTTATATGCTCTTTTATATTATTTTTGGGACTAACCTATTAACCGGAGGCCCAGTGCCAGTTGCTGTTTTTTCCTATTTCAGTGTTTCGCAGAAAAGGAATATCAAACGGAACGAAACCTTCGCGAGGATCTTTCTTGGAACAAACGCAATCCAGGAGACTTTGAGTGGAAGTAAGAGACGCAACGAGGGGGCCACAAGGCAGGAGGGTGTGCCCAGGGGGGTAGGTGCGCCCCCACCCTCGTGGGCCCTCGTAGCTCCACCGACGTACTCCTTTCGCCTATATATACACTTGTACCCTAAAAACATCCAGGAGAGCCACGAAACCACTTTTCCACCGCCGCAACCTTCTGTACCCGTGAGATCCCATCTTGGGGCCTTTTCCAGTAATCTACCGGAGGGGGATTCGATCATGGGGGGCTTCTACATCAACACCATAGCCTCTCCGATGATGTGTGAGTAGTTTACCACAGACCTTCAGGTCCATAGTTATTAGCTAGATGGCTTCTTCTCTCTCTTTGGTTCTCAATACAAAGTTCTCCTCGATGTTCTCGGAGATCTATTCGATGTAATATTCTTTTGCGGTGTGTTTCCCGAGATCCGATGAATTGTGGGTTTATGATCAAGATTATCTATGAACAATATTTGGTTCTTCTCTGAATTCTTATATGCATGATTTGATATCTTTGCAAGTCTCTTTGAATTATCGGTTTAGTTTGGCCTACTAGATTGATCTTTCTTGCAATGGGAGAAGTGCTTAGCTTTGGGTTCAATCTTGCGGTGTCCTTTCCCAGTGACAGTAGGGGCAGCAAGGCACGTATTGTATTGTTGCCATCGAGGATAAAAAGATGGGGTTTATATCATATTGCTTGAGTTTATCCCTCTACATCATGTCATCTTGCCTAATGCATTACTCTGTTCTTATGAACTTAATACTCTAGATGCATGCTGGATAGCGGTCGATGTGTGGAGTAATAGTAGTGGATGCAGAATCGTTTCGGTCTACTTGACACGGACGTGATGCCTATATTCATGATCATGCCTAGATATTCTCATAACTATGCACTTTTCTATCAATTGCTCGGCAGTAATTTGTTCACCCACCGTAATATATGCTATCTTGAGAGAAGCCACTAGTGAAACCTATGGCCCCCGGGTCTACTTTACATCATATAAGTTTCCGATCTATAATTCTAGTTTACTATTTATTTATTTTGCAATCTTTATTTTCCAATCTATACAACAAAAATACCAAAAATATTTATCTTATTATCTTTATCAGATCTCACTTTTGCAAGTGGCCGTGAAGGGATTGACAACCCCTTTATCGCGTTGGTTGCAAGGTTCTTGATTGTTTGTGCAGGTACTAGGTGACTTGCGTGTAGTATCCTACTAGATTGATACCTTGGATCTCAAAAACTGAGGGAAATACTTACGCTACTTCTCTGCATCACCCTTTCCTCTTCAAGGGAAAACCAACGCATGCTCAAGAGGTAGCAAGAAGGATTTCTGGCGCCGTTGCCGGGGAGATCTACGCTCAAGTCAAGACATACCAAGTACCCATCACTAACTCTTCTCCCTCACATTACATTATTTACCATTCGCCTCTTATTTTCCTCTCCCCCACTTCACAAAAATTTGCCGTTTTATTCGCCCCTCTTTTCCGTTCGCCTTTTTCTCGTTAGATCTTTCGTTTTCTTGTGTTGCCATGTGCCTTCTATGTGCTTGCATCTTCGCTTGCTAAAAATCTATTGATATGGATCCTCATCCCCTTGCTAATCCTTTTAAGAGATCCAATTATGATGAACCAATTGCTAGTGAGTTGTGTGCACTAGATTATCTTTATGAGGTTTTGCTTGAAATCCGTGAATCTGGAAATTGTGATGAAGTACTTTATGAAGCGATTCATGATAGATCTTTGAATAAAAAGCATGATTTCAATGATGGCATTATAAATTCTATTAATGTCAGTTGTGCTAATAATATGCAAAACCCTAAGCTTGGGGATGCTAGTTTTGCTATATCCCCTACTTGTTGCAACGATCATGATTGGGGTGATTCTTCTTATGATCTTGAAAATTTATTTAAGCCTCATGATGAATATGAGATTAATAATAACGTTTGCAATAATATTGAAATTGGGTTTGGAAGAGTGTCAACTTTAGATCCCACATATTTGGATAATGTTCAATCTTATGAAGTTTTTGATGAAAGTGGGTTTGGAGAGGTCATGACTTTAGTTAATGATATTCCCACTATTTTGGAATAGTGTCAACTTTGCATGCATGTGGATCATGTGGAGAAAATTTTATGTGAGAGCTATATTGTTGAACTTGAATATGATCCCACATGTAATTATTATGAGAGAGGAAAATATGATTGTAGAAATTTTCATGTTACTAAATTACCTCTCGTTATGTTGAGATTGTTATTGTTTCTCACTTCTTTCTTGCATATGCTAGTTTTTGCTTGTCTTGATAATTTATTTGCCTATAAGATGCCTATGCATAGGAAGTATGTTGGACTTAGATGTGTTTTTCATATGCTATATGATGCTCTCTTTGTGCTTCAATTCTTGTCTTTCATGTGAGCATCATCGAAATTATCAATGCCTAGCTAGGGGCGTTAAACGATAGCGCTTGTTGGGAGGCAACCCAATTTTATTTTTGTTCTTTGCTTTTTGTTCCTGTTTAGTAATAAATAATTAATATAGCCTCTGTTTAGATGTGGTTTTATGTTTTAATTAGTGTTTGTGCCAAGTAGAACCTTTGGGAAGACATGGGTGAAGTCTTTGTAATCTTGCTGTAAAAAACAGAAACTTTTGCGCTCACGAGATTAGCTGCCATTTTTTACTGGAGAGTGCTTTTAGGTTGATTCCTTTTGCAGATGATTAATAGATCAATTACTCACGTCCACCAATTTAGTTAATAATTTTTGGAGTTTTATAAGTACTTGTTTGATACATATTACTACAGACTGTTCTGTTTTTGTGTGTTGATTGCTTATTTTGATGAATCTATGGCTAGTATCGGGGGGGGGGGGGGGGGGTATGAACCATAGAGAAGTTGGAATACAGTAGTTTTAACACCAATATAAATAATGAATGAGTTAATTACAGTACCTTAAAGTGGTGGTTTGTTTTCTTACACTAACGGAGCTCATGAGATTTTCTGTTTAAGTTTTGTGTTGTGAAGTTTTCAAGATTTGATGGATTTTGGAATAAGGAGTGGCAAGAGCCTAAGCTTGGGGATGCCCAAGGCACCCCAAGGTAAAATCCAAGGACAACCAAGAGCCTAAGCTTGGGGATGCCCTGGAAGGCATCCCCTCTTTCGTCTTCGTCTATCGGTAACTTTACTTGAGGCTATATTTTTCTTCACCACATGATATGTGTTTCGCTTGGAGCGACTTGTATGATTTGAGTCTTTGCTTTTTAGTTTACCACAATCGGCCTTGCTATACACACCTTTTGGAGAGACACACATGAATAAGAATTTATTAGAATACTCTATGTGCTTCACTTATATCTTTTGAGCTAGATAATTTTGCTCTAGTGCTTCACTTATATCTTTTTAGAGCACGGTGGTGGTTTTATTTTATAGAAATTATTGATCTCTCATGCTTCACTTATATTATTTTGAGAGTCTTTTAGAACATCATGGTAATTTGCTTTGGCTATAAAATTAGTCCTAATATGATAGGCATCCAAGATGGGTATAATAAAAACTTTCATATAGAGTTAGTACAAAAAAAAGACACATCCGTGACATTTTGGGCCGAACGAAAATCTTTTCTGTCATACTTATGACACTTCAATGACGATAATTGTGACAAAACCTGGTATCATCATAGATGTGGTGGGGTCCTTCTATGACAAAAAATCATGACAGAAAATGGGCTTTTCGTCCTGGGCAGGCCGGAGACGCAGCTGCATGACATTCTTTGGGCCGTCCATGACGGAAAAAAACCGTGGTAGAAGCGAGGGAGCGGAAAATGTCGGGGAGTCCCCAGTTACGGTGGGTGGTCAGGGGCCGAGCGATGCGCGTTTCTCTTGTACGTACGCGCGTGTGTGCGAGGCGTTGGGCTCTAACTGAACCCGAGCGGGGCGTTGGGCTCTAACTGAACCCGAGTGATTGCACTGCAGCCTACGCGTTACTGAACCCGAGCGATCAATCGATGGCTGTTAATTGAACCCGATCGAGCGATTCCTTCGCTGCTGCTGCTAACTGAAGCCGATCGATGCTGCCTCTAGATGAACAGTGAACGTTGCGCGGGGGGGGGGGGGGGTTGGATGAACAGTTCCCGGTGGGGGTGGATGAACATGACCCCGTGGCGTTGCCTCTAGATGAACAGTGACCGTTGCTGGGGGGTTTGGATGAACAGTTCCCGGTGGGGGTGGATGAACAGGACCCCGATCGTTCGAGCCGGTTGGGGCTGGATGAACAGGACCCCGTGGAGGGCAGGATGAACAGGACCACCCCGTGGAGAGCAGGATGAACAGTAGACGGTGGAGGGCTGGATGAACAGTAGCCCGTGGAGGGGTGGTTGAACAGGAGCCCATGGAGAGGGTTGGTTGAACAGTAGCCGGTGGAGGAGCGCGCGGTGGAGGCTGGATGAACAGGAGCCCGTGGATGAACAGTCGCAGGTGGAGGCTGGAGGAGGTCGACGGTGGATGAACAGTAGCCCGTGGAGGCTGGAGGGGGTCGACGGTGGAGATGAACAGTATCCCGTGGAGTCCCGTTTTGCGGTACGCCACACCCCTCCCGATGAACAGGACCCCCGTTTCGACCGTAGCGCTCCAACACAAGTCCGTTTCCTCCGTTTTGCGGTACGCCACACCCCTCCCGATCAACAGGACCCGTTTCGACCGTAGGAGGTCCGTTTCCTCCTTTTGCGGTACACCAGACCCCTCCCGATGAACAGGATCCCGTTTCAAATGTGGCCGGTCGAACACAAGGCCGTTTCCTCCGTTCTGCGGTATGCCAGGCCTCATTTCCATCGGTTGTTCTGTCCAAGCCCTCCCGATGAACACGACGACGCATTTCGTTCCGACCCAGCCGGTTGGCTCCACATGAACACGACGACGACGCTGTTTCTCCATTCCGACCCAGCCATGTACACGAGCCCTGGTCGTACGTATGCGCGAGTAGGCGTTCGAGACCCTGCCCGTATGTACGTACGTGGCCGTATTTTCATTCTTGCACACTGGTCGATGTATGTACGTGTACATGCTACGTGCGCGCCTCTACTACGACACGTGCACGCCTCTACATCGACCAGTATGTACATACACGTTCGCGACCAGAATGACAACGCTACGTACGCTTCGACCAGGTGGGTCCCGACTGTGAGGCACTTCCTTGCCTGGGAAGATGTAGCTGGTGGGTCCTAGTAGTCAGGGGGGTGAATCGTTTTTTTTGCCCGGACGCACTTCCTTGCATGAGAAGATGTAGCTGGTGGGTCCCAGCAGTCAAGGGGAAATCTTTTTTTGCGAAATACGGTGGCCCGTCTGGTGGGTCCCTGCTGTCAGGTGGAGGAATAATTATTTTGCGCGTAATAAGGAGGCACTTCCTTGCTGCGGCCGTGGACCTAGCTGTCAGCCTCTCCATGTATAGTCCATGTCCGATGGAAGCCGTTCCTTGACCACGTTGACCACACCGCGCTGAGAGCACCAGGGCGGTGGACGACGGCGAGGCCTAGGAAGGGGACGACGCGGAGCCGGGGAAGACACGGCAGTGGAAGCCCGCACGGAGAGGAGTACGATGGTTCACTGGTTCGGCTGCGGTGTGAGGCTGCCGTCGCCGTAGGGCCTGGCCAGCGGTGGGAATAGTAGCGGGCGGTGAGGCCTCCGCGGCAGCACAGCCGGCCACGAGAGGCAGGAGCATGCGGCACGACCGGCGCTGCTTTGGGCGGCTGGAGCAACAAGACCAGAGGTTGAAGAAGCACTATGGCCGTTGGACCTGGAATCGTACGGTCACTGGACCTGGAATCGTTCATATTGATTAAGTTGACAAAGCACTCCGTCCCCGTCAACTTAGTAGGCCCACAAGTCAGCCTCCCACCAAGGTGGGTCCCAACTAGTAGGGGGAGTATTCATTTTTTGTGCGTAATAAGGAGGCACTTCCTTGCGTGCGAGGATATAGCTGGTGGGTCCGACCTGTCAGCGGTGGGAACATTTTTTTCGCGAAATACAGAGGCCCTTCCGGCAGGTCCCAGCTGTCAGGTGGAGGAATCATTATTTTGCGCGTAATAAGGAGGCATTTCCTTGCGTGCGGCCGTGGACCCAGTTGTCAGCCTCTCCACGCACAGTCTACTTCCGATGGTGTCGTTCGTTGACCACATTGACCACTCCGCGCCGAGCGCATCCAAGGTGGTGGACGAGGGCGAGGCCCCGGACAGCAACAAGCCGGAGATGGGAAGATGCGGGAGTAGAGTCGCAGACGCAGACGTGTACGAGGGTTAACTGGTTCTAGTGCGGTGTGGTTCGGCAGTCGGTGGAGAAGAACAGGAGGTGTGGAGGGGTAGAGGGATGGCCTGGCCAACGGTGGAGTAGCGCTTCACAGCGAAGCGTGCTAAGCAGAGCTGCTAGCAGCAGGAGGTCCCGGCGGCGCTGGAGGAAGAAGACGAGAGATTGAAGATGGATGCCGGTCGTTGGATGTAAATCCAATGGCTAACGATGTCAGAATCATTTGTTGACTAAGTTGACAACGACTTGCATTGGCTTCGGCCTATTGGCCCACATTTCAGCCTCCAAAAATGTGGCACGTATTTAACCCATTTTTTCAGAATTTATAGTTTTTTGCGGGGTAGAATTTACAGTCCATTTGATCTCTTTTTTCTGAATTACAGTCCATTAGCTGGGCTGGGTGAACAAATAATGTAGCGTCCATGCGGCCCATTTATATTTTTCCTAAAAATTTACAGGCCATTTGCACTTTCTCGAAATACACGATTTTGCTGGGCTGATTCTAATTATAATGTTGGGGTGGGCGCAGCAATGTTATCAAAAAATAAACAGGGGCTGAGCATTTTGTTATATATATATATATTTAAATAATAAGTGATGTATTATTACATTGGTCCTTAAATCTTACCAAGCTTTTGTACACAATCACCAGGATTTTCGTTGCCAAAAAAATTCCAGGATTTTATTGTTAAGAAATTATCTATACTACTATATAGTGTATCAGTTTCGAACAAGACCTAGAGCATCAATCATAGCCGTTGGTCACCAAAATCCAATGGCTGAGATCATCAGGATTCGCCATGAACAGTAGACTGATACTGCCTCTACTGTGTTCTGGAACAATCACGTGACCTTTCAAGAACAAAAGAAGCCCATGTTCCCTGCCTCATGGACCGTATTGCCGCTTGAGTACATGGCAGTTTGAGCCCAAACAAGATTGTTTGGGAGTAAAACAGGGAGCAAAAAGTAAGGTGCAGTCTTTTTAGATGTGCACATACAGTTTCTTGTATGAATAATAATCCCTACCTTTATAATACTTATCAATCATAATTAATTAATATCTACATTCGCACATTTCTATATTTTCTTTTTGCCTTTTATCTATCAGCAAATCTATGGCTTATTCTCTTTTAACAAAATCACTCTCTTCAACTAAGACGTGCCTTGCACGTGTATACATACTAGTTTTTATAAGTTAACAAGATGTGGTATATTGTTTTCTTACATATGTAAGTATCTGTTAAATATATGATGACAATAACAATAATATATAATAACATATAAAATAATTTAAATATATATAATATAGTTAGAAGGGAAACATAAGTTGGACCAGGCGTTCCTATTCTTATATAGAAAAATAGAACAGACCTCTGCGTTTTCTTAAAAAAAAATACATAAATTGGGCTGCCGATGTTTCAGGAAAAATAAAACCTCGGATGGGAGGTCCATAGGCCGGTCGATACATGACGGCCCTCAAGAAAATACAAATAGCCTTATGGACCTCCCATCCGAGGTCGTGGGCTGCGCATGTTAAAAAAGAAAGCCTAGACGGGCAGCTGTTCCGCCCGGGTTCAATTCCACCTGTGCAGAGAAAATATCTCCAATTTTTTTGCCTCTACCTTTATTGACATGTGGGTCCCAATTGTCATCTACGCACACCACGTCCTACACTTGTCAAAACTTCGCCCCTCATTTTCTCTGTTTTTCGCACACTCGACATTGTGTGGGCATTTTGAAAATAGCATATCTTTTTGACTGTGCATCATATGAAGATGTGCTATGCATGAATGTTGATCAGCATGATGTTAACTGGCTGGTAGTTCTAGTTTCAACCATGAATAAAACTTCCAGCATGATGTTAACACTGTTTGAAAAGGCCGTGTTAATATAAATGCTCTGCCTCTGAAAGTTGCAGTTTCTTATCTGAAACTGAACTGGAGTTTCTTATCTGAAACTGAAACTTGCAGTTTCTTCTGTGAGAATCACATTGTCTGCACTTTTATACTCCTATGAAACTACATTTTTTTAAGTGCTAAAAATAGATCTCTAGAATTCATAAAATACTTCATATGCTCAATACTGCAAATTGGAAATTCAAAAGACATTCATATCTGAAAGTACTCTCAAAATACACAACACAAAACACAATTCACAACCTGCAAATACTAACAACCCTAAGCTCCTCCTGACAATTCACAACCTGCCCGACTATTGGTCTCGGGGGGGGGGGGCAAATCCCTCCTATTCCTCGGCGACAGACAGCCGCCCCGTGAGACGATGTGAACGGCGAGGGAGAGGATGGAGGGGAAGCGTCGTCGGGCCAACTGTTTTTCTCCTCTTGCAATTGGGTTCGGTCAACGAAGACTCCACCGGCTCGCTCTGGCACGTCACCCTCACAAACGACACCCTGTAGATGCTCGATCCTTCAATCTCTGGTGGATGCTCCATCTGGGATCGATACTCCCACCACCGCTCCCTCACGATCGGATTCGGTGAATCTGTTTGCTCCATGGCCCAGAGGAGCAGCTCTATGTACTCCCGCGCGACTCCCTCCGGGAGTATCGCCGCCTTTTCGCTCTGTTGCAGATATTTGGCCATGGATGTCGCCGTCGCCGCTAGTTGGTCCTTGTTGTCAAACCAAGATTGTATCTCCAACATCCTAGCTAGCTTCACAGAGTCGCCGTCTGCGATCCTCATGTATCGGTTGTACTCCTCCATCGATCTACTTCTCCACAGCACCTTCACTCGCCGGCGGTGGTTTTTGAATGGAAGAGGAGAGGAGCAGCGCTGGTTTTGGTTTAGAACGGGAGAGGAGCGACGCTGGTTTTGGATTGGAACAGGAGAGGAGGGGCAGTGGTTTTGAAATGGAAGAGGAAAGGGGCGGTGCTGGATTTAGATTGGAAAAGGAGAGGAGCGGCGGTGGTTTAAGAGGAGAAGAGCGGAAGAGCGGCGCTGGTCTTGGAAGTATTTTTTTGTTTTGCGTATTTTGGGTCAAAGTTTGACCACGTACTGTATTTGACAAGCAAAATGTGAATGCATGTCACCAAAAATTGTATCGTTTGGTTCGTATCTGAATGTACTTTCAAATTATATTATTTTTTCAACGTATAACATATATTTTATTTGCGAAAATCATGGTCAATTATGACCCAGAATAAAAGGGAGACTAGTTAAATGTGGGGTCGCTTTCTTAATTGAAGGGTAAATTGATTTTGATTTTGATCCAGTCACAGTGCGTCGGCCCTCTCGTCCAATCCTAAATCACTCCGCACACTCCTCTCCCTCTTCTCCATTGCAAAACCACCTCCTCTCCTCTCCATCATCTCCATTCCAAAACCACCATCTCGCCTCTCCCTCTTCTCCATTGCAAAACCACCTCCTCTCTCCTCGAACGAGGATCCCCTGACGTAGCCCATCCTGCCATTGAGACACTGACACATGGGTCCCACCAAGCGCGGGGCCCACCTATCAGCGACCGAAAGGCAGGGGAACCTCTCCTCTCCATCATCTCCATTCCAAAACCACCGTCTCGCCTCTCCCTCTTCTCTATTGCAAGACCACCGTCTCTCCTCCCATCTTCCAAAGCTAGCACCGGACCACTCAGAAGGACATCTATGGAGGGGATGCAGCAACGAATCTGGCAGATCGCCGGCAGCGACCAGGCAAAGTTAGCCAGGTTGAAGGAGATCCTTAATTGGTTTGACAATGAGTGGGAGATTTTGAGGACGGTGAGGGCCATGTGGCAATGTACGCGAAAGAGCGAGACGACGACGATGAGGGCGGTGATGTACTCCTCGGCTGCAGTCATGTCGCAGTCCTTCGAGTTCATCGAGTATCTCCTCTGGGCAATGGAGCAGACAGATTCGCCCGAGGCGAAAGTCAGGCGGAGGTGGTGGGCGTACAGGTTGAAGGTCGAGCACCCAGAGGATAACGAATCGATCGAGTACGGTGTGCCATTCGTGAGGGTGCAGAGCCAGTGGGAGCCACAGGAGTATTCGTTCTCCCACTGCAAGAGGAGGCCGGATGGTGTGACGTCGCTTCCCCACCATTCTCCACGGTTCCCTCGACACTCGCCTCGTTTCAACGGCGTCGGTAGGGTTTAAGGTAAGCTTCGCACTAACCTAATCTTCCACCTGCTCATGCTTACAATCAGTGTGACAACTAATAAAAATCATGCTTACAATCAGTCTCCGAGTACTATGCCAATCACCCTAAAATAGCTCTGGACCTTTGGGTCAAAGTTGTGACACTGTGTACAAATAAAGAAAAATAGATTGGTGCTTCTTTCAGAAAAGAGTACACCCCTAGAAAACTGCCAATATAAGCTACTAGTATTTTTTTAAGTCTAAGCTACTAGTATTTGGTTAGAGGATTTGCTGCCGAGAAAGATCCGTCCATAGTGAGCGCCACACATCCCACTGATGGTGGTGGATGCCAATGCTTAGATGGAGCAGGGTTGGTGTCGGTAATTTTTACTTGGCACCTAGCACTCTGCATATATGCCGGTTCCATCCGTACATTTGTGCAGTTCCACCAAAATGCAGCTGAATAACCCTGTTTGCACAGATAATGAAAAGGCGTGATTACATTATAGTGGCACTAGTTGATGAAACATACACTAATAAACAGAAGAAAATATTAGATCATACTGGAAATCGACCCAAGGCTCCCCGATACACTTTCTGCCAGTGATGAACATTAGTGTACAGCGGTAGTACAAGGAGGGGCCTTGAGACATTCAAATCTCTATTTTTGTGCAGATCAACTAAAATTAAGCACCCCAGTTTGCAGAAACGCTTAAACATTAACAATGGGACTAGTTGATGAAACATACATTAACAAAGAGAAGCACTTTCTTTATCTACATTGGAAATGAAATGATAGAGAGGACACTCGCTCTATTTTAACTGTATTATTACTTCATTTTATCAGTGACACTAGGGTCGAGCAGGTGGCAAATGAGGTGTACCGTGCGTCGCAAGGATGAAGGCCGGGGGTGCTTAGACTGCGATGCTGAAGCTGGCTCTTTCAGTCCCTATCTTCCCCCTGATGTTTCTGTGGTAGCATTTGGGTTGTAATCCAAACTTGGTCGAGCTGGTGTTGCGTCCCCCTACCTGCCTAGCTTATGTGGCGAACTTGTCTCCTGCTAGTACTCAGTCCGTTCTAGTAGTAGTTGAATAACTGCCCGTTTACACTGAGATGTTGTCGGATAATGGTTCTCTATGGTTGGGTTTCTTTAATGAAATCGGAGGGAACCCCCTCTTTTGATATATAAAAAAAACAGTGGCACTAGCCGTGCCAAAACATTCCCTCAAATTAATAGTGCCACTAGATTAAGGTGCAAAATAATAACATTACTGCTTTATCATGGCAGTGCCAAAACAGTAGCACAAGAGCAGGATCAATGTGCAGGATCTTTGGCAAATGGTCGGACCAAAAAGTAACATACCTCGTGATGGGAACCATATCTGCAGTCAATGCCATCGTATAAGGGATGACACTAGTCACCAACATGGATGATTCAATTCATGGGACCTTTTGGTGCAGTTCACCTAAAATGAAGCAATGTCCCATGAGCTAGCAGCTTCTACTTCTTCTTTTTTTAAGAAAAGGGCTCCAGCCCCGGTTCCATTTCCATCAGAAAACGAAACCCACAGAGCTTCTTCATTAGTTGCAATAAAATTGAGCAACATCAAGGTTGGTTGTGAAGCTCCTGGAGAGTAGCCGGATCAGGACAGTTGCATCTCTAACGAAAAGAAGCAACTTATCTTAATGGGAAATTTAGCAAGACATGAAAAAAGTGCCATTGATTCATATTACTGGAGGCATTACATTGAAAACAACATTGGTTTAACGTGTCCTTACTTTTAACAGTGCGACTGCTACATTTTACCAGTGGCATTACATAAGAGCGGCTCGGGGCAACAAACATCAGAAGAGGATATCTGGGTTGGTCCCATTTTTGTTCGGTATATAGCCACCTTATACAGTGTGAGGCTAGCAAATCTAGTGCTGGACTTACTCTGTTGACTTATCCCCCAGTCCCCACTTTCTTTCCTTTTTCAACCAATAGATCGGGTTTATATTGAGTTTGTACTGCGTTCCCTTTATTTCCCTATTAGACCTAGAGACCAGTTGGATAGCCAGTCTCTGCTACTTTTCGCCCCCATTATTTCCTCTTTCGACCAAGTCCTAGATTCATGTAACAAATCTTCCCCCACCCCACCCCCTTTCTTCCTTGTTTGAACCACGTACTACTAGATTCGAGTGCATGAACTAGTTTTACGTCTTAACAGTAAAAAAATTAGGTGGTTTTCGAACAGCCGATCGATCCTATCTACACGAGGGGCCCTTAGAAATAGTAAAAGATACAAATGCAACGACGTCAGGAGCTCGGTAAGTAGAGCAAGGCCGGTTTCGAAGGAAGTTACACCTGAGGGTCACTGGGATGTCTCTAGGTGGGCGGCGGGAGGCCAGATCTGCCCACACTACGGCAACGAGGAAGAAGGGGTGGGAGGCCCTCCCTCGCCAGCGATGCTTGGGAGAGAATGGCAAAGCACGCTGATCGGGACACGCCAATCCAATGGTGCAGAGCTGGAAAATTTGAGCACTACTGGCCGTTGGATATCATCTAGATTCCACCAAATTTTGCCACATGTACAATCTAGAAGACTCTCTGGTTGAACTTAAGCATAATGCACAAACCTCAAAACACAAGCACCTCTTCTTTGTTCTAGAATCTTCCGTAACAGAATTTCCCAAATGTTTTTCTACATGATTTGTTTTTACTTTATGCCTTACAACGCATTCCATGAATCTTAAAATAGATTAGCTTTCTTATAAAAACTAGATGATTTTGAATGAAATGAACTATAAGAATTAAATGAACATCTACATCATGCATATATGACTCAAAGCTTACATGCTATAATGTGGTATTTATTCATAATTTGGTTGCCAAATCTCATGCGTGCAATGCACGTGTACCTTACTAGTCTAAATGTTGTCTGTGTGTGTGTTGTGCGTGTTAAACACACTGTACATAGTATATCATACTAGTCTAAATTGGCTTTTTTCTTTTGGGTACACGTTAAGCTTGTTCTCCCGAAATTTCAAGCCGCGCCTTGTTATGCCAAAATTTCAAGCTAGCGTCTCTGTCTATCGTGCTGCGAAACTCCCGCCTCTTCAACCCGCGCCTTGTTAGCCCGAAATATTTAAGATATATCTTCGTCTCGTTGTGCTCCGACAACTCCCTCCATCTCAACCCGCGCCTTGCTATTCCAAAATTACAACACGCGCGAAAACTCCCACCTCCTGTGAAATCCCGACACGCGAAATGCCCGTGATACCCCTGAACCGAAAGAACCGCCTCATATCGATGGGGGTACTTTCGTAACTTACCCCACATTTCGGACAAGTGCGTCCCTAAGCCATGGTTCCCCACTCCCATCCCATCCGCCCACCCATTCGTACACCGAGGCCGGGAAAACCCGCGAAGCCCCACACCCTCCTCCGTCCGCCACCCAGCCGGAGCCTCTTCCCCGACGACGTCGTCCACAGCAACACCTCGACGTCCCTCATCCACCGTACTGGATGAGGATCCATCGTCGATCTGGTCGTCCCGCCGGTTCAGCCACCCCGTCCTCCACCTCCAAGGAGCTGCCCCGACGTTCCCCTTGTATTTCGCGCCACCTCCATTCCCACACCGCCGTCTTCACCTACACCACCGGAAGAGCATCAGCATCACCGTTTCCTCGGATGAAGCTGCGGCCTAATCGGCGCCACCCAAGAGGTTGTACACTAATCGCCACATTTTCTTCTTAATTCGATGTCACGGTGCTGCCGGCGCTCGGTCCTAAGCCGACACGGCGCAGCTCCATCCACCGCGGCGTCGCCGGCCACTTCCTCCATGGCGTCGCTCCCTCGGCGGCGACGTCCACATCAGTAGGAGCTGATGCTGCTTTAGCTCTCGCTCGCGCTGCTGCTGTGCTCTTACTCTCGGTCCCCGGCCTGGTCTGCTCTTGCTCGTGCTGCTGCTTTTGTCTTGCTCTTGCTTGCGATGCTGCTCCGATTTAGCTACACTTCAGTCGTCTGAATCGACTGTTGGGTCAGTCGATTTCAGGGGGTGGGGGGCTCGCCGGAGTTAAGGAAGAACTAGCCACAGCGGGGAGGGGGCTCGCCGGAGAAGTACCCCACTATCTATCTTAGGGTTCAGGGTGGGGCGGTGGTCGCCGGCGGTGGCGTGGGGATCACCGGAGAAAAAGCTCGGCACGGGGGGGGGGGGGCTAGAGGGATGGCCGGGGCGGGGGCGGACCGGCGGTGGGGAGTGTTTTCGGGGCGGGCGGGGCGGCTGTTTGGCCGGTGGTGGCTGGCGGCTCAGGGAGGTGGAGGTTGAAGATGAACTGCAGGCCCTTGATTTCGTATCCAATGGCTGCAAAATCGACTGACCAGAGATGAAAAAGTCAGTCGACTGACGTGTAGCCTCACCTCTAGTGCATTCAGTTTCGACAGTAAAATTCAGTTTCGACAGCAAAATTCAGTTTCGATAGTTAAGTTCAGTTTCGACAGTTAAATTCAGATTCGACAGTTAAGTTCAGAGATGAGTGGCTGATGTATACATCTAGCACTTTGTGGTTATGTATTTTATGTCATCTATTGGAGATGCTATTAGAATTCCACTCAAGTTAACGTTGTCTCTCTTGTCCTGCTTCAGCCTCGGCGTCGTACAACTCACCGGAGCTGCTCCAACAACGAAACCCTCCATCACAGCGGAGCAGTACCTCGGGCTCCATCTCCAGACGCCTAAGATCTTCTTCCCCTCCTCCGACAGCCAAGTCAGCCGGAGCATCCTCTCTGGCTAACCCAATCACGCTGAGATCGACATGGCTTCACCAAAGAGGTTGTACACTTGTTGCATATCTTTTTTACTCTACATGTTATATATATTGTCCGCTGAGCACACGGAGTAACGGGAAATACGATTATTTTATCCTACTATATGACAAGCAGTGAGGTACCAGGCAACTTAGATATCCGTGATGGACTCTCTTGAACGCCATCATTATTTATCTCTGTGCGTTTGAGCTGTGCATTTGTCGATGGCCCTGGGAGTTGAGCTAGTAGGGCAGTGGCCTGGGTCCAAAGTAATAGAAGTAGCACAAAAACATTTTTTTAGTGTAGGCTTTTCCTTGCTCAAGCCTGCCTGCTGGAATCGCCAGTGCTTGAAAGGAAAAGTGAATGAAAAACATAGGAATTGGAAAGTTTCATATGGTACTACTTTTCATGAATTTGGTGCAAAGGAATGGAGCAAAGGAAAACTGTAGGATTTGTTCCTTTAGTGTCTCCTTGAAAGAAAAACCGTAGGACTTTTAATTTCCACTTGTCCTCCTTTTCAAATTCCTATTCATGAAGCACAAGACTAAGAGATATTAGCATAATAGCATTATAACCTTACATTTTCTTGTGGTTTGACTTAATCTCACCATGCTTTTTTTCATCCTGTGATCTTCCAATTCTTGTGAACCAAACACCCAGATTGGCAGAAATCCTGTGTTTTTAAATTCTCTGTTTTGCACGTGCATTCCTATTCTATTCATGTCTATTTCCTATCCCTGCATTGTTAGAATCCTCAAATTCAAACAAGCCCTTACACAATTACTTCTATTACAGATATGTGTCAAAGAAAACCTTGTGTGGTTTGTCCTACTCCTGCGGTGCTGTGTTCCACCCCAGCTCAGCTGCTCCAATGACCGAAGGGTTCACCACAACAGGGATCCGCTCTCCAGACTGTCTTTCGCCGCCTCAGATCTTCTTCCCCGCCGCCGGCAGCCACGACAACTGCATTACCATCATCAACTGAGCAGATGACCTTGAGGACTACACGCAAGAGAGGTCGCACTCTTTCGTGTCTGCTTACGTTATGCATCGCTTAATATGATGACATGCTACTTTATCGTCGTGTTCACCTATTAGACTCCGAGTCAGGTCCAAACTTATGCTGAAACTTGAGTTTTTAAATGGTTGTGGGGTACATATTGGGGCAACAATCAGTACTATCTGGTTAATCTCGGGTGTCTACTATGAGTTTCATGTTGGGTGCAAACAAACATTAAAGGAGCCATTATCTGTATTTTTAACTGAAGCTATTATCTACCTGCTATCATTGGTTTTGGATCTATCCACAATTTTCTACCATCACTCTGGATTTGTGCATGCACTCCTTTCATAATCTCACTATGTTTTATTCCTATGCATGTCAGTTATTGTACACAATGGAACTGAACATGCAGAGCAAAAGAGACGAGCCTTGTGTGGCAATAAAATTTCATGCAGACGTCGCTCCATGGTGGGCGCAAAGGCAGCCCCCCTCCACCCATTTCGGATCATAATCAAGAGGAAGATAACTGTTCTAAGGGGGATTCAGAAGCAGAAGACCACTCCTATTTACCCCATGAGGTCTTGGCTCTAACTTGGCATGCTGATGTTGGTTATATCATGCATATGGTGCCTTGCATTGCTTACTTTATACATCAAATATGTCAACTACTTAGTTTAGACATGCTTTGTGTGAATGCCATCTGTTTAGTTTATTCATCGTTTATGTGAATTATGCAATGCCATCTTGTTTAGCCAGGCATCATATATGTGAATTTTGCAATGCCATCCTGCTTAGCCAGTCATCTTATATGTGAATTATATCAGGCCATCCTTTTTTTCCGTTACGTATTACTTTTGTCAACAATGTTAGTACATTCAACTACTCTTCGTGTGCATCAGCCATTTGACACGGTGATGGAAAATTCTGGAGTGAAAACAAGGTCTTCACAGCAGACTATGCTATCCGACGAAGCACATATCTCGTTGGTTACGGATAGCTCCTCAGAGGAGGATTCAGAAACAGATGACCAGTCCTATTCCCCCCCGAGGTGTATGCTCTAATTAACTTGGCAGGGTTATGTTGCTCATATCGTGCGTATGGTGTCTTGCATTGCGATGTCATTTGATTAGTTTAGACATGCTTTGTGTGAATGCCACCTGTTTAGTGTCTAATTACCATATATGTGAATTATGCATTGCCATCTTGTTGCAAGACATTATATATGTGAATTATACAATGCTATCTTGTTGCAAAGGCATTATATATGTGAATTATGCAATGCCATGCTGTTGAGCCAATCATCATGTATGTGAATTATATCATGCTATCATTTTTTGTATTACGTGTTCCATTTGTCGACAACGTTTGTATATTCAACTACTCTTCCTGTGCATCAGCCATTTGAAGTGGTGATGGAAGTATCTGGAGTGAAAACAAGGTATTCAGAGCAGACAATGCTACCTGCTGAAGCAGACATCTTGCTGGATACAGAGAGCTCCTCAGAGGAGGATTCAGAGACTGATAACCAGTCCTATTTCCCCCCTGAGGTCTATGCTCAAACTTGGCAGGGTTATATTACCCATGTCATGCATGTTGTCTTGCATTGCTTAGTTTTTACATCATATATGGATTGCCATCTGCTTACTTGCTTACTATATAAATCATATATTTGAATTATATCATGCCATCATGTTTACATACACAACATCTATCTGAATTATGGCATGGCAACCCATTTAATAAAGACATCATATAGTTATATCATCTGATCCTATTTAGTGTTTACAGTCATCATATTGTGAATTATGTCATTCTATCCGGGAATTATATCATGCTATCATGTTTCCATAGGCGGCTGATATGTCTCCAACGTATCTATAATTTATGAAGTATTCATGCTATTATATTATCCATCGTAGATGTTTTATATGCATTTATATGCTATTTTATATGATTTTTGGGACTAACATATTAACCTAGAGCCGAGTGCCAGTTTCTATTTTCTCCTTGTTTTTGAGTTTCGCATAAAAGGAATACCAAATGGAGTCCAATTGACGTGCCAATTTTTGATGATTTTTATGGACCAAAAGAAGACCACGGAGCATCGGAGTTGGGCCAGAAGAGTCCCGGGCTGCCCACGAGGGTGGGGGGCGCGCCCACCCCCCCCCCCCCCAGGCGCGTGGGCCTGCCTCGTGGACGCCTCGGGCACCTCCTTGACGTGAGACCGACGCCAAAAATTCCTATAAATACAGAAACCACGGAAAATTAACCTAGATCGGAAGTTCCGCCGCCGCAAGCCTCTGTAGCCACGAGAAATCAATCTAGGCCCTCTCTGGCACCCTGCCGGAGGGGGCCATCATCACCGGAGGCTATGGAGGAGGATCCCGGAGGGGCCATCATCGTCATGAAGGCCGAGGACCAGAGGGAGAACCTCTCCCCATCTAGGGGGGAGGCCATGGAGGAGGAAGCACAAGGGGGAGAACCTCTCCTCCTCTCTCTCGGTGGCGCCGGAGTGCCATCGGGAGGGGAATCATCGCCGCGGTGATCGTCTTCATCAACATCACCATCCTCATCTATTTTACGCGGTCAACTCTCCCGCATCTCGTTGTAATCCCTACTTGAACGTGGTGCTTTATGCCACATATTATGATCCAATGATGTGTTGCCATCCTATGATGTTTTGAGTAGATATCCTTTGTCTTCGGGTTGATTGATGATCTAGATTGGTACGAGTTGTATGTTTTATTTTGGTGCTGTCCTATGGTGCCCTCCGTGTCGCGCAAGCATGAGGGGTTCCTGCTGTAGGGTGTTGCAATACGTTCATGATTCGCTTATAGTGGGTTGGTGAGTGACTGAAACACAAACCCGAGTAAGGGGGATTGTTGCGTATGGGAATAAAGAGGACTTGATGCTTTAATGCTATGGTTGGGTTTTACCTTAATGATCTTTAGTAGTTGCGGATGCTTGCTAGAGTTCCAATCATAAGTGCATATGATCCAAGTAGAGAAAGTATGTTAGCTTATGCCTCTCCCTCATATGAAATTGCAATGACGACTACCGGTCTTGTTAACAATTGCCTAGCACAATTCCGCACACCGATCCATCATTATTCCACACTCGCTATTTATAATATTTAGTAATATATTCTAAATTTATGATAACATCAACTACTTTTATATTTTAGTTCTCTGATATCATGCAAAGTTATCCTCTTCATACCCACAACATAGTTTTATTTCTCGTTTCTAGTTGGAAGCAAACGTTCGGTGTACGTAGAGTCGTATCAGTGGCAGATAGGGCTTGAGAGAATATTGATCTTACCTTTAGCTCCTTGTGGGTTCGACACTCCATACTTATCACTTCCACCTTTGGAAATTGCTACGATGATTCCCTAAACTTAGGGATTATCAGCGGCATGTATGTGAATTATGGCATGCCAACCTATTTAATAAACACATTATATAGTTATATCATGTCATCCTGTTTACATAGTCATCATATTTTGAACTATGTATTTCCATCTTTTTTAGTTTGCCATCATAATGTGAAATTGTATCATGCTATCATGTTTAGTTAGCCATCATATATGTGAAATTGTGTCATGCTATCCTGTTTGGTTAGACAACATAAATGTGAATTATTTCATGCCCTCTTTTATTCCCCACTATCTATTGCACCTGTCTATCATACAATGTCTGTACATTCAATTATTTTTCTTGTTTATCAGCCATTTGAATTGGAGAGGGTGATGGCAGTATCTAAGGGAGTAACAACATGGTCTTCAGAAAAGATAGTGCTACCAGTTGATGCAGATAGAACCACGGTTGTACTTGCCCAAGAACCAGCCCCACCACACATAACCCAGACTCTCGCAGATTGTACCCCTACCCAGTTGGAGAGAGAACCAGCTACACCCCTTCTAATCCCAACCCTAGCAGATAGTAACCCAGTTCGAGTTGACACAGCACCGTCTCCACCACAGAGCACCCAAACACGAGCAGTTAGTAAGGGAACTGCAGTGCCCAAAGCACGAGGACCACCACTCCGAATCCCAACTCAACGCTTAAAGGAGAAGAAGAATTGTTCTCAGGTCAGGTTCTATAGCTATGGTTCATACTCCTTTGCTCTTGCATCACTGTATTTACTCAGACCAACTATTTTCAAATTTGAAGGATGGAATTCAAACTCCAATGGCGAAATAGGTATGTTTTAAACTTGTTTCTTTAACTGGTTTGCTGTTGTAACTTGCTCTATATTGATTTCAGTTTCAATTGAATAAACAGTTATGTTCTCATGTCATGCACATTACAAGTGTCTCTATAGTTTCCCACACTTATATTCTGTCTATTCTGCTTTGTCTTGAACAAATATTATTTGAATTGTGTCTCTATCTTGATTTGGCAACAAAAACTAGAATGATATAGAACATAAAGTGACCATGGTACATAGATATATGTTTGTTTCATGCTGTTATCCTGTGCACTTTACTACTGAACTGATTTACCAAAATGAGTTTCATATACAACATGGTAAACCTGTGATGTGTCTGCTTGTTTCTCTTTTAGAATGCGGACAAAATATTGGAGAACAGTACCCCGTTATGCAATGGTGAAGGAAGTAATGCAGATAAGGTTCAAGATAGTGAGACATTCCTGTTGGTCTCCAAGAAAGCTGATAAAAACTACCTTGACGACAGTGAGAGAACCCAGAAGTCCTGTCTTGATGTAGTGTTCGAGTTACTGGCCACTACCGCTGGCACAAGCTCTTTGAACTCGCAACCTGAATCAGTTCGTCTTCTTGAGTCTCAGCTTCAAGTTGAAAGACATCGATCAGTTGTGTTGCGACAGGAAGCTGAAGGACTGAGGAAGTCCCTGCAGAATTCAGATGCATACTTTCTGGTGCAACAGCAACCGCTGGAGGATTTAAGCGCCAAACAAGAGAAAGTTAATAAGCTTGCTAAGCATCTTGCCAGCATTATGGGTACCCAGGATATTGTTTCTTGAGATCTTCTGAAGTGGTTTCAGTTCTAGACATGTTTTGCTGCGGCGTTTATTTGCACTGGTCGCCAACTTCGACAACTAGTGTATATGATATGCTGCTTTGTTCCCTATATTTGCACTGGTGGCGAACTTTGATGCCCAGTGGATGTAATATGTGTAATATCCATGATAGCCTAGCGTAAGTTGCTTGCTTATTTATTTCCTTGTTGTCTTGTTTATTTGTTTGCTTGTAGTCAGTGTTGTTCTTTTTCCGCGGTTTGCTAGTGGCCGCAATAACCTTTTTTTAACTAGGTCACAATAACCATGGGCGACATATTTACTGTAGTGACACTGGGCCTTCTACGGGCCGTAGAAACAATGGGCCTTCTACGGGCTGTATCATCAATGGGCCTTCTACGGGCCGTATTATCAATGGGCCTTCTACGGGCCGTATGATCGATTGCCCAAACATGGGCCAATAACATGCCGCTTAATGGCCGTAAACGGGCTAGAGTTGGAATCGTCCGTTCATGGGCCGACGATAATGGGCCGTCGTTAATCGGCCGTATTTGATGACGCTATGAAAACGGCCCAACGTATTAATAGGCCACAAACGGGCCGACTGTATGCACGGGCTGAATTTGGCCCACAAGCAGAAAATGACAGTAACGGGCCGTAAGTAACCGAATGCTGGAAATGAGCCCAAGAATAAATGGGCCCTGAGAAGGCCGAAAGATAACATGGGCTGGAAACGGCCCAACGGAATAATGGGTCGTTAATGGGTATAAAGTGATACACTGTTCATTACGGGCCAGTTTTACCACGGGCCGTTAACGGGCCGAGGGTTACTAAGGGCCTCAGATGGCCCGGAAGTTAAAACGGGCTGGAATTATATTGGACGGCCCAGATGACGCTATTGGGCCTAATTCGGATAGGCCGTAAACGGGCCCTGGGTTAGCGGGCTGTAAATGGGCTATATGCGAACATGCCGTTAACAGGCTTGTCGTGGGCCGGCCCGCCACCTTTTGACCAAGTCAAACGGGCCGGCCTTTTCACATGAATGGGCCTCTGTTGGGCTGTGCCACGTGTCGACGTATCATAGGCGCTTTGGGTCCAATGAGTGGATGACATCTGTCCCAACGGTGAGCCGACACGTGTTTCCTCCAGCCAATGATGAATTTACACATGGAAAATCCCCATTGGTCGGGGCTGTTAACGGGTTATTGGATCCAAAACCGGACCCGATAGCTTAACGACGTTCCGTTACGGTGGATGCCACGTGTCGATCACCCTTGACGAAAGCACTTCTGTGACGCGCGATTTATCGTCATGGAAGTGGACACTTCTGTGATGATAATTTTGGTAATGTCATGGAACACTTCTATGACAGCACAGGTATGACTATCTTGATTCTGTCATAAATTTGTCATGGATGTACATGCATGAAAAAAAACGTGACCTACTGTGACAAACACGTATCATCACGGAAGTGTATTTTTTTGTAGTGAGTGCACTAAACACTATGAGAAGTTTGATACTTGATAATTGTTTTGAGATATAAAGATGGTAATATTAGAGTCGTGCTAGTTGAGTAATTGTGAAATTGAGAAATACTTATGTTGAGGTTTGCAAGTCCCGTAGCATGCACGTATGGTAACCGTTGTGTGACAAATTTGAAGCATGAGGTGTTCTTTGATTGCTTTCCTTATGAGTGGCGGTCGGGGACGAGCGATGGTCTTTTCCTACCAATCTATCCGCCTAGGAGCATGCGTGTAGTGCTTCGTTTCAATGACTTGTAGATTTTTGCAGTAAGTATGTGAGTTCTTTATGACTAATGTTGAGTCCATGGATTATATGCACTCTCACCCTTCCATCATTGCTAGCCTCTTCGGTACCGTGCATTGCCCTTTCTCACCTCGAGAGTTGGTGCAAACTTCGCCGGTGCATCCAAACCCCGTGATATAATATCCTCTATCACATATAAGCCTCCTTATATCTTCCTCAAAATAGCCATCATACCTACCTATTATGGCATTTCCATAGCCATTCCGAGATATACTGCCATGCAACTTTCCACCGTTCCGTTTATTATGACACGCTTCATCATTTTCATATTGCCTTGCATGATCATGTAGTTGACATCGTATTTGTGGCAAGGCCACCATGCATAATTTTTCATACATGTCACTCTTGATTCATTGCACATACCGGTACACGCCGGAGGCATCTACATAGAGTCATATTTTGTTCTAAGTATCGAGTTGTAAGTAAATAAAAGTGTGATGATCTTCATTATTAGAGCATTGTCCCATGTGAGGAAAGGATGATGGAGAGTATGATTCCCCCACAAGTCGGGATGAGACTCCGGACGAAAAAAGAGGCCATAAAAAAGAGAAGGCCCAAACAAAAAAAAGAAAAGGAGAGAAGGGGCAATGTTACTATCCTTTTTCCACACTTGTGCTTTAAAGTAGCACCATGATCTTCATGATAGAGAGTCTCTTATTTTGTCACTTTCATATAATAGTGGGAATTTTTCATTATAGAACTTGGCTTGTATATTCCAATGATGGGCTTCCTCAAAATGCCCCAGGTCTTCATGAGAAAGCAAGTTGGATGCACACCCACTTAGTTTCTTTTGTTGAGCTTTCATACATTTATAGCTCTAGTGCTTCCTTTGCATGGCAATCCCTACTCCTCGCATTGACATCAATTGATGGGCATCTCCATAACCCGTTGATTGGTCGCGTCGATGTGAGACTTTCTTTTTTTGTCTTCTCCACACAACCACCATCATCATATTCTATTCCACCTATAGTGCTATATCCATGGCTCGCGCTCATATATTGCGTGAAAGTTGAAAATGTTTCAGAATGCTAAAGTATGAAACAATTGCTTGGCTTGTCATCGGGGTTGTGCATGATGAGAGCATTTTGTGTGACGAAAATGAAGCATGGCCAAACTATATGATTTTGTAGGGATGAGCTTTCTTTGGCTATGTTATTTTGAGAAGACATACTTGCTTGGTTAGTATGCTTGAAGTATTATTATTTTTATGTCAATATTAAACTTTTGTCTTGAATCTTTCGGATCTAAACATTCATGCCACAATAAAGAAAATTACATTGAAAATTATGTTAGGTAGCATTCCACATCAAAAATTCTATTTTTTATCATTTACCTACTCGAGGACGAGCAAGAATTCAGCTTGGGGATGCTGATACGTCTCCAACGTATCTATAATTTTTTATCGTCCCATGCTATTATATTATCTGTTTTGGATGTTTAATGGGCTTAAATATGCTCTTTTATATTATTTTTGGGACTAACCTATTAACCAGAGGCCCAATGCCAGTTGCTGTTTTTTGCCTAATTCAGTGTTTCGCGGAAAAGGAATATCAAACGGAATCCAAACGGAACGAAACCTTCGCGAGGATCTTTCTTGGAACAAACGCAATCCAGGAGACTTGGAGTGGAAGTCAGAGACGCAACGAGGCGACCACGAGGCAGGAGGGCGCGCCCAGGGGGTAGGCGCGCCCCACCCTCGTGGGCCCCTCGTAGCTCCAACGACGTACTCCTTTCGCCTATATATACCCTTGTACCCTAAAAACATCCAGGAGAGCCACGAAACCACTTTTCCACCGCCGCAACCTTCTGTACCCGTGAGATCCCATCTTGGGGCCTTTTCCGGCGATCTGCCGGAGGGGGATTCGATCAGGGAGGGCTTCTACGTCAACACCATAGCCTCTCCGATGATGTGTGAGTAGTTTACCACAGACCTTCGGGTCCATAGTTATTAGCTAGATGGCTTCTTCTCTCTCTTTGGTTCTCAATACAAAGTTCTCCTCGATGTTCTTGGAGATCTATTCGGTGTAATATTCTTTTGTGGTGTGTTTGCCGAGATCCGATGAATTGTGGGTTTATGATCAAGATTATCTATGAACAATATTTGGTTCTTCTCTGAATTCTTATATGCATGATTTGATATCTTTTCAAGTCTCTTCGAATTATCAGTTTAGTTTGGCCTACTAGATTGATCTTTCTTGCAATGGGTGAAGTGCTTAGCTTTGGGTTCAATCTTGAGGTGTCCTTTCCCAGTGACAGTAGGGGCAGCAAGGCACGTATTGTATTGTTGCCATTGAGGATAAAAAGATGGGGTTTATATCATATTGCTTGAGTTTATCCCTCTACATCATGTCATCTTGCCTAATGCGTTACTCTGTTCTTATGAACTTAATACTCTAGATGCATGCTGGATAGCGGTCGATGTGTGGAGTAATAGTAGTAGATGCAGAATTGTTTCGGTCTACTTGAAACGGATGTGAAGCCTATATTCTTGATCATGCCTAGATATTCTCATAACTATGCACTTTTCTATTAATTGCTCGGCAGTAATTTGTTCACCCACCATAATATATGCTATCTTGAGAGAAGCCACTGGTGAAACCTATGGCCCCCGGGTCTACTTTACATCATATAAGTTTCTGATATATAATTCTAGTTTACTATTTATTTATTTTGCAATCTTTATTTTCCAATCTATACAACAAAAATACCAAAAATATTTATCTTATTATCTTTATCATATCTCACTTTTGCAAGTGACCATGAAGGGATTGACAACCCCTTTATCGCTTGGTTGCAAGGTTCTTGATTGTTTGTGCAGGTACTAGGTGACTTGCGTGTAGTCTCCTATTGGATTGATACCTTGGTTCTAAAAGACTGAGGGAAATACTTATGCTACTTTGTTGCATCACCCTTTCCTCTTCAAGGGAAAACCAACACATGCTCAAGAGGTAGCAGCTATTAAATATCTTATGGAGAAGAAAGATGCTAAATCTAGACTCCTTAGGTGGATGCTCTTGCTACAAGAATTTGATTTACATATCACTGATAGGAAAGGAGCTGAGAACCCCATAGCTGATAACTTGTCTAGGTTAGAAAATATTCTTGATGACCCACTACCTATTGATGATAGCTTTCCTGATGAACAATTACCTGTAATAAATGTTTCTCATAACACTCGGTATGCTGACTAAGCTAATTATATTGTTGCTAAATATATACCACCTAGTTTCACATACCAACAAAATAAAAAAATTCTTCCACGATTTAAGACATTACTTTTGGGATGACCCACATCTTTATAAAGAAGGAGTAGATGGTATTATTAGATGTTGTGTACCTGAGCATGAACAAGGACAAATCCGACGGAAGGAGATTGAACTGCTCACAAGGTATTGCAATCTGGTTTTTATTGGCCTAATCTCTTCAAGGATGCCCGTAAGTTTGTTTTATCTTGTGATGAATGCCAAAGAATTGGTAATATCGGTAAGCGTCAAGAAATGCCTATGACTTATTCACTTGCTGTTGAACCATTTGACGTTTGGGTTTTTGATTATATGGGACATTTTCCTTCCTCTAATGGGTATACACATATTTTGGTTGCTGTTGATTATGTCACTAAGTGGGTAGAAGCTATTCCAGCTAGTAGTGCACACTTCCATTAAAATGCTTAAAGAAGTTATTTTCCCAAGGTTTGGAGTCCCTAGATATTTAATGATCGATAGTGGTTCACACTTTATTCATAGTTCTTTCCGTAAAATGCTTGCTAAATATGATGTTAACCATAGCATTGCATCACCTTGTCATCGTCAATCTAGTGGTCAAGTTGAACTTAGCAATAGACAAATAAAACTAATATTACAAAAAACTGTTAATAGTTCCCAAAAGAATTGGTCTAAAAAATTGGATGATGCACTTTGGGCCTACAGAACAGCATATAAAAATCATATGTGTAACATCCCAAATTTTCAATTTGGAATGTTATACATTAGATCATCATTGGATAGCATATTTTATTACATTTTGGCAAATCCTCGATAAATCCTAAGCAACTCAAGGACCCTCAGAGAGAGTTGGGGATTTTCCCAATTTTTCATATTTGATTTTTATCAAATAATAAAACGAGGATTTTTGGTTTTAATTATTTTCTCTCCGAAAAATATTTCATATTAACATAAATGAGAGGAGAAAATATGAATTCTCCACAATAATTGAAATATTGGAGGAAAAATATTAAAATCAAATATTGGATTTTATTCGGATTTTATTTGCAATTTTAATTACATTAAAAAATTGCACGTTTTCAAAACTGCATTTTTTGGGCCAAGAATAATTATTTTAATTAGACGGGGAAAATTTGTTTTAACATTTTTGGATTTTTATTTATTTTTTTGTGATTTTTTTAGACTTGGCGAATATTTAAAAAAAACCGCGCCCGACCGGGCCGAGGCCCAGCCGAGCCAGGCCGGCCCACCTCCCTCGTCTCCCTCCCGAGCACGCCGCCGCGCCGCCCGAGTCCCGCTCGGAGACGCCGCCCCCCGCCGCCTTGCCCCTCCTCCACGCCACCCCCTCCCCCTCCTTATATACCCCCATCCCGCCTCCTCTCCTCACCCCGCCGCCGCCCCGACCCGCACCCGCCGCCGCCCGCAGGAGCACCCGCGCCGCCGCCGCTCGCGCCGCCGCCCCGCGGCCGTGCGCCGCCGCCCGCTGCCTCCCGCGTCACCCCGCCGCCGCCCGAGCCCCGCTGGAGCTGCCCGTCGAGGTAGCCGAAGCCGCCGCCGCCGAGTCCGGTTTAAAAAAAAACCGATTCGGTTTATTTTTTCTAAACCCTAGTTTTTTTCAGATCGGTTTGTTTTTTTCCGGTTTTATTATTTAGTGAACGTTCACCGACCCGTTCGTTTTAACGAACGTGTTCGTCGGATTGTCGCTGTTAACGAACGTTTGTTCGTTTAACTGTTCGTCAGTTTTTCTTTTTTGTCGGATTTTCCGCGATTATTCCAGATCGCGATTTCCGATCAGATCTTCGTTTTCGTTTAACTTTTCGCTCGTTTATCGGAATCAGGCGATTCAAGCGCCTAGAGTTTCGTCTCGAAATTCTCTTTCCGTTTAACCTACTCAAACAAGTTTTTGCTACTGTAAAATTTGACCTAGATCCAGATTAGTAAACGAAGCTTGTTTCTTTCGCCATTTGATTTTTCGTTGCTTCGTTCGATTTGATTCTTTTTGCAAACCGGAGTTCTTAAGTTGAACTTTCTGGTTGGATCTTTTATTCGAGTTTTACCTGTGCATTAGATGAGTACTTATTGTTTGCTTGGTTGTTTGCGATAGAGTACCCGGAGTGCGCCGCTTGTTACTTCGAATCTCTAGGTTACGCGGATCATCAGCAAGGCAAGTAACACTTTGATCATACTTTTCCATACCCAGTTTTTTGTTGCATTAGATCAATCCTCAAACATTGCATGGTTAGGATCTAATTAAACTGTGGGTATTGGGAAGTAGTTGAGGTAGTACCTATTACCTGTTTTATTTATCAAACCCTTGGGAGTTACTTCTACGTTTGCTTATATTGCCATGCTATGCTCGTAGACGTGGATTGGGTTTGAGAGATATTCATGACAGATGTGAGATTGTTAACTAATGGTTTACTTAAGGTGGCAACTAAAACTCACATCTGGGTGGATTGAGGCACCTGGAGAACCCAGTGCTGCCTGTATTTTTGGATATCCCGGAGTAGCCGTGTGATCATCCTATGGACCGCCACCCAGGCTCAAAGGGATCATGAGATTATTCATGCTAGAAACTTCTGTGTGCAGCCACAAGCTATTATGGGCTCTAGCATAGTTGATTAAGTTGTGTGAGCTCTCGAAGAGGTAGACTAGCAGATGTAGGGGATGTAGGTGGTACGGTCTACCCAGAGTAGAGAGTTAACGCTTCTGAAAGACTGTGTCTCGGTTATCCGTTTCTCAAACATCATGCAGTGTGAGAATCAAGTGGAGGCGATCGAGTCTTGTGGGGAAAAGTGCACAAACCTCTGCAGAGTGTACAAACTAATCATGGTTAGCCGTGTCCCCGGTTATGGACAACTTGAGTATCTAGTACTTGGATTATCATGTGAATCTCATCACCATGTTACTTTAATTAATCTTGTTGGGTTAATGATGATACTTAATTGGGATTGAGTTGGAGGTACCTTCTCAATGTTTCACAACCACCATGATAGTTAAATAAAATTTATTCCTTTGCAGTAGGGAAAAATTGGCTTTTCGCAAAACTGTAACCATAGAGCTTTCCACCGGCCATTTATGCATGTAGTATAGCATTATTATGTTCATTATTCTCTATGTGTTACATTGCCAGCATATTCCATGTGCTGACCCGTTTTCGGGCTGCAACGTTTCATGTTGCAGACTTTTCAGACGACGAGTAAGGTGCCTTAGGTCGTGGTCTTATACTCAGTGATGCCATTGGAGTTGATGGACTCACTTATCTTCGAAGCCTTCCGCTGTTATCGTATTTAGATGGCCTTAAGCCATATTTATCATACTTATTCTCTTTTGAGATATTCGTTGTAATAAGTGTGTGATTGCTACTCTGTTATAAATCCTCCATTTGTACTGTGCGTGTCAGCATTACTGATCCAGGGATGACACTGGTGCACAGCAGCACAGACTGTTTGAGGTCTGGTCGCTACAATATGGGTATGTCTCCTTATAAAATGGTTTCCAGAAAAGCTTGTCATTTGCCTCTTGAGTTAGAACATAAAGCATATTGGGTAATTAAGGAACTCAACTATGATTTCAAACTTGCCGGTGAAAAGAGGTTATTTGATATTAGCTCACTAGATGAATGGAGAACCCAAGCCTATGAAAATGCCAAATTATTTAAAGAAAAAGTTAAAAGATGGCATGACAAAAGAATCCAAAAGCAGGAATTCAAAGTTGGAGAATATGTTCTTTTGTACAACTCTCGTTTCAGATTCTTCGCAGGAAAACTTCTCTCTAAATGGGAAGGATCATATTGAAGGAAATATGCCCTAGAGGCAATAATAAAGTTGTTATTTTATATTTCCTTATTCATGATGAATGTTTATTATTCATGCTAGAATCTTATTAACCGGAAACTTGATACATGTGTGGATACATAGACAAAACACTGTGTCCCTAGTAAGCCTCTACTAGACTAGCTCGTTAATCAAAGATGGTTATGTTTCCTAACCATAGACATGTGTTGTCATTTGATGAACATGATCACGTAATTAGGAGAATGATGTGATGAACAAGACCCATCTGTCCCTTGTGTGCTATCAAACGTCACAACGTAACTGGGTGATTATAAAGATGCTCTACAGGTATCTCTGAAGGTGTTTGTTGGGTTGGCATAGATCGAGATTAGGATTTGACTCCGAGTATAGGAGAGATATCTCTGGGCCCTCTCGGTAATGCACATCATAAGAAGCCTTGCAAGCAAAGTGACTAATGAGTTAGTTGCAGGATGATGTATTACGGAACGAGCAAAGAGACTTGCCAGCAACGAGATTGAACTAGGTATGAAGGTACCGACGATCGAACCTTGGGCAAGTAAGATACCGATGACAAAGGGAATAACGTATGTTGTCATTACGGTTCGACCAATAAAGATCTTCGTAGAATATGTAGGAGCCAATATGAGCATCTGGGTTCCGCTGTTTGTTATTGACCGGAGAGGTGCCTCGGTCGTGTCTACATAGTTCTCGAACCCATAGGGTCCGAAAGCTTAACGTTCGATGACGATTTAGTATTATATGAGTTATGTGATTTGGTTACCGAATGTTGTTCTGAGTCCCGGATGAGACCACGGACATGACAAGGAGTCTCGAAATGGTCGAGAGGTAAAGGTTGATATATAGGATGATAGTATTCGTACACCGGATGTGATCCGGATAGTATCGGGTATTTATCAGAGTACCGGGGGCGGGGGTTACCGGAACCCCCGGGGGAAAGATATGGGCCATATGGGCCATGAGAGGGGAGCACACCAGCGCACAAGGGGTGGTGCCCCCTATGGAAGCTGACCTAATTGGAAAAGGAAAAGGGGGGGTTCGTCCCCCTTCCTTTCCCTCTTCTCCCTTCCCTTTTCCCCCTCCGGTAAAAAGGAAAGGGGGGAGGCCGAATTTGGGAGGACCCCAAGTAGGATTCCTCCTACTTGGGGCACCCCCTTGGCTTCTCTCCTCCCCTCCAACCTATATATATGGGGGGCACCTCTAGAAACCACACCAACAATTGTTAGCCGTGTGCGGCACCCCCCTCCATAGTTTATGCCTCCGGTCATATCTTCATAGTGCTTAGGCGAAGCCCTGCGTAGATCACTTCAGCATCACCGTCACCACGCAGTCGTGCTGATGGAACTCATCTTCTTCCTCGACACCTTTGCTGGATCAAGAGGACGAGGGACGTCATCGAGCTGAACGTGTGCAGAACTCAGAGGTGCCGTACGTTCGGTGCTTAATCGGTCGGAGCTAGAAGAAGTTCGACTACATCAACTGTGTTGTCAAACGCTTTTGCTTTCGGTCTACGAGGGTACGTGGACACACTCTCCCCTCTCGTTGCTATGCATATCCTAGATAGATCTTGCATGAGCGTAGGATTTTTTTTGAAATTGCATGGTACGTTTCCCAATAGTGGCATCATGATCCACGTCTATGCATAGATGAACTGCACGAGTAGAACACAAGGAGTTCTGGGCGGTGGTAGTCATACTGCTTACCACCAACGTCTTATTTTGATTCAGCGGTATTGTGGGATGAAGCGGCCCGGACCAACCTTACATGACCACGTTCATGAGACCTGTTCCACCGACAGACATGCAACTAGTTTTGTATAAAGGTGGCTGCGGGTGTTTGTTTCTCCTACTTTAGTTGAATCGAATTTGACTGCGGCCGGTCCTTGTTGAAGGTTAAAACAGCAAACTTGATAAATCACCGTTGTGGTTTTGATGCGTAAGTAAGAATGGTTCTTGCTAGAAGCCCATAGGAGCCACGTAAAACTTGCAACAACAAAGTAGAGGACGTCTAACTTGTTTTTGCAGGGCATGTGTTGATGTGATATGGTCAAGACATGATATGATATACATTATTGTATGAGATGATCATGTTTTCTAAAAGTTATCGGCAACCGGTAGGAGCCTGCTTATGGTTGTCTCTTTATTGTATGAAATACAAATGCCATGTAATTGCTTTACTTTATCACTATGCGTTAGCGATATTTGTAGAAGCAATAGTTGGCGAGACGACCACAACGCACCGATGGAGATCAAGGTGTCAAGCCAGTGACGATGGAGATCACGACAATGCTTTGGAGATAGAGATCAAAGCACAAGATGATGATGGCCATATCATGTCACATATTTTGATTTCATGTGATGTTTATCTTTTATGCATCTTATTTTGCTTAGTACGATGATAGCATTATAAGATGATCCCTTAACTAAAATTTCAAGGTATAAGTGTTCTCCATGAGTATGCACCATTGCGACAGTTCGTCGTGCTGAGACACCACGTGATGATCGGATCTGATAGGCTCTACGTTCACATACAACGGGTGCAAGACAGTTTTGCACATGCGGAATACTCGGGTTAAACTTGACGAGCCTGGCATGTACAGACATGGCCTCGGAACACTGGAGACTGAAAGGTCGAACGTGAATCATATAGTAGATATGATCCACATATATAGAGATGTTCACCATTGATGACTACTCCATCTCATGTGATGATCGGACATGGTTTAGTTGATTTGGATCACGTATCATTTAGATGACTTGAGGGATGTCTATCTAAGTGGGAGTTCTTAAGTAATTTGATTAATTGAACTTAATTTATCATGAACTTAGTCCTGACAGTATTTGCATATCTATGTTGTAGATCAATAGCTCGCATATAGCTCCCCTGTTTTAATTTTGATATGTTCCTAGAGAAAAACTAAGTTAAAAAATGATAGTAGCAATGATGCGGACCGGGTCCGTGATCTGAGGATTATCCTCATTGCTGCACAGAAGAATTATGTCCTTGATGCACCGCTAGGTGGCAGACCTATTGCAGGAGCAGATGTAGACCTTATGAACATTTTACAAGCTCGGTATGATGACTACTTGATAGTTTAGTGCGCCATGCTTTACGGCTTAGAACCGGGACTTCAAAAACATTTTGAAACGCCACGGAGCATATGAGATGTTCCAAGAGCTGAAATTGGTATTTTAAACTCATGCCCGTGTCGAGAGGTATGAGACCTCTGACAAGTACTTTGCCTACAAGATGGAGGAGAATAGCTCAGCTAGTAAGCATGTGCTCAGAATCTCTGGGCACTACAATTGCTTGAATCAAGTGGGAGTTAATCTTAGATAAGATAGTGATTGACAGAGTTCTCTAGTCACTATCACCAAGCTAATAGAACTTCGTGATGAACTATATTGTGCAAGGAATAACGGAAAAGATTCCCGAGCTCTCCGCGGTGCTGAAATCGGCGAAGGTAGAAATCAAGAAAGAGCATCAAGTGTTGATGGTTAACAAGACCACTAGTTTCAAGAAAAAGGGCAAAGGAAAGAGAGGGAACTTCAAGAAGAATGGCAAGCAAGTTTCCGCTCCCGTGAAGAAGCCCAAAGATGGACCTAAGCCTGAAACTGAGTGCTTCTACTACAAAGGAAATGGTCACTCGAAGCGGAACTACGCCAAAAACCTTGGCGGATAAGAAGGATGGCAAAGTGAACAAAGGTATATTTGACATACATGTTATTGATGTGTACTTTACTAGTGTTCATAGTAGCCCCTGGCTATTTGATACTGGTTCAGTTGCTAAGATTTGTAACTTGAAACAAGAGTTGCAAAATGAACAGATACGAGTTAAGGGCGAGGTGACGGTGTGTGTTGGAAGTGATTCCAAGGTTGATAAGATCACCACCGCACACTCCCTTTACCTTCGGGATTAGTATTTAACCTAAAATATATGTTATTTGGCGTTTGCATTGAGCATGAATATGATTGGATCATGTTTATTGCAATACGGTTATTCATTTAAGTCAAAGAATAATTGTTGTTCTGTTTACATGAATAGAACCAATGGTCATACACTCAATATAAATGGTTTATTGAATCTCGATCGTGGTGATACACATATTCATAATATTGATGCCAAAAGATGCAAAGTTGATAACTATAGTGCAACATATTTATGGCACTGCCGTATAGGTCATATTGGTGTAAAGCGCATGAAGAAACTCCATGCAGATGGGCTTTTAGAATCACTTGATTATGAATCATTTGATACTTGCAAACCATGCCCCATGGGCAAGATGACTAAAACTCCGTTCTCCGGAACAATGGAGCGAGCTAATGACTTATTGGAAATAATACATACTGATGTATGCGGTCCGATGAATGTTGAGGCACGCGGCGGGTATCGTTATTTTCTGACCTTCATAGATGATTTGAGCAGATATGGGTATATCCACTTAATGAAACACAAGTCTGAAACATTTGAAAAGTTAAAAGAATTTTAGAGTGAAGTGGAGAATCATCGTAATAAGAAAATAAAGTTTCTACGATCTGATCGCGAAGGCGAATATTTAAGTTACGAGTTTGGCCTTCATTTAAAACAATGTGGAATAGTTTCACAACTCATGCTACCTGGAACACCACAGCGTAATGGTGTGTCTGAACGTCGTAAACTATACTTTATTAGATATGGTGCGATCTATGATGTCTCTTACCGATTTACCACTATCGTTTTGGGGTTATGCATTAGAGACAGCTGCATTCATGTTAAATAGGGCACCGTCTAAATCCCTTGAGACGACACCATATGAACTTTGGTTTTGCAAGAAACCTAAGCCGTCGTTTCTTAAAGTTTGGGGTTGCGACACTTATGTCAAAAGGCTTCAGCTCGATAAGCTCGAACCCAAATCGAAGAAGTGCATCTTCATAGGATACCCTAAGCAAACAATTTGGTACACCTTCTACCACATATCCGAAGGCAAGATCTTTGTTGCCGAGAATGGAACCTTTCTAGAGAAGGAGTTTCTCTCGAAAGAAGTGAGTGGAAGGAAAGTAGAACTTGATGAGGTAATTGTACCTTCTCTCGAATTGGAAAGTAGCACATAAGTGAAATCCGTTCCCGTGATGCCTACACCAACTAGAGAGGAAGCCAATGACGATGATAATGAAACTTCAGATCAAGTTACTACTGGACCTCGTAGGTCAAAGAGAGCACGTTCCGCACCAGAGTGGTATGGTAATCCTATCCTGGAAGTCATGTTATTAGACCATGGCGGATCCACGAACTATGAAGAAGCCATGATGAGCCCAGATTCCGGCGTATGGCTTGAGGCCATGAAATCTAAGATAGGATCCATGTATGAGAACAAAGTGTGGACTTTGGTTGACTTGCCCAATGATCGGCAAGCCATTGAGAATAAATGGATCTTCAAGAGGAAGACGGCCACTGATGGTAGTGTTACTATCTACAAAGCTTGACTTGTCGCAAAAGGTTTTCGACAAGTTCAAGGAGTTGACTACAATGAGACTTTCTCACTCATAGCGATGCTTAAGTTTGTCCGAATCATGTTAGCAATTGCCGCATTTTATGAAATCTGGCAAATGGATGTCAAAACTGCATTCCTTAATGGATTTCTTAAAGAAGAGTTGTATATGATGCAACCAGAAGGTTTTGTCGATCCTAAAGGTGCTAACAAAGTGTGCAAGCTGCAGTGATCCATCTATGGACTGGTGCAAGCATCTCGGAGTTGGAATATACGCTTTGATGAGGTGACCAAAGCATATGGTTTTATACAGACTTTCAGAGAAGCCTGTATTTACAAGAAAGTGAGTGGGAGCTCTGTAGCATTTCTAATATTATATGTGGATGACATATTGTTGATTGGAAATGATATAGAATTTCTGGATAGCATAAAAGGATACTTGAATAAGAGTTTTTCAATGAAAGACCTCGGTGAAGCTGCTTATATATTGGGCATCAAGATCTATAGAGATAGTTCAGGACGCTTGATAAGACTTTCAATGAGTACATACCTTGAAAAGATTTTGAAGGAGTTCAGAATGGATCAGTCAAAGAAGGAGTTCTTGCCTGTATTGTAAGGTGTGAAGTTGAGTAAAGACTCAAAACCCGACCACGGCAGAAGATAAAGAAAGAATGAAAGTCATTCCCTATGCCTCAGCCATAGGTTCTATAAAGTATTCCATGTTATGTACCAAACCTGTTGAGTACCTTGCCATTAGTTTGGCAAGAGGGTACAATAGTGATCCAGGAGTAGATCACCGGACAGCGGTAATCCTTAGAGGACTACGGAAATATTTCTCGGTTATGGAGGTGATAAAGAGTTTGTCGTAAAGAGTTACGTCGATGCAAGCTTTGACACCGATCTGGATGACTCCGAGTCTTGATCTGGATACATATTGAAAGTGGGAGCAATTAGCTAGAGTAGATCCATGCAGAGCATTGTAGACATAGAAATTTGCAAAATACATACGGATCTGAATGAAGCAGACCCGTTGACTAAACTTCTCTCACAAGCAAAACATGATCACACCTTAGTACTGTTTGGGTGTTAATCACATGGCGATGTGAACTAGATTATTGACTCTAGTAAACTCTTCGGGTGTTAGTCACATGGCGATGTAAACTACGGGTGTTAATCACATAGCGGTGTGAACTAGATTATTGACTCTAGTGCAAGTGGGAGACTGAAGGAAATATGCCCTAGAGGCAATAATTAAGTTGTTATTTTATATTTCCTTATTCATGATAAATGTTTATTATTCATGCTAGAATTATTAACAAGAAACTTGATACATGTGTGGATACATAGACAAAACACCGTGTCCCTAGTAAGCCTCTACTAGACTAGCTCGTTAATCAAAGATGGTTAAGTTCACTAACCATGCATAGACATGTGTTGTCATTTGATGAACGGGATCACATCATTAGGAGAATGATGTGATGGAGAAGACCCATCCGTTAGATTAGCATATTGATCGTTCAGTTTTATTGCTATTGCTTTCTTCATGTCAAATACATATTCCTTTGACTATGAGATTATGCAACTCCCAGATACCGGAGGAATACCTTGTGTGCTATCAAACGTCACAAAGTAACTGGGTGATTATAAATATGCTCTACAGATATCTCCGAAGGTGTTTATTGGGTTGGCATAGATCGACATTAGGATTTGTCACTCCGAGTATAGGAGAGGTATCTCTGGGCCCTATCGGTAATGCACATCATAAGAAGCCTTGCAAGAAAAGCGACTAATGAGTTAGTTGCGGGATGATGTATTACGGAACGAGTAAAGAGACTTGCCGATAACAAGATTGAACTAGGTATGAAGATACCGATGATCGAATCTCGGGAAAGTAACATACTGATGACAAAGGGAATAATGTATGTCGTCATTACGGTTCGACCGATAAAGGTCTTCGTAGAATATGCAGGAGCCAATATGAGCATCCAGGTTCTGCTATTGGTTATTGACCGGAGAGGTGTCTCGATCATGTCTACATAGTTGTCGAACCCGCAGGGTCCGCACGCTTAACGTTCGATGATGATTTAGTATTATATGAGTTATGTGATTTGGTGACCGAATGTTGTTCGGAGTCCCGGATGAGATCACGGAAATGACGAGGAGTCTCAAAGTGTTCAAGAGGTAAAGATTGATATATAGGATGATAGTATTCGGACACCGGATGTGATCCACATAGTATCGGGTATTTATCGGAGTACCGGGGGGGTTACCGGAACCCTCGGGTGAAAGATATGGGCCATATGGGCTATGAGAGGGGAGCACACTAGCCCACAAGGGGTGGCGCCCCCCCCCCTATGAAAGCTGGCCTAATTGGAAAAGGAAAAGGGGGGTTTGTGAGGGGGTCCTGGACTAAGGGGTCCTCGAGCGTCCGGCCTGTTAGCCATGGGCTGGACTGATGGGCTGTGAAGACACAAAGATCAAAGACTGCACCGGTGTCCGGATGGGACTCTCCTTGGTGTGGAAGGCAAGCTTGGCGACCAAATATGTAGATTCCCTTCTTTGTAACCGACCTTGTGTAACCCTAGATCCTCCTCGTGTCTATATAAACCAGAGGACTTAGTCCGGAGGAGATACCCATTACCATAGTCATACAGGCTAGACTTCTAGGGTCTAGCCATTACGATCTCGTGGTAGATCAACTCTTGTAATACTCATATTCATCAAGATCAATCAAGCAGGAAGTAGGGTATTACATCCATACAGAGGGCCCGAACCTGGGTAAACATCGTGTCTCCTGTTACCATCGACCTTAGACGCACAGTTCGGGACCCCCTACCCGAGATCCGCCGGTTTTGACACCGACATTGGTGCTTTCATTGAGAGTTCCACTGTGCCGTCCTCAAAAGGTTCGATGGTCCCTTCAATCATCAACAATGATGATGTCCAAGGAGAAACCTTCCTCCCTGGACAGATCTTCGTGTTCAGCGGCTTCGCGCTGCGGGCCAACTCGTTTGACTGCCTGGAGCAGATCAATAGCTACGCCCCTGGCCACCAGGTCAGATTTGGGAGCTTGAACTATGTCGCGGACATCCGTGGAGATTTGATCTTCACCGGATTCGAGACCGCGGCAACCGCTCCTGGTCACCTTGATGAACATGACCTAAATCTGTCGTCAGACCGCATCCAGGAGATAGCTCCTGTAACAGCTCTGGCCTTAGATCCGGAGCATACAGCGCCATCCAAGGATTGGAGGCTCAACCCCACCATGGAGGCCACAGATTCCCCGGCATTGGAGCCGCACATGAACTTAACCTCACACAATATTTGTGTCACCGGAGCTCTGGACTCGTCTCTGGGTGTAAGTTCCGAACCATGTGAGCCCGCGGATGCCAAACTTGATCGTTTATCGATCTTCGAGTTCAGCGCCGCAGACATCTTCCAGCACTCGCCCTTGGGCGATGTGCTGAACTCATTAAAGAGCCTGTCCTTGGCGGGGGACTCACAGCCGAACTATGTTCGGTTCGAACTAGGGGCTGATGATGGAGAATCCTGCTTCCCACCCGCCACCCACTTCATAGCCACAGTCGAGGATTTAACCGACACGCTTGATTACGACTCCGAAGACATCGACGGTATGGACGACGATGCTGATGAGGAGCAAAATCAAAGTCCGCCATAAACTGGACGCTGGACGGCCACTTCTTCGTACGATGTGTACATGGTGGACACACCCAAAACAAACAACGATGATGACAAAGAAAATCTAGTTGAGAATAAACCTCCTGAGACACAGCAAAAACGCCGGCGTCCTTGGCACCGCTCTAAGTCACGTCGTTCCAAAGAAAGCAATACTGGCACCGGAGAAAATAATACTCCGGACGATGACGAAAACAATGAAGACCCTGCTGAGGCCACACCCGAGCAGGAGGAGAAAGAAAACGGGCAAACTAGCCCCGACGAAAAGGCCAGGCCCAACAATTCAGAGGACGGTAGTTATCGTCCGCTCTCTGAGGATGAGGAAAGCCTCAACAACGAATATTTTATCGTGCCTGAGGAACCTCTCGAGCAGGAGCGCTTCAAGCGCCAGCCAATAGCCACCGCAAGGAGCCTAAAAAGAAGCAGTAGTAGCTTCAAGCTGACGAAGATCTGCTTGTCGACAGATGGACTGATGTCCTGGCAGCCAAAGAATACGGCCTTAGATGCCCAGCCAAGAGTTACCCGAAGCAAAGGTTGCTACCTCAGTTCGACGAAGAGGCGTCGGGGCCCATACCTCCCTCGCGCAATGCGGCCGATCGACCGCTACGCGGTTGGGACAGTGCGGCGGACCGACCACCACATGGTCGGGATAGAGTGGCAACCCAGGCCGAACAGCAGCCTGCCCCACCGCCACGTAAAAATAGAGACAAAACAGTTCGGGGTCATACATACGACCTTCGACAGATCCTGGATAGCAGAGCCGGATCGATTTACGGATCGCGGGGATGTTCTTTGACACGTGATGATGGCTACCTATTCGGACGTGACAAACCTAGTCATGCCCGGGCCGACAACCGTAGACGGACTCCATCGGAGCTATGTCACGATGCAGCCCGATAGAGAGGCGCCGCACACCCTCTTTGCTTCACTGACGAAGTAATGGATCACGAATTCCCCGAAGGGTTCAAACCCGTCAATATTGAATCATACGACGGAACAACCGATCCCGCGGTATGGATCGAAGATTTTATTCTCCACACCCACATGGCCCGCAGAGATGACCTCCACGCTATCAAATACCTCCCACTAAAGCTCAAAGGGCCAGCTCGGCACTGGTTAAATAGCCTGCCTGAAAACTCTATCGGCAGCTGGGAGGACTTGGAAGAAGCCTTCCTCGACAACTTCCAAGGTACATATGTCCGGCCACCAAGCGCCGATGATTTAAGCCACATAGTCCAAAACCTGGGGAGTCAGCCAGGAAACTTTGGACTAGGTTCCTAACCAAAAAAGAACCAGATCGTCGACTGTCCGGATGCCGAAGCCCTAGTGGCCTTTCAACATAGCATCCGCGACGAATGGCTCGCCCGCCACCTCGGCCAAGAAAAGTCGAAATCTATGGCAGCCCTTACGGCACTCATGACCCACTTTTGTGCGGGTGAAGATAGCTGGTTGGCTCGTAGCAAAAACACAGCCAGCAAGGCAAGCCCCTCTGAGGTCAAAAACAGCAACGGCAAGCTCCGACGCAGCAAACACAAACGCCGAAGCAATGGTGACAACACTGATGACACTGCTGTCAATGCCGGATTCAGCGGCTCCAAGTCTAGCCAGCAGAAGAAACCGTAAAAAAGAAACAATCAGGGACCATCCAGCCTGGACCGCATGCTCGATCGCCCGTGCCAGATACATGGCACCCCAGACAAACCAGCCAATCATACCAACAGAGATTGTTGGGTTTTTAAACAGGCCGGCAAATTAAACGCCGAGAATAGGGAAAAGGGATCACAAAGCAAGGATGACGACGAAGAGCCCCGGCAACCGAACACAGGGGGACAGAAGAAGTTTCCCCCTCAAGTGAAAACAGTGAACATGATATATGCTACACACATCCCCAAAAGGGAGCGCAAGCACGCACTCAGGGACGTCTATGCGATAGAGCCAGTCGCCCCAAAATTCAATCCATGGTCATCGTGCTCGATCACTTTTGATCGTCGGGATCATCCGACCAGTATCCGGCATGGCGGATTAGCCGCACTAGTCCTAGACCCAATCATCGATGGCTTCCACCTGACGCGAGTCCTCATGGACGGTGGCAGCAGCCTCAATCTGCTCTATCAGGATACAGTGCACAAAATGGGCATTAACCCATCACGGATCAAGCCCACAAGGACTACCTTTAAAGGAGTCATACCAGGCGCAGAGGCCCGCTGTACGGGCTCAATCACACTAGAGGTCGTCTTCGGATCTCCAGACAACTTCCGAAGCGAGGAGTTAATCTTCGACATCGTCCCCTTTCGCAGCGGCTATCACGCACTGCTTGGACGAACCGCATTTGCCCGATTCAACGCGGTATCTCACTATGCTTATCTCAAGCTCAAGATGCCCGGACCATGTGGCGTCATAACAGTCAATGGAAATACGGAACGCTCCCTCCGTACCGAGGAGCATACCACAGCCTTAGCAGTAGAAGTACAGCGCAGCCTTTTCCAGCAAAACCTTAATTCGGCGGCCGAGCCCCCGGACACCTTTAAGAGAGTCCGGATTATTCGTAGCACGACAGCCACGCTTGTCAAGAGCTTAACTAGCAATTTGGCCTCTATCCCAGTCCCAATCAAATGGCGGCATTCGTACCGCGCGTACATAACTACGCACTAAAAATTCCATGGGCATCGATGGAGGCATAGCTAGCCCGTGATCCACAGTGCGGCTCGACCGACCCTGGATCCGCTCACCTTCACTTTTTCTATTTCATTTCGGGTTTTTCTCTTCTCGGGGCTTTTTCTAAATAACCTGATCATCAGACCGATCACGGGACGGATACACCAAGGAGGCAAGGAGATTTGACGTACAAGGGAATCCCCAGGTGGTCTTTGTTAACGATTGCTATACCTGTTTTACATACCCGCACGCAGCTCGCTCTTGGTCATGGCATATTAAATAGCCTTACTTGCTTATCGCATTATATGCACAAGTACGCCTCGACGTATTAATCAACTTACAATCAAAAATAATTGGCAGCGTCAGCTTATTACTTGAGTTTTTTCCTTGCCTTTGTATTTATTACTCATCGCATCCGTAAACTCTGGTAAGTATTACTTCGCTAGGGGCTTCATCACGCCCCGCAATACGGCAATAAAGTCCGAACACTTTTTACAGTACAGTTCGGCACCCCGAACTTATAGCATTATATGCATCGGCTCCGAATCATGTCTTTGGTCAATAGTTGGGTTGCCCGGCTCCTGTGCTTACTACCTTATGTTCCGCTATATCGGCTAGGGTAGTAAAGGGAGAACTACTGCGATTGTGTCCCGGTTCTTCCGGACGAGCACCTCAGTAGAGAAAGCCGAAAACTGACTGTCATGATGCAGCGAGAGCTGGTCAGCTGTTTGAGAGGTTTCAAATCCTTAGAGATTTTTTCCGCTTTATGCGAGGAATCGGTTTCTATCCGATCAGGCGTGTATAGCGCCCCTAGTTCGGCCTTCCGAATACCAGGGGCTTCGCCAAAATTCTCATTGTCAAACTCCTATGGCTAAGTGAGGGTGATAAAAGCCGTATAGTCTGATTGCCTTGTTCGTTGCGCTAAACACCTCCTTTAAGGACCAGAATGTGGAGTAAAGAGTGTTTAGATTTATTCCGAACACCACCGTACTATCTACGTGGGGGCAGAAGCCTACGACTGGCTAACCCTCAGATTTCATAAACGGCCGCACAGGAGGTAAAATTTTAAAGAGTCACAAGCACTATATTACATAACGACCTTGTTTCATATTACAGGACAGGATAACATGAATGTTTTCATGGGAATATAACATCCTTCGCACATTGCTCCGCCACAAGGCGGGATCCCTCCAGGACACTATCAAAATATAGCTCGGGTCGACGGTGCTCCTTGCCCTCAGGCTGCCCCTCGGTCATCAGCTTCTTGGCATCCATCTTCGCCCAGTGCATCTTGGCGTGGGCAAAGGCCATCCGTGCACCTTCAATGAAGACCGACTGCTTCACAACTTCAAGCCGTGGGCAGGCACTCACAAGCCGCTTCACAAGTCCGAAGTAGCTGCTGGGCATGGGCTCGGCAGGCCATAGCCGGACTATTAGGTCCTTCATGGCTAGCTTGGCCGCCTTGTGTAGCTCGACCAGCTGTTTCAGCTGGTCGCTGAAGGGCACCGGATGTTCTGGTCCAAGGTATTGAGACCAGAACAGCTTCCCCATAGAACTCCCTTCTTCGGCTCGATAGAACTCGGCAACATCCGATACGCTGCGCGGCAAATCCATAAACGCCCCTGGAGAGCTGCAAATTCGGGTAAGTAAAAGGAACGTTTCCTTCGCAGACTTGCTTTGCATAATGAAAGCCTTACCCGCCGCGATCTTCTTGGCCGCCTAGATTTCCTGAAGGGTGCTCTGGGCTTCGGCTCGGGCATCTTGTGCGCTCTGACGGGCCTTCGCAAGTTCGGACGCTTGCGTCTTAGAATCACGCTCCAAGGACTCGTACTTCTTGACGGCGTCCTGGAGCTCTTGCTGGACCTCGATGATCTGGGCCTCGTACTTCTCGCGCGCGGCGTGTTCCTTGGCTGCTTTGTTCTCGGCCTCGGCTAACGCCTTCTTAAGGGCCACCACCTCGGTCATGGCCCCTAGTAAAGTTCATGACACTTTAGTCAGCACGAACCATTCATCCTTCCTAAATATACACGCAGGTTACTGCATACCTTGGTTGTCCTCCAGCTGCTTCTTCACGAGGCCGAGCTCTTCCTCGGCCCGCTCCAGGTTCTGCTTCAGTCCGGAGACCTTTGCAGTATGAGCGGCAGCAGCCAGCAGCGACGCCTGCTTATTCACATAGACATCTTATGTTAGACTCCTGCGAAAATTATTTTGATCCTCTGTTCGGCTTTTTCTCTCCAAACACCGAATAGAGCATCAGGGACTACTGTCTACACTGTGACATCCTTTCTACAATTACATTACTTACCTCAAAGCCTGTTAGAAGGCTAGCGCAGGCTTCAGCCAGTCCGCTTTTGGCGGACTGAACCTTCCTGATCACCGTACCCATAAGGATACGATGTTCATCCACAATGGAAGCACCTCGTAGCGCTTCCAGCAGATTATCCGGTGCCTCTGATTGGACAGAGGTCACCGGCGGAACAGGCACACCTCCTCCTTTCGGGAAAGGTTGCTCGCTTGACTCTGGAGCCGTGTAGGTCTCCGGAATGGTATCCGGCTGGGGGCCGAATTGAACCTGGCCCCCATCACCACCCATGGGGGCTTTTTCCCCCATGTGTCCGACGGCCGAGGAGTCATCCTTTGGCACCACCCCGACGGCCTTTGGAACCTCTCCCTGACCTAGGAAAGTCCTTGGGGACACCACATCTTCATCACCCTTGGCCGAGGGAGAGTGAGCGGGCGGCGATGACACGCTGGCCATCTCCTTTGAATCTAGCGAACCTCCTGTTGAGGATCGCAGGGAGCTGTCGCGGGCCGGACTGTAACGACATAATTTAAACATATTAATATTACAAAGCGGAAAGGCCAGACATCTGGACGTGCATAAGGTTTTTGGTACTTACGAGGCGGCCCGAGGCTTGGTCCGGGGGGGTCGCTCCGGACTGCTATCGACATCCCACGCGGAGTTATCCGCGAGGGAGCCCTTCCCCCTCTTGGGCGCCTTCACGTCCAGATTTGTGGACGCCCCCTTTTCTTCTGTCCCCCCTCCGGGGGGAGTCTCTTTCTTCCTCCTCCTCGCCGTTGTCTTCGGCGACTGAAGAGTGAGTCTCGTCTTCGGACTTCACGTCCGAAGCACCTTTTTGGCGAAGGCCACTCCTGGCCCCCTTGGCCGTTTTCTTGGCCTTCTTCTCCGGCACATCATAAGGCGCCGGAAATAGCATCTTCGTCAGAAGTGGGGTTTCTTGGTCTTCGGGTAACAGAGCTGGACAGTTAATCCGCCCCGCTATATCGATCCAGGCCTGAAAAATTGATAGGAAGGCTTAGACTCCTTCCTCAAGATATGCCAGTAAAGGGTATACCTTGAAAACATGAAAGAACTTACCGAATTAGCCTCGCGTTTTAAGCTAAGCTCACGATCCTTGGTCGTGGGCGGTGGGGTCTCGCCGGCCTTGAAGAGAACTTTCCAGATGTCTTCGTGCGTCGTGCCGAAGAGCTCTAGTAGCGTCTGGTGCTTGGCCGGATCGAACTTCCACAAATAGCAAGTCCGGCGTTGGCACGGAACGATTCGGCGAATGAGCATAACCTGGATCATGTTGACAAGTTTTATCCTCTTGGTTATCATGTTCTGGACGCACGTCTGGAGCCCAGTCAGCTCGTTCGAAGAACCCCAGGTTAGGCCCTTCTCTTGACAGGAGGCGAGACGCATTGGAACTCCGGATCGGAATTTGGGGGATGCCGCCCAGCTGGTGTCGCGCGGCTCGGTGATGTAGAACCACCTCGACTGCCACCCCTTCACCGTCTCCACAAAGGAGCCTTCGGGCCAGGTGACATTGGGCATCTTGCCCACCATGGCGCCTCCGCACTCTGCTTGTTGGCCGGTCACCACCTTCGGCTTCACATTGAAGGTCTTCAGCCATAGGCCGAAGTGAGGTGGGATGGGTAGAAAGGCCTCGCACACGACAATAAATGCCGAGATGTTGAGGATGGAGTTGGGGGATAGATCGTGGAAGTCCATCCCATAGTAAAACATCAATCCGCGGACAAACGGGTGGAGAGGGAATCCCAGCCCGCGGACGAAATGTGTGAGAAACACAACCCTCTCATGGGGCTCTGGGGTAGGGATGATTTGTCCCTTAGCCGGGAGTCGGTGAACGATCCCCTTCGCCAGGTATCCGGCCTCCCGGAGCTCCTTGATGTCCTTCTTCTTGACGGAGGAGGCCATCCACTTGCCTCCAGCTCCGGATCCGGACATGACTAGAGTGCTTTCTCGGGCGGGGAAAGCTAGAGCTTGGGCGCTGGAGCTCAAGTATGGATGGGCAGAGGAAGGAGAAGGCGTGGGAGAAGAAGGGAGAGTCCTTATCCCCTAATAAAGGCAGTGAATACTGAACGCCTCCCCACTCGCCCTAAAACTCGCCTATTCCCAAGGGCTGTGTAAACGGCATGGTTGGGTTACCCACGCCTGCATTGATGAAAATCCCGCAATAAGGGGACACGATCTCTGCTTTGACAATACGTGCCAATGGAAACCGCATCTCGAAACACGAAATGGCGGACAAAAACGGTTCGATATAGTGACCGAACAGATGTGATGTCATCTTGCAAAAAGTTGTCAGCAGATGGGACTCGTGGGATATTATATTCCCTCTGCGGTTGTGTGTGGTGCATGTGTTACAGGTCCGGACACGATCAATACGTCTGAAGACTCTCCTGGAGTTTGGAAGGAGGAACCCGCCTTGCAATGCCGAAGACAATCTGTGCGCCGAACACCTTGTCATTGAAGCCAGGTTCAGGGGCTACTGAGGGAGTCCTGGACTAAGGGGTCCTCGGGCGTCCGGCCTGTTAGCCATGGGCCGGACTAATGGGCTGTGAAGACACAAAGACCGAAGACTGCACCCGTGTCTGGATGGGACTCTCCTTGGCGTGGAAGGCAAGCTTGGCGACCAAATATGTAGATTCCCTTCTTTGTAACCGACCTTGTGTAACCCTAGATCCTCCTGGTGTCTATATAAACTAGAGGACTTAGTCCGGAGGAGATACCCATTACCATAGTCATACAGGCTAGACTTCTAGGGTTTAGCCATTACGATCTCGTGGTAGATCAACTCTTGTAATACTCATATTCATCAAGATCAATCAAGCAGGAAGTAGGGTATTACCTCCATAGAGAGGGCCCGGACCTGGGTAAACATCGTGTCCCCTGTCTCCTGTTACCATCGACCTTAGACGCACAGTTCGGGACCCCCTACCCGAGATCCGCCGGTTTTGACACCGACAGTTTGGCCCCCCTTCCTTTCTCTCTTCTCCATTCGCTTTTCCCCCTCCGATAAAAAGAAAAGGGGGGAGGCCAAGTTGGGGAGGACCCCAAGTAGGATTCCTCCTACTTGGGGCACCCCTTGGCTGACTCTCCTCCCCTCCAACCTATATATATGTGGGGGGCACCGCTAGAAACCACACCAACAATTGTTAGCCGTGTGCGGCAGCCCCCTCCATAGTTTATGCCTCCGGTCATATCTTGATAGTGCTTAGGTGAAGCCCTGCGCAGGGCACTTCACCATCACCGTCACCACGCCGTCGTGCTGAAGGAACTCATCTTCTTCCTCGATACCTTTGCTGGATCAATAGGACGAGGGACGTCATCGAGCTGAACGTGTGCAGAACTCGGAGGTGTCATACGTTCGGTGCTTGATTGGTCGGAGGTATAAGAAGTTCGACTACATCAACCATGTTGTCAAACGCTATCGCTTTCGGTCTACGAGGGTACGCGGACACACTCTCCCCTCTCGTTGCTATGCATCTCCTAGATAGATACTGCGTGAGCGTAGGAATTTTTTTGAAATTGCATGCTACCTTTCCCAACACATAGATCATCATGGAGGTTTATCGCTCTGGAGCTATTAAAATAAATAATGCCGAAGGTACTAGTCCGAAGGTGGTCAATGGGCAAAGAATTAAACACTATATCTCAGGTACACCTAGTAATGTTGAAAGCAATATTATTCAAACCATGACACCAGAGGAACACATAACAGAAACCTTCCGGAACACTCCAAAATACTAAAAAAGAGGAGGTACGTGATACGGTAAGTAAACGGACTACGAAAAATCCACAAAAATATTTTCTTTCAGTTTTGGAATGTTACAAAAATTAGGAAAATAAGAAATAACCAGGAAGGCACCCAAGGGGGGCACAAGACACTAGGGCGCGCCTGGGCCCCCTGGCGCGCCCAGGTGGGTTGTGCCCACCTCGGGAACCTTCCCCACTCTGTTTTTCTCCCGTTTGCTTGTTTCCCAAGATACAAAATCTTTATATGCCCCCTGAACGTATTGAACACCGTATCACGAAGAAATCTTCTGTTTTTCTTTCTCGCTGTTTTCCTGGTAGATCTGAAATATGTCATCTCAAGATTCAGAAGAGGATTGCCCAGTTTCTTACTAGCCTTTGGATAAAAATATCTTCAAGGACACCTATCCCTATATATGGTTCACCGATGAGGAAGATAAAGATGAACCTGTCCCTCCATGGTTCAAGCAAGAAAGCAAGGAAGCATTATGCAAGAGGATAATAAGGCTTGAGATGGAGAATGATGAGTTGAGGATAGATAACTTTACTCTTCGATGCAAGCTCGAGAAAAAGGATAAGCCTACAACTATATCACCACCACCACCTTCTTCATAACCAAAGGAGACTTGAGTTCATGCTATGGACACTCCCCTTGGCTTGTGCCAAGATTGGGGGAGGTGTCCCGGTACCGTATCACCACCACTATCTTTGCCTTTATCTATTTTAGTTCGATCCTTTAGTTACCCTTTGATATAGTTGAATAAAAGTTTAGTTCGATCCTTTTTTTTGAGTGTTTGCTTAGTGATCTATCTATCGATGTAATCGTGTGCGAGATATATAATAAAGAGTAGCTTGAGTTTTGTTTCTTTACTTTTATGTTTCAATAAAAAGAAAGGAAAATAAATGAATAAGATCATATGCTAATCTTATGGTAAGTAATGACATCACATAAGGAAAAGTATAAGTGGTAAAATTTATTGGAGATTGACAAACATAGCATTGGTCAATGATGCAATTCATGAAAGAATTAATAAGGGAAGAGAAGATTCACATACAAATACATTATCTTGGACATCTTATATGATTGTGAGCCACCATTAAATATATTGTGTCAAAATAGTTGAAGTTGGTCAAGGAAGACAATGTATTTATGTTTGTTCATATTCACATAGAAGTTGTATTGTCATAGAACCTTTAACATGTGGTGCTTGCTCAATATCTTTTCTAGCCAAAAATTCCGCACTAAGTAGAGATACTACTTTTGCATCCAAAAACCCTTAACCCAAATCTTATTTTCAGAGTCCACCATACCTACCTATGGATTGAGTAAGATCCTTCAAGTAAGTTGTCATCGGTGCAATAAGGCAATAAAAATTGCTTCTAAATGTGTTAGATCATTTAGTGTAAGATAAAATTGAGCGTTGTATGAACTTGTTATTGCAAAATAATAAAAGCAACAGACTTCATAATAAAGGTTGCTATCACAAGGGGCTATATAATGTGACGTTCTTTTGCATTAAGGGATTTGGCATACAAAAAAATAAGCGCATGAAAACATCTGCTTCCCTCCGGGAAGGGCCTATCTTTTACTTTTATGCATTTACTTTTATGTAAGAGTCAAAGCATTCTTCCCTATTCCTTTTATTTTTCTCTGTTTTCAAGCATCATGTGGTGAGGAAAGATCTAGGCACATATATCTAGTTGTATATGAGTAGACATGAGTTATTATTGTTGACATCACCCTTGAGGTGAATACGTTGGGAGGCAATACTATAAGCCCCTATCTTTCTGTGTATCCGGTTGAAACTTTTTGTTCATGGGTATGCTCTGAGTGTTAGCAATCATAGAAGATTAAATGATGGTTGAGTATGTGGACTTGCCTAATGGCTCTGATACGTGACCCTTCCTGAAAATATGATGAATTGTAGTTGCAAAGTTAACTGAGAACATAGTTTGTTAGTTTTCAATAAGGTTTATGCTTTACACTTCAATGTTGTGATGAATTGTTACTTGCTCATGAGAAGTTATATGGTAAAAGTTATATGATAAAATTATGTGATAAAGTTTGTTGCTGTTATAATAATATGCATGATGCTTCTATGTTCATATTTTTCTTATGGACACCTCTCTCTCTAAGCATGTGCACATGTTTTTCGATTTTGGTTTTCGCTTGAGGACAAGCGAGGTCTAAGCTTGGGGGAGTTGATACGTCCATTTTGCATCATGTTTTCCTACTGATATTTATAATGTGTTTATGCATAATAATGCTTTTTTGGAGTATTCCTAATGCCTCTTCTCTCATAATATGCAAGGTTTACACAAAGAGGGAGAATGCCGGCAGCTGGAATTCTGGACCTGAAAAAACTACGCTAGAGTTACCTATTCTGCACATCTCCAAATGAGATGAAAAATTACGGAGAATTGTTTTGCAATATATGAAGAATATTGGAGCAAATAACTATCAGAGGGGTCCCACCAGGTGGGCACAACCCACCTGGGCGCGCCAGGGAGCCCAGGCGCGCCCTGGTGAGTTTTGCCCTCCTCGACCCACCTCCATTGCCCATCTTATGGTATATACGTCATTGTGACCTTGAAAAAAATAAGGGGAAGACTTTCAGGATGAAGCGCCGCCGTCTCGAGGCAGAACTTGGGCAGGAGCACTTTTTCCCTCCGGCAAAGCGATTCTGCCGGGGGAACTTTCCTCCCGGAGGGGGAAATCATTGTCATCGTCATCACCAACAACTCTCCCATCTTTGGCAGGGCAATATCCATCAACATCTTCAACAACACCATCTCCTCTGAAACCCTAGTTCATCTCTTGTGTTCAATCTTTGTACCGGAACCTTAGATTGGTACTTGTGGGTGACTAGTAGTGTTGATTACATCTTGTAGTTGATTACTATATGGTTTATTTGGTGGAAGACTATATGTTCAGATCCATTATGCTATTTAATACCCCTCTGATCTTGAGCATGATTATCATTTGTGAGTAGTTACTTTTGTTCTTCAGGTCACGGGAGAAAAATCTTGTTACAAGTAATCATGTGAACTTGATATGTGTTCGATATTTTGATGATATGTATGTTGTGATTCCCTTAGTGGTGTCATGTGAACGTCGACTACATGGCACTTCACCTTGTTAGGGCCTAAGGGAATGCATTCTGGAGTAGTTATTAGATGATGGGTTGCTAGAGTGACAGAAGCTTAAACCCTAGTTTATGCGCTACTTTGTAAGGGACCGATTTGGATCCAGAAGTTTAATGCTATGGTTAGATTTTATCTTAATACTTTTCTCATAGTTGCGGATACTTGCGAGGTGGTTAATCATAAGTAGGAGGTTTGCTCAAGTAAGAACAACATCTAAGCACCGGTCCACCCACATATAAAATTAACAAAGTAGCGAACACGAATCAAACCAACATGATGAAAGTGACTAGATGAAATTCCCGTGTACCCTCACGCTTTGCTTATCATAAGAGACCGTTTTGGCCTGTCCTTTGCCACAGAAGGATTGGGCTACCTTTCTGCACTTTATTTACCGTTACCATTACTTGCTCGTTACAAATTATCTTGCTATCAAACTACCTGTTACCGACGATTTCAGTGCTTGCAGAAAATACCTTGCCGAAAACCACTTGTCATTTCCTTCTGCTCCTCGCTGGGTTGAAAACTCTTACTTATCGAAAGGATTATGATTGATCCCCTATACTTGTGGGTCATCACACGCGGGGGAGCACGGTGGCACGAGCACCGTGGATGCCGTGTCGTCACGCGCCTATAGCAGTGCCATCTGCCGCAAACGTTGGCGGAACTGCACCTTGTCAGCGGAGGCGACCAACACATCCAGGACAGCCGCCAACACCGAGGAAAAGTAGACCATGGGAAGCCGCTGCCGCTTGGGTCCCACGATGGCCACCTGTTAGGGCATATTTTTCCCTTAGTGGTTTTGGTGATTGATGACATTGCTTTTGCGGACTAATCATGTACATTGAGCATTTCAGACAATCTATCATATAGCACAAGCTGATTTGTGCCCCTTGAAGCTTTTGCTAAGACGGTGTTTTTTTCCTTCGTTTCTTTTTCGGTGGATTTGAGTCGTAGGAACACCGTACTATTAAGAGGGGGTCCCCTTCAAAAAGGTTTGGGTGGAATCAACACGTACACAGTCCTTTGCACCCTCGGTCTTCCCCAGCAATTGAGCTTGTCCTTCCTGTGTGACTGAGCTTTCAAGATCAACATAAGCGGTAGTACCGCTCTGCTCAGCGGTAGTACCACTCAAGCGGTACTGCCGCAGATCAGTCTACCCTCACTTCCGGTTGTTCTATGTGTTATGTAAATGGGTGGTAGCAGAGCGACAGTTTAGCGCGGTCGTACCGCTCCAATGGTACTGCGACTCTCACTACCACTCCACTACTGCAGGTTTACTGGGCATACTACGGCTAAGCGGAAGTACCACTCCTGCGGCACGGTAGTACCTCTCCGGCGGAACTACCGATGTGCCAGTACCGCACGTAGTACCGCTTATTTATTGCTATCTAGATAGTTCTCTCGAGAGGAAGTAGAGCGGTAGTTGCCAGCGGTAGTACCTGAAGGAAATATGCCCTAGAGGCAATAGTAAAGTTGTTATTTTATATTTCCTTATATCATGATAAATGTTTATTATTCATGCTTGAATTGTATTAACCGGAAACTTGATACATGTGTGGATACATAGACAAAACACCGTGTCCCTAGTGAGCCTCTACTAGACTAGCTCATTAATCAAAGATGGTTAAGTTTCCTAACCATAGACATGTGTTGTCATTTGATAAACGGTATCACATCATTAGGAGAATTATGTGATGGACAAGACCCATCTGTTAGCTTAGCATATTGATCATTCAGTTTTATTGCTATTGCTTTATTCATGTCATAAACATATTCCTTTGACTATGAGATTATGCAACCCCCGGATACCGGAGGAATACCTTGTGTGCTATCAAACTTCACAACGTAACTGGGTGATTATAAAGATGCTCTACAGGTATCTACGAAGGTGTTTGTTGGGTTGGCATAGATCGAGATTAGGATTTGTCACTCCGAGTATCGGAGAGGTATCTTTAGGCCCTCTCGGTAATGCACATCATAATAAGCCTTGCAAGCAATGTGACTAATGACTTAGTTGCGGGATGATGTATTATGGAACGAGTAAAGAGACTTGCCGGTATCGATATTGAACTAGGTATGAAGATACCACGATCAAATCTCGGGCAAGTAACATACCGATGAGAAAGGGAATAACGTATGTTGTCATTACGGTACGACCGATAAAGATCTTCGTAGAATATGTGGGAACCAATATGAGCATCCAGGTTCCGTTGTTGATTATTGACCGGAGAAGTGTCTCGGTCATGTCTACATAGTTCTCGAACCCATAGGGTCCGCATGCTTAACGTTTGATGACGATTTTGTATTATATGAGTTATGTGATTTGGTGACCGAATGTTGTTCGGAGTCCCGGATGAGATCACAGACATGGCGAGGAGTCTCAAAATGGTCAAGAGGTAAAGATTGATATATAGGACGATAATATTCGGACACCGGATGTGATTCGGGGTATACCGGGTACATATCGGAGTACCGGGGGGTTGCCGACCCCCCCCCCCCCCGGGGGGGGGGGGGATTAACCGGCTTTATGGGCCATAGGAGGGGAGCACACCAGCCCACTAGGGGTGGAGCATCCCCCCTAAGGAAGGAGGCCGAATAGGAGAAGGAGGAGGGGTTCCCCCCCCCCCCCCCCCCGTTTCCTTCCTCCTCCCTCTCTTCCCTTTTTCCCCCCTCCGGTAAAAGGAAAGGGGGGGCGAATTGGAATAGAGCCCCCAAGTAGGATTCCTCCTACTTGGGGTGCCCAAGGCAGCTCCCCTCCCCCTCCCACCTATATATATGTGGAGAGGGGGCGCCTAGAACACACACCAACAATTGTTAGCCGTGTGCGGCGCCCCCCTCCGCAGTTTACGCCTACAGTTATATTGTCGTAGTGCTTAGGCGAAGCCCTGCGCAGATCACTTCACCATCACCGTCACCACGCCGTCGTGCTGACAACACTCTTCCTCGACACTTTGCTGGATCAAGAGTTCGAGGGACGTCATCGAGCTGAACGTGTGCAGAACTCGGAGGTGTCGTACGTTCGGTGCTTGATCGGTCAGAACGAGAAGAAGTTCGACTACATCAACCGCATTGTCAAACGCTTCCGCTTTCGGTCCACGAGGGTACGTGGACACATTCTCCCCCTCTCGTTGCTATGCATCTCCTAGATAGATCTTGCGTGAGCGTAGGATTTTTTTTGAAACTGCATGCTACATTTCCCAATATGTGGGGAGGGGGCGCCTAAAACACACACCAATAATTGTTAGCCGTGTGCGGTGCCCCCTCCACAGTTTACGCCTCCGGTCATATTGTCGTAGTGCTTAGGCGAAGCCCTGCGCAGATCACTTCACCATCAACGTCACCACGCCGTCGTGCTGATGAAACTCTCCCTCGACACTTTGCTGGATCAAGAGTTTGAGGGTGATGCGACTTGAAGCTACGTCGGTATTTCCCCAAAAAGGGATGATGCAGCACAGCGGCGGTAGGTATTTCCCTCAGTTACGAGTCCAAGGTTATCGAACCAGTAGGAGAACCAAGCAACACAATGTAATAGCCCCTGCACACAAATAACAAATACTCGCAACCCAACGTGTAAAAGTGGTTGTCAATCCCTTTCGGGTAGCGGCGCCCCAAGATGGCCAAACGGACGTGAATAAAATTGTAGTAGATTGATAGATCGAACACCAAATAAAATAAATAAGAATAAAATGCAGCAAGGTATTTTTGTATCTTTGGTTTAATAGATCTGAAAATAAAAGCAAAGGAAAAGTAGATCGCAAAGGCAAATAATATGAGAAAGAGACCCGGGGGCCGTAGGTTTCACTAGCGGCTTCTCTCGAGAAAAATAGCAAACGGTGGGTAAACAAATTACTGTTGGGCAATTGATATAACTTCAAATAATCATGATGATATCCAGGCAATGATCATTACATAGGCATCATGTCAAAGATTAGTAGACCGACTCCTGCCTGCATCTACTACTATTACTCCACACATCGACCGCTATCCAGCATGCATCTAGTCTATTAAGTTCATGGAGAAATAGAATAATGCAATAAGAACGATGAAATGATGTAGACAAGATCTATCTATGTAGAGATAGACCCCATCATTTTATCCTTAGTAGCAACGATACATACGTGTCGGTTCCCCTTCTGTTACTGGGATCAAGCACCGTAAGATCGAACTCACTACAAAGCACCTCTTCCCATTGCAAGATAAATAGATCAAGTTGGCCAAACAAAACCCAAATATCAAAGAAGAAATACGAGGCTATAAACAATCATGCATATAAGACATCAAAAAACTCAAATAACTTTCATGGATATAAAAAGATAGATCTGATCATAAACTCAAAGTTCATCCGATCCCAACAAACACACCGCAAAAGGAGTTACATCATATGGATCTCCAAGAGACCATTGTATTGAGAATCAAACGAGAGAGAGGAAGCCATCTAGCTACTAACTATGGACCCGAAGGTTTACAAAAAACTACTCACTCATCATCGGAGAGGCACCAATGGAAGTGGTGAACCCCTCCGTGATGGTGTCTAGATTGGATATGGTGGTTCTGGACTCTGCGGCGGCTGGAATTGATTTTTGTCGACTCCCCTAGGGTTTTTGGAATATTGGGGTATTTATAGAGCAAAGAGGCGGTCCGGGGGGCACCCGAGGTGGGCACAACCCACCAGGGCGCGCCCAGGCGCTGCCTTGGCCCATTGGGTGTCTTTTGGTCCATAAAAAATCTCCGTAAAGTTTCGTTGCATTTGGACTCCGTTTGGTATTGATTTCCTGCGATGTAAAAAACATGCAGAAAACAGCAACTGGCACTTGGCACTATGTCAATAGGTTAGTACCAAAAAATGATATAAAATGATTATAAAACATCCAAGATTGATAATATAACATCATGAAACAATCAAAAATTATAGATACGTTGGAGACGTCTCAGCATCCCCAAGCTTAACTCCTGCTCGTCCTCGAGTAGGTAAGCAATAAAAACAGAATTTTAATGTGGAATGGTGCCTAACATGTCATCTCATATTTCTTTTTCTTTATAGCATGGACATTTGGACTTTTATATTATTCAAAGCAATAGTCTAGTTTTGACATGACAACTTAAATACTCAAGCATATCAACAAGCAACCATGTCTTTCAAAATATCAACGCTAAAATAAGCTATCCCTAGCCCATCATGCTTAATCATTGATCCATTCATGAAACACACTCGCATATTAACTACACCGAATGCTCAAGTACGATCATAGTGCCCCCTAGTTGGTGCTTTATAAGAGAAGATGGAGACTCAAATTCAAAATAAAAATTGCATAAAGTAAAAGAAAGGCCCTTCGCGGAGGGAAGTAGGGATTTGTAGAGGTGCCAGAGCTCAAAGCGAAAATTGAGAGATAAAAACATTTTGCGAGGCATACTTTTCCCACCAACGAAAACAACTTAGAGTTCCCAACACTTTCCATCCTAGATATATCACAGGCGGTACCCAAACATAAATTAAAGTTTATTCCTTTTTCAACCATACTTTCACTTTCCATGGCTAGCCGTATCCACGGTTGCCTTCCATACCAACACTTTCCAAGGAATTTATTATTTGATAACATAAAGTAAATTCATTTTTCATTTCGGGACTGGGCATCCCTAATACCTTTGCCTTACTCTCGTGCAATGACAAGTGAATAAACACTCATCGTGAGAATAACACATCTAGCATGGAAAATATTAGCCACCTCTCACCACTCCGCGAGTGGTACGAACACACAAAAGAGAAATTTATTTTGAAAATTGGAGATGGCACATAAAATTTTTCTTAGAACGGCAAAAGAATACCGCATATAGGTAGATATAGTGGACTCATGTGGCAAAACTCGTTTAAAGGTTTTTGGATGCACAAGTAGTGATCATACTTAGTGCAAAATGAAGGCTAGCAAAAGATTGAGAAGCGACCAACCAAGAAACGAATAATCTCATAAGCGAGCATTAAGCATAATTAACACCGAATAATGCACCACAAGTAAGATATAATTTCGTTGCATAATTATCGACTTTCGTGCTTGCATAGGGAATCACAAACCTTAACACCAATATTCTTACTAAAGCATAATTACTCATCAACATAACTCACATATCACATCATCATATCTCAAAACTATTACTAAGAATCAAGTTTATTTTGTCCAATGATCTTCAAAAGTTTTTATTATATCCTTCTTGGATATCTATCACTTTGGGACTAATTTTCATATGTTGCTTTTGATAAGCTCAAACAAATATAAGTGAAGATCATGAGCATAATATTTCTTTCTCTCAAATTAATTTAAGTGAAGCAAGAGAGAATTTCTTAAAAAATTTACTAACTCTCAAATGAACCTAAGTGAAGCAAGAGAGCATTTCTTCAAAAATACTAAAGCACACCGTGCTCACAAAGATATAAGTGAAGCACTAGAGCAAATCCATAGCTCATAAAAATTTGAGTGAAGCATAGAGAGCAATTCTAGCAAGTCATGACATAATTTTGGCTCTCTCAAATAGGTGTGTCCAGCAAGGAATCAAGACTTAAAACAAAAAATAAAACAAGAAAAGACTCTTATCATACAAGACGCTTCAAGCAAAACACATAGTATGTGACGAATAAAAATATAGCTTCGAGTAAAATACCGATGGTCGTTAGATGAAAGAGGGGATGCCACTCGGGGCATCCCCAAGCTTAGTTGCTTGCTCTCTTTTGGATAATAGCTTGGGATGCCGGGGCATCCCCAAGCTTAGGCTCTTCTTACTCTTTATTCCTTCATCCATCGTAAGATAACACAAAACTTGAAAACTTCAATCACACAAAACTCAACAAAACCTTCGTGAGATCCGTTAGTATAAGAAAGCAAATCACTACTATAAGTATTATATCAAACCAATTCATATTTTGTTCTTGCATTATATCTAGTGTATTCCAACTTTTTATGGCAAAAACTCATCAAAGAAAACCATAGAGCCATCAAAACAAGCACACAACGCAAAGAAAACATAATCTGTCAAAAAGAGAACAATCTGTAGCAATCTGGATATTTCGAATACTTTTGAAGCTCCAAAAATTCCGAAAAATTAGGACGACCTGTGCAATTTGTATATTAATCTTCTGCAAAAAGAATTGGCATTTTATCACGCTCTCGTTAAAAATGAGAATTTTTTTCGTGAGCGCAAAAGTTTCTATTTTTCAGCAAGATCAAACAATTATCACCCAAGAAGATCCTAAAGTCTTTACTTGACACAAACACTAATTAAAACACAAAAACACAAAAAACACAATCATAACAGTAGCATAATTTGCAAACACTCAAGAACAGAAAGCAAAAAGCAAAAATAATTTTTATTCATTGGGTTGCCTCCCAACAAGCGCTATAGTTTTACCCCCTTAGCTAGGCATAAAGCAAGGATCTAAGTTTTGTCATCCGTTGTTTTGGCTACTTTGGTAAGGGTTTTCTCAAACCCGGGAGGCTCTTTACGCTTCCCTAAATTCTCAGGAATATAAACCATCTTTAGATCCAAAATATCCAATCGCTTGTTGCAAAGAGTAATCAAGGTATTCATGCGATTGATACTACCATTGAGATATTTGAGGGGTTCATTATATTTTTGTATTGCAACCATATGTTTATGCAAATCACCAAGTTTGTCCAACATTTGAACTCCCTCAGGGGTGAAAGAAAACCCTTTCTTTTGAGGTGGAACTCCCAAAATTCCTTCTAAAATTTCGTAGGCAACATTGGCATCAAGGTCAATAAAATTCCCTTTAGCGGCAAAATCTAGGAGTTGTCTATGATGCAAAGCCAATCCTATATAAAAATTATGAAGCAAGATCTTAGCGTCCCCCTTTAAATTGCAAATACGATAAGATTCCATAAGCCTATACTAAGCATCTTTCAAATTTTCTCCTTGTCTTTGCTTGAAGTAAAGAACTTCAAAATCTGGTGATAAAGGAGGAGTAGGCACGCTAGCCATTATGACTAGGAAACAAGAACACAGATAGATGTGACGAGAAATTGGCGAACGAAAAAGAGGGGCGAATAAAACGACAAATTTTTGTAAAGTGGGGGAGAGGAAAATGAGAGGCAAATGGCAAATAATGTAAATTGCGAGGAGATGAGATTTGTGATTAGAACCTGGTATATGTTGAAGATGCTCCCCGGCAACGGCGCCAGAAATTGGCACATGGCCGGGAGACTATCTTGACTTCATCCTGCCCGGCAACGACGCCAGAAATTCCTTTTGATGCGGTTTGAAGCTACGTCGGTATTTCCCCAAAAAGGAAGGGATGATGCAGCACAGCGGCGGTAGGTATTTCCCTCAGTTATGAGTCCAAGGTTATGGAACTAGTAGGAGAACCAAGCAACACAACGTAAACAACCCCTACACACAAATAACAAATACTCACAACCCGACGTGTAAAAGGGGTTGTCAATCCCTTTCGGGTAGCGGCGCCCCAAGATGGGCAAATGGACGTGAATAAAATTGTAGTAGATTGATAGATCGAATGCCAAATAAAATAAATAAGAATAAAACACAGGAAAGTATTTTTGTATTTTTGGTTTAATAGATCTGAAAATAAAAGCAAAGGAAAAGTAGATCACAAAGGCAAATAATACGAGAAAGAGACCCGGGGCCGTAGGTTTCACTAGCGGCTTCTCTCGAGAAAAATAGCAAACGGTGGGTAAACAAATTACCATTGGGCAATTGATAGAACTTCAAATAATCATGACGATACCCAGGTAATGGTCATTACATAGGCATCACGTCAAAGATTAGTAGACCGACTCCTGCCTGCATCTACTATTATTACTCCACACATCGACCGCTATCTAGCATGCATCTAGTGTATTAAGTTCATGGAGAAACAGAATAATGCAATAAGAACGATGACATGATGTAGACAAGATCTATCTATGTAGAGATAGACCCCATCGTTTTATCCTTAGTAGCAACGATACATACGTGTCGGTTCCCCTTCTGTCACTGGGATCAAGCACCGTAAGATCGAACCCACTACAAAGCACCTCTTCTCATTGCAAGATAAATAGATCAAGTTGGCCAAACAAAACCCAAATATCGGAGAAGAAATACGAGGCTATAAACAATCATGCATATAAGAGATCAAAAAACTCAAATAACTTTCATGGATATAAAAAGATAGATCTGATCATAAACTCAAAGTTCATCCGATCACAACAAACACACTGCAAAAAGACATCATATGGATCTCCAAGAGACCATTGTATTGAGAATCAAACGAGAGAGAGGAAGCCATCTAGCTACTAACTACGGACCCGAAGGTCTACAAAGAACTACTCACGCATCATCGGAAAGGCACCAATGGAAGTGGTGAACCCCTCCGTGATGGTGTCTAGATTGGATATGGTGGTTCTGGACTCTGCGGCGGTTGGAATTGATTTTTGTCGACTCCCCTAGGGTTTTTGGAATATTGGGGTATTTATAGAGCAAAGAGGTGGTCCGGGGGGCACCCGAGGTGGGCACATCCCACCAGGGTGCCTGGCCCTCCTGGCGTGCCCTGGTGGGCTGTGCTCCCCTCGGAGCACCCCCCAGGCGCTGCCTTGGCCCATTGGGTGTCTTCTGGTCCATAAAAATCTCCGTAAAGTTTCGTTGCATTTGGACTCCGTTTGGTATTGATTTCCTGCGATATAAAAAACATGCAGAACACAACAACTGGCACTTGGCACTATGTCAATATGTTAGTACAAAATAATGATATAAAATGATTATAAAACATCCAAGATTGATAATATAACAGCATGGAACAATAAAAAATTATAGATACGTTGGAGACGTATCAGAGGGACGTCATCGAGTTGAACGTGTGCAGAACTCGGAGGTGCCGTACGTTCGGTGCTTGATCGGTCGGAACGAGAAGAAGTTCGACTACATCAACCGCATTGTCAAACGCTTCCGCTTTTGGTCTATGAGGGTACGTGTATACACTCCCCCTCTCGTTGCTATGCATCTCCTAGATAGATCTTGCGTGAGCATAGGATTTTTTTTTAGATTGCATGCTACGTTTCCCAACAATACCGCCCTGGGCGGCACTACCGCCCTACCTCTCTCTACTACCGTTGTTCCCGGCTATTGTTCAATACTAAGCGGTAGTACCGTTGGTGGGAGCGGTAGTACCGCTCCGGCGGCACTACGACCTCCCTAATCTGTTCAATTGAACCGTGCGCCAGGAACTTCCGTGCGAGCAGAAGTACCGCTCGCCCGAGCGGTACTACCGCTTGTGCACGGGTTGTGAGTACATAATGGTTGGATTTCATTCCCCACTATAAAAGGGAGTCATCTTCTCCAAGTTGACTTACCTCTTCCTCCCCCATGCTCCATTGTTGCTCACAAGCTCATTCTTGCTTGATCTCTCTCCCTAGCCAATCATACTTGTTGATTCTTTAGGGATTGCTTGAGAAGGCCTAGATCTACAATTCCACCAAGAGGAATTTGATTCCCCCGCTAATCCCTTGCGGATCTTGTTACTCTTGGGTCTTTGAGCACCCTAGATAGTTGAGGTCACCTCGGAGCCACATTCCATTGTGGTGAAGCTTCGTGGTGGTGTTGGGAGCCTCCAATCGGTTGTGGAGAGAGCCCCAGCTTTGTTTGTAAAGGCCCGGTTGCCGCCTTCAAGGGCACCATTAGTGGAATCACGGCATCTCGCATTGTGTGAGGGCGTGAGGAGAATACGGTGGCCCTAGTGGCTTCTTGGGGAGCATTGTGCCTCCACGCCGCTCCAACGGAGACGTACTTCCTTTCAAAGGGAAGGAACTTCGGTAACACATCCTCGTCTCCCCCGACTCCACTTGTGGTTATCTCTTACCTTTACTTTGTGCAAGCTTTACTTGTGTTGTATATCTTCCTTGCTTGCGTGGTTATTGTTGTTAGCATCATATAGGTTGCTCACCTAGTTGCATATCTAGATAACCTATTTGTTGCTTAACCTAATTTGCTAAGAAAAGCTAAAAAAATGGCAGTTGCCTATTCACCCTCCCTCTAGTCAGCCATATTGATCCTTTCACCACCGCCACCATGTCGTCAGCATACACAGCCGGTGTCTTGCCCGGTTCAGTGCAGACCGTCGTTGACCCCCGCCTCGGCTTCACGGAAGCAAAGTAGGCACTCTTCCCCTCCGGCTGAAGCATGGCCACTCCGATGAGTGGCGCAACCATACATAAGGAAGATATGGCGGAGCCAGAGGCCACGGAGGGTAGCCATGTCATGGGAATGGAGATCCGCCTTGACCGACATTAGACTAGGTGATTAGTTGAAGTATGTTCGAAATTATACCTCCAAAGTCAAACAAGTTCCGCTTTTAGTTGAAGTATGTCCGAAATGTAATAAATTTGGATGGCCGGCTCCCACATCAGTGTCCGCGGACTAGTCCCCTGTCCGTCGACAGATGCCGGAGCAAGTTTGCGGGTCAACGTTGGAGATGCCCTTAGAGCATCTACAACAGGACTTGGCAAATCCAGCCCCTCAAACGCCCGCGGATGCGCCCGGGCGCGCCTGCGGGCACTTATCGTGCAGTCCTCAAATAACCATCTCTGCATCTGAATATCTCATATATGAAATCTTAAAAGCCATAAAAACCATGCAAAGAAAAGATCTACATATTATGTAGATCAACTAATCCTCGACCCTGCTACTCGTTGTCGTCGGAGATGTCCACTATCTCCGTTTCGGCCCCGAGTACATGGGGGGCAGACACAACTCCGGCTACTCCTCTGCCTCCACCTCCATTTCCGCTTCCACCTTGTCGAAGAGAGCGTCGGTTCCGCCTGTTCGTGCCGAAGGAAGCGCTGGTTGGACTCAACGTACGCCTCATGCGGGATGGACTCCAGGATGGTTGTCTACTCTGCCATCTCCGCCGCTTGGGCGATGGCAAACTCCGCCATGGCCTCCTCTACGGTGAAGCCCCCAACCGGCCCCGGCTCCTCGGGATCCGCCCCTCCATGGGCTTTGGCTGCTTTTGCCCTTCCTCCTTCTTCTCCTCCAGCTCCGGCGAGTCCGTAGGCAGGGCGGCTGCGATCCGGGCCACATGCCTCGCTCGGACCTCCTCCTCGATCTGGAAGCGCTCCGGCGTTAGCATAGCATAGGTGGTCTTCTTCTTCAGGCCATGTCGGATGGCGAGGAAAGGGGAAGGTGGAGACGAAGAGTAATGTGCTCGGGCTGACGACGTGAAGAGGAAGAGGCTCTGGCTAGGATTAGGGACGCCGACCGACTTAAATAGTCGGACTCTAGCCTCGAACGGCGAGCCGGAACGGCGCCACATGGTGTTCACACCCCATCGGAGGATACGCCCATCAGACTGTTGGGTTTCTGGGCGATTCTATATGGGACCAGACCGTGGCAAACGCGCACGGGGTCTCCTTATATCCACCTCATATGTGGGCTGGATATGAGAGATGTTGGTCAGTCCGGGCACTTGAGGCCCATTTGAGATGCCCGTTTTGGTCGGGTTTTTTGACCGATTATTGACTGGGTTGTTCGACAGAGCGTTTGAGGCGGGTCTTAGCCTCTTAGGGCGCCGGCTGTACATGCTCTTACACTTTTGAGTGCTTGTGTTTTAGACTGGGCTGTAGCTGCAATCCACCGTAAGCATAGCCTGAAACCAAGCGCACAGGAGCTGAAGGAAGTGTGGTCAAACAGTCCCACATGATATCTGTTTCACTTCAACTCTGAAACATCCACGCCGAACAACTGACCGATCCAGTCCAAGCCAGCACGGCCACGTGTGCATGGAAGCCTCTAACATGCTCTCGCGCCATTACCATTTCTCGATTTATTTTTCGTGCGTGCTTGTTTCGGATAAGCGGTTGCATGCGTGCGTAGGTGCTCGTGCCGGCCTGGGCTGGCCCGGCATGGCGCGGCCACGAATAACGCCATCTTGCTGCCAGCCGTGCACGCCACCCTTGGGCTCCTGTCGCTCGCTGACACGTGGGACCGACTAACTGCACGCAGATCATGAGACGATAAGATGCCAGATGAACAGTGCAGAGCCTTCTCCTGCTGACAATCCGAGCCTAGTAGCTGGTCACTGTTTCTCCTTTCCTTTTCTTTTCTCTATGTCTACCACCTGTGTGCATGCACATGGCTGCTTCCAAACACAGATAGGATGAGATGGAAATGAGATAAGATCCAGAAAGAAAGAGGCTGTTGGTATAGAGTACAGTACAGCCTAGGCTGGACATATGCAGATCACAGTGTATGTGCTGTGCAGCGGGCACACATGGATCTGCGCACAAGTAACACTCAGGGCCTGTTTGGTTCCAATAAGTTAAGGTGACTTAAAAACAGTGACTTATAAGTCATGCCTGTTTGGTTGTCATCTGACTTATAAGTTACCTGACCACACCTTCTCACCTTGTTTTTTTATGTAAAGGTAGTGGGACCCATGCAAAAGGGGTGACTTATAAGTTTTAAGTTGGGGTGGAGCAACTTATGACTTATAAGTTGGGGTGACTTATAAATTAGGTCTGTTTGATAAAATAAGTCACTTTTTTCACTTTTCGACTTATAAGTTGGAGATTTATTTGGAACCAAACAGGAACTCACTCCATCCGTTTCAGTCAGTTCAGCAGCCTCCTACTAGATCTGAGAAGGAACAGCGGTCACTTGATCATTCACTCAATATATTGCATGTACTAAAATAAATGACAGCCTAAAAATTGTGCCGCCGGTTCCACCTAATATATATACTTATATAAATAAGGTTAGCCAAATAAAAACCATAGTACTACATATAATGCAAAAACAAAAAAATTAAAAAGATCTACTAGCATATTCATATGAAGAATAACAACCAAAATTGCATTCTCAGGACTGTCTATTTATTACTACTGCACACCGGATTCACAATATTAGCCCTGGATGCAACTACAGTCTTGGGAGTTTCTAAAGGGGAGATGAACGGATTGGGAGGGCAGACCGGTTGAGGAGGGCACATCAGGCACTTGCATAAAGTTTTCTTCTGTAGGACAGGCTCTGCCTTTTCCGGTAACAGTCGTTATCAGGAGCAGCTACCTTCTTTCTACCTAGCTAACCCTAATGCCTCCGGCGGTCACTGGGGAAAATTAGCTCCCACTCTGAGCCTCAGGTAAGTTATCACTAAGAGTCTTGACTTCTCATTAGGTTAACCAGTTAACAAGAAATTATTATCACTAACATGGTGACCCCGTGCAGATTATCCATGAATCCCGCACAATGATTGAGTGTCCAGATGCTAATCAAGGTCACATGAAAATAATTAAATTCTAGGAGCACAACTGAATCTTGAACAGAAAATTGGAAACAAAAACTTATCGACTGGGGGCAGAACAGATAGCTCCAGCCCCGAGTTCTGAAGGGAAGAGAAAAGAAAAGCAATCTCCTTAATTGTTTTTTCGAAGTGAACCGACGCTGGCAATCAGAAGCTGGACCTAACATGGCTCCTATACTGTGATGATAATTGGAAGCCATTCATGTTACTGCACTCGATCGGCAGGCAGGCAGGCATCATCTCATGTGGCGTTCAATCACCTGATTATTTGGGAACAGGAAGGAGGCAGCGGTGCCTAACAAACAGATCAAAGGAGAATCCTTTACTTGGTAGGGGACACATGGGGATTTCTTGTGCTGCTCCAATTTGAATCAGGTGCAAGGCTTAAAATAACGGGGTACTACTGGTGCCACCCTAGCTCATACCTCACTTCTTCGCCTTGGAGAAGCGCAGGCACCTATACTTCTCACCGCTGACTGTGATCTCAAGGGCTCCGTCTTGGTTATCCTGATTCGAAGCAGTTCCCATCAGGACACTCTTTTCTTTCTCCAGATTCTCCCTTTCCATTTTCAGTCTTGCCTCTTGCCGCGCAATTTCAGCCTGCAAAAGGAAGATTGCAGCATTCCATGTTAAATGTCCCCAAAGCATGATCAACTATGAAGCAATAATGACATTCCCTAAAGAAACGAAGCAATGATAACATAGGAAATGTTTGAAACCCAAAGGGTCCTTGAGTTAGTCTGTTGGCATCTTTCGATGATTTTAATAGAGAAAATATTTAGTTTACTACACACTATGGTTTGCTCTAATTGGAGATTACCATATCGATTTGATTTATTAGTTTGAAGACCTCACCACCACGTTTCAACTTTAATGAGCTCAGGTTATGATTTAGTTTTGGCTCCTAGGTTATGATCTCTGGAGACAATCTTCTGGTGCGCCCGCAAAGCCACTGTTTGTTCATTATGACTACAACCTGTGAATATGTGCTCAACAAACTATACGGATACTTAATTGGAGAAGCACCAACTAAGCAAGCAAGATAATGATATCAAATTCATTAAGTTCGTAGTCAGCAAGCAACTTAGGAAGATCTGCATCTTATGTTGGCACTTACTAGTTACTCCCTCTGTAAAGAAATATAAGAGCGTTTAGATAGTGATCTAAACACTGTTATATTTCTTTACAGAGGGAGTACCATGGAAAATAATAGCCAAAACAATAACGGCAAGAACAAAATGTATAGCACAATTATGTAATGTGGTTGTCCAACCTAACTTTCTAATTAAATGATTAACTGGTCAGATTCACGAAGAGAGCCTACCAACTGTTAGGGTGTATGAGTCTATGAGATTATGTACCAAAAATGGGATTGGTGTAGCCCAAGAGGGTACACATGTCCATCCCCGCTTTGTCACCTCCCTCCACCTAATCTATCTTGTCACCTCTACCAATCCCACTCCCAGTACACAGGGGAGGTGCTTCATACGTTGCAGTGTCATTTTCTTGTGTCGTGCATCTCACAGTGTAGAGTATTGCCAAAACTAGGACCATATCTAGTGCATTTGTCTCCTAGCTATCAATTTATATCTTTCCTTAGAAGAGTCTCACCAAGACTCAACTACCACGCATTACTTGAATAGGTATATAATTTCTGGACCAAGTAACCATATTTACATGCACAATCATAAAGATCTGACAACTGATAATGAAGTTAGACAATACGAATCAACAAGGTACTACAGAGTACATGCAGCAGAAAAGGAAAACCATGACTTTTAGCACAAAGAATGCTAGTCTGATATGCTCTATTCTAGTCACACAAGACCACCTGAGGACCAATGCTTCTCAGACATATCTTACATTCTTATCTTCACCTGTAAGTCACCTTTCTACGATCGACTATATTCTCTACGTAACTGAAGAGGCCAACTTTATTCCCCTGACGCCCTTGTAAATATACTACAGCGTAAAGCAAGCAATAATCTCTTACATTGCACTTCTGCAGTTTAGCATCACAAGAAACTGAAAGACATTGACACGAAATCATAAGAAAAACTCGCGTTTCGAGCAAGAATTGTGATACAGTGGGAGTATCAAGAGTCAAATAATGAATAGTACACTGAAACACAAACCAGGCTGCCGCTGCAGCATACACATTTCCCCCATTCTCGATCGTGCAAAAGATGATGCAAATTGCTGATCACGGTGGCGAGGGAGGACGGAACGGGGGGGGGGGGGGGGGGGGGGGGGGGGGGGGGGGGGGGGGTGTATGAATTAAGCGAGCCATGAATCGGATTTGGGGACTCGTTACCTCGCGGCGAGAGAGCTCGGCCTTCCACGCGGCCTCCCGCTCGGCGACCTCGCGCTCGCGCTCCTCGATGTAGCTCTGCATCTCGCGCTCCCTCATGACGCGGTCCTGGATGTCCGCGTCCAGCGCCTCCTTGAGTTCCTTCACGAACCTGTCCACCACCGCCTTTATCCGCACCGACATCTTGCCGCGCCTCAACAACCACCACCGCTCCTCCTGGCGCCTCTTGCTACCGGCGCCGGTCACCTGCGGCCTCCACGGACCATGGCTTCTAGGGCTTGCGGGAAGAGGACGCCGGAATTCCTCGTGGGCGCGTTTCTTTCCTTGTTCTGTTTCGGCTTTGCTTGCTTGGATGAGGCGGATGAGCTGGGAAAGAGATACGGCCCAGTGGGCTTCTTTATGGCCGCTATTTTGCTCACTTGCCTCTTTCCCTTTCTCCTTTTCTTTTCTTACCTTTTTTTTCTCCTTTATCTTTGTTCTTTTGACTGCTGGTATACATACTACTCCCTCACAAAAAAATTGTATATAGTACTAGTCTTACTCTTCTTTCACAAGATACTAATATAAATGTGGTTAGGCATCTGAGTTGCAAAGAAAATGCTGTAACAACTTGTGATCAAGCCATTAGTCGCCACAGGAGCCTTGCCAGTGTGTGTCAGTGTTAACTTCTCTACCAATAGTCGCCACATGAGCAAACTCCATCCTGGAAATGGTGGAACCGAACCGGATCCCTGATTATGATCACCTTGCCTTCACTCTTGGAGACGAGCTTCACGAACGAGTGGCAGTCACCACAGATCCTGAGGTTCTTCATGATCCTTACAGGCTTCCCCTTCATTGAATTCATCATTGCAAATGCAACAGCAAGTTTCTCGCTGTGATATTTCAGCAGATCTTCCTTCTGCTCACTCTCAAGATCCTGCAGCACAAACTCTGTCAGCGGGACATAACCGAGGTCTGTGACCCTCCTGATTAGTCGGTTCAGTTCCTGAACTATGCCAGCTGAGCATGGGTGTGACAGTTCACCAGCAATGAACACATGGACTTGTTTCCCCAGCTCGATCCAGCTGCGCCCGGGCTCTTTTTTGGCCCCTTGGTTTCTCATCACCTTCCATGACTTCTCGGCATCTAACCATTGTCGCAAATCAGCATATGTATTTGACAACAATATGCGCGCACCTTGGTCTTCCGGCTCAAGTTTAAGGATCTCTCTTGCTGCATATGCTGCAAGGTTAGCGTTTTTGTGCATTCTGCATGCCCCAAGAAGAGTTCTCCAAATGACCGAATCCGGCTCAAAGTTCATCTCACTGATGAACTTCACAGCTTCGTCAAGCTTCCCTGCCCGACCAAGGAGATCAACCATGCAGTTGCAATGCTCCCTCTCAGGCTGAATGCCAAAGAGCTTCTCCATGGACCTAAAGTAATACCAGCCATCTTCCACCAAGCCAGCATGACTGCATGCAAACAGAACTCCAACCATTGTTATACGGTTTGGTGTAGGTCCTTCAGATTGCATCAAGTCGAAAGCCTTCAGCGCCTCGGCGCTTCTCCCATTCTGCGCCAAACCAGAGACCATGGTGCTCCATGAGATCACATCCCTACGAGGCATTCTGCTGAACAAGGCGTCTGCCTCCTGCAAGCTCCCACATTTGCAGTACATGTCCAGAAGTGCATTGTGCAGAATCAAGTCCCTCTCATACTTGAGCACATGAGCATGTACCTGCCTTCCCAAGTCGAGCATGACCATCCCGGTGCACGCCCGGAGGACACTGGTCAAGGTACCCTGGTTAGCTGGGAAACCAGACTCCTTCATCCTCATGAACAATTCTACCGCCCCAACACCATCACCGCTCTGTGCGAACCCCGCGATAATCGAATTCCACACAACCAAATCACGGGTGACCATCTCGTCAAAGACCCCGCGCCCGCTGTCCAAATCTCCAAGCTTCATATACGCATCAATCAAGGAGCTCCGCACAAACACATCCGAATCCAGCCCGACCTTAACAATGCTCGCGTGCACAGCAGCGAGCACCCCAGGTGTGCCGCAGGCACCAAGAACACTAGAGTATGTGTAACTGTTGGGAGCCACGTCGTCCCTCTTCATGTCCACAAGAAACCTGAGCGCCTCCTCTTTCCTCCCGCCGGCATTGGCCAGAGCCGCGACGACGGTCGTCCAAGAGACGACGTTCCTGTGAGGCATTCCGCCGAACAGCTCGAGCGCGTCGTGGAGCAAGCCGAATTTGGCGTACATGGAGATGAGGGAGTTGGAGACGAAGAGGCCGGTGTGGGGCGCTTCTCCTCCACTGTTGACCGTGCGGGAGACATGGTCATGGATGAGGCGGCCGTCGTTGGCCGTGCCGTGGCGGACGCAGAGCTTGATGAGGCGGCAGAGCGAGATGGGGTCCGCGCGGACGCCGGCCGCGGCGAGGTCGGGGAGCAGCGAGAGCGCGGCCGGGAGGGGGCCATCGTCGCAGAGGCGGGAGAAGGTTGCGAGGAGAGGGTGCGGTTGGGAGTGGGAGTGCAGGCAGCGGCGACTCCGGCGAGCTGCGGCGAGACGCTTGCAAGGCAGGCGGTTGAATAGCGATCTCATACCCCGCTAGGCTTAGATCGACTCAGACTGTGGGAGATGGAACCGAATCAACGTAACACAAAGGCAAATTATCAAAAGGGTCACTAAACTACAGTTATTTTATTTTTCTTGATTTGACCTATTAATAACAAAAACAAAACAAAATGAACAGGGTGACCATATGTATGTCCTATTCTCTATTTATTCTAAAACTAACTCCTAATGCAGCTTCAACCACGTCACCTTAAAAAGAAAAGCCATTGAAGAATAACAAGGACCATTCAAGTTTGTTAGAGCATCTTCAACTGATGATGTAAAACTTGATGCCCTAAAAACAATTAGCCAAAGAGAAAGAAGGTTTTTGGACACCGCTTCTGTTGTTGCTTTTTCCAAATAATGTAAAATCGGCGCCCAAAAAATTCAGCTTGGTACTCTCATAGGATTCAACAGTTGGGAGGCCGAAAGGCGAATTTGATGGTTGTCAGGGCATCGACCTCAATTTTGGCCGGCGTAGCTCGCCGGGGTCGAGACGGTCGTCGAGCCGCCTAGGGATGTAGTCGAGAGGGACAAGGGGTCGGAGGGGGGGGGGCTAGGTGCCAACTCCGGTGACGCTGCGCGCCCGAGTGTTGAACAGAGTCATGGCTCGGCGATCGTCACGTTGATTGATTGGACGTCTCTCTTGGCCACTAATTGACCTCGGCTTCGAAGATAAGTTCGGGGGCTACCGACGGTGTGCTGGACTAGGGGGTCCTAGCCTAGTGGACCTAGTCTGTGGGCCAAACTGATGGCCCGTCAATGAGGAAGGACTCTGCAGGCCTCCAACCCATGTGTATCCAGCTTCACCGAAGACTTGGCGTGTACTCTAAGAAGATCTATTAGATTTGGCATATAATCCCTAGATAGCAACTGACCATGTGTAACCCTAGATACCCCTGGTGCCTATATAAACCAGGGTTTACTCCGTAGAGGCCATTCATACATTCATCATCATCATACCCCCTAGGGTTTAGACCACAACTCATGATCTCGATGTAGATCAACTCTTACTTTGATACACCCATAATATAAGCAAGAGCAGGGCATAGGGTTTTACCTCCTTAAAAGAGGACCCGAACCTGGGTAAAAACACCGTGTCGTCTATCTCTTGTTACCCATCGATCCGATCTAACAGCTCGGGCCTCCCTACCTGAGGTCTGCCAGTTTTGACACCGATAGAGTCACAACAACGGCGACAATCGACCAGAATCAGCGTGGGGTGGCGACAGTCGACGGCGGGGAAGTTTCAAACTAGCGGTTGGGTTTCGCCAAGGCAGGTTTTGTTTTAGGCCAGCAGCTAGAGGTGATGTGTATTTGCACCATGTGTAGCAATTATTTGGGCGTGATATAACACAGTTTCACACTTTATCATTGATCCGAAAATCACGCTCCCGTGCGGCTCCGCGGCCGCACTGGGGCGCCCCAACTCCGGCAGCCTAGGGGGCCTCTCTCCTTCTGCTCTCCCCTCACCGTCGCCGAAGAGAGTTGTCGGGCAAAGCCTGGACGGCTTCGGCGGCGGTGGGGCCGTATGGCGGCGCCTTCGCGGCGGATCTAGTGGTTTACGAGCTGGACTAGAAGTGCTGGTAAGGAGCTTGTGCGCCGGCAAGTGCAAGAGGCGGGGGCGACGCAAGGACGCGGCCGTGGTTCCGTGCAGGTGTAGACCGACAGTGAGTCCATCGCAGCCTCCCGTGGTGATGCGTGACGAGCTCGCCATGGCGCAGTGCATGCATGGTCGGGCACGTGCTGAGTCTTTGACGTCTTGACCCTGATTCCTTTGGGCCTGTCCGTGGTTGCACCGGCCAGCCTTTGGAGCGGCGGATTGTGGTGGCCACTAAGGATCTTCGCAAGGATTTCGCCCTTCAAATCTGGTAGTTGACTTCGTGGTGAGATGCAAACTATGCACAATGGCTTGACGTAGAGGGGTGGTCGTGTAGCGGCGGCCATCGTAGCTACATGGATTGTGGAAAAGTGGTGGCGACAACACATATGTGACGTTAATTGCGGTGCTACTCGAGCACCCTGTCTCGAGCTCCGGGGTGAAAGCCTAGGTATGATACCTAGCAATGGTGATGTTTTGTCGTCGTTACCTTGTTGAAGGCATTGCTCGGATATGTTCGAACTGGTTCTTCAGGGTGAAAACCTAGATTCTAACCCCGTGTGGTTGAATCCGGTGACGGAGGCCCTTGAGCGCCGCTCCCTTTCTGAAGGCGTTGCTGTTGAAGAACCTCGTCGTCCCTGTGATGTCATGAGATGGTTGGTGTGAATATGGTCATTGTTGCAGTTTGCCAAACGTGGATCTGATCGCTTTGTTTTTTTTCTCTCTCGCCTATGCACAGCTTTGGTCTTATATGACTTTGCTGTTTGCTGGCATGTTTTTTTGTGTGTATTAGAGTTGGCTGTGTGCATCCTAACTATGCAGAGGCCGGGTGTGTGCTCATCGTGTTTTGTATCCTCTTGATGCGTCATTTTGAGCCAATAAAAGCCACCCTTTGTCGAAAAATAACCTTTTTGGGCATTATATAGAGATACATTATTTGTTGGAGCAGTTTTTTCCACCTAAAGTCCTTTAAACGGCAATTTATTAGGCACGACTGATGTTTTATGGAGATGCTCTTAGATCTAGTGGATGGTTGGGGCATATGGACACTAATGTATTTTGGTTTAAAAGACACGTTACTTGATGGAAAGATGGCATTAGCTAAAAGACATGTTCTTAGGAGAAAGAATGTCTCTTTGTAAAGACATGTCACTCCTGAATAGATGTCTATCACGGAAAAGACATGACCCCTGGTAAAAATATGTCGTTTTATGAAATATACGTACTTGATGAAAAGATGCCTCTTCATGAAAATACATGTCATAAAATAATAAAAAATAATCACAATAATTATAAATTAACAGGTTACAAGAAACATTTTTCAACTTCCCAAAAAATGTGGCCATTGAAATTGCCTTTAACCGTACCGAAAAAGTAATGTAGTTTAACAGTTCAATTTGTTTATACATTTCAATGCCGTTTCAAGTTCACAATTTTATGCTTAAAATTTCAACATTTTTATATAAAATATATAAAATAAACTCATTAAAATCATCTAATCATACCTGCAACAAAGCAGATGCTTTACAATAGTTTTCTAACCTTCGCAATGTCACTAATTTTTTACCCTACACAACCTTTTAATCAACAATGGAGAGAGAGAGAGCAACAACAGAACGAGGAGGGAGGGAAGGAGTTCCACATGGAACAAGATATTGCTTGAAATTTAACAAATTTGCTGGATCAAACCAAAAGATTTTTCTCCCTCAAAATAATTTCTTCGGTTTGTTAAATTGGTTAGATATCTACTTCGATGCGCCTTTTACCACCCTAGGGATGGTCTCAAGGGCACTCTCATGCTCACAGAAGCGGCCCCAAATGGTAGCCTTGTATTTTCACCGAAGCAAAACGAATTGAAGCTATCATCATAGCCGGTTCACATTCAACGTATGCATGTTTTTTACAGGGCAATATATGCACGTTGACGACAAGTATGGAGTTAATATGAAATTTTTCAAAGTATCTTTCTACTCCCAAGCTCAAATGAGCTCGGGATGAACAATAAATTTATAAAATATGAAAAACAATTGGTTCAAGCATTCACAAATGTTCTCAGTACATGGAAATTTTGAGCCTGAAACAACATTTGTGGAAGGCATGGCCAAAAAACACTCCAAAATGATTTAAAAAATAGCATTGTTGGAGCATCAATATTGTTTTCTTTACCATGACTTCCAGGAATGTTGATTTGTGATAAATTTTTGCAAGCACATAAAACATTTGTCAAAGTTTGCACCAAAAAAGATTCAGATTTTTTGATTTATTTTACTATTTATTTTTCTTATTTTACTGTTCATCGGGGTGCATTTGAGCTCGGGTGTAGATACTTCGCGTCCATTGAGAAACCTCTCACGACAGCACGCTTCATGTAGAAGAGGAATGGAAAGTTGTCCGGTGGGTGGTTGCTGAGAGTTAAGGTGAAATTTTTCACTGAGAAACGTCACATGGCAGCATACTTCATATAGAAGAGGAATGGAAGGTTGTAAGGTGGGTGGTTGCTGAGAGTTAAGGTGAATTTTTCATTGAGAAACCTCTCATGGCAGCATACTTCATGTGGAAGATATATGGAGAGTTGTATGGTGGGTGGTTCATGAGCGTTTGAGGTAAAAAAATCATTGAGAAACCTCTCTTGGCGGTATACTTCATGTAGAAGAGGAATGTAAGGTTCTAGGTGCTCGACTGTCGTTCATTTATGAATGATTGCTGCTAAGCGTGTGGCATTGATCATACGGACCGGAAGTTCTCAATCAAATTTAGAAAGAAAGATGACCGCACATATTTCCTAGTATATGCCATCGAAGAAGAAAAGTTGGACAAGCCACCGCTATAGAAAATGTCATCTCAATCAATTCTTGAAGCCACCTCTTTTGGCTTTCAAAGAGATCCCTGTGGAACTCTGCATACCTCTGTTAATTCCTAGTGAATATACGTCTGATATAAGCTCCTATTTTGGATGGATCCTAGTAGTATTCAGCCGAGAGGCATTTTCCTAGTCGGCTTTTAGTTAGTCACCACGGCCATAATGGACACCGATCTCATACTGGTGCTGCACAGAGAACAGACTAGTTGGTAGTAGATGTACACCAGCAACCCACATTCCATACTTATATAATTATCCATCCAAACCTTAATACATAAAACGCCGACTATTATTATTTCACAATTTATTCATAAAAAAAATGTGAAATCTCCATCACAAAGTTTTGACTATGAAACATGCAAATGACAACATATAGAATTACATGATTCTTAATTGAACATGTTAGTTAGATGTACCATACTGTTGCTCCCAAACGAACGTGGATTTGCATCATGGAACTTGCATTTTTCATCTATAGCTTTGAAAAAATTGACACTTTCATTTATAATTTTGTATAAGAGGTATGAGACGACAAGTTCTCAAATCTACTCGTGCTCATATGTTTCCAATGAACTATCCTAGCAAGCCTGACGCTAACAAAATGATAAAATGAACACATTAAAACCTAAAAGATGCTACACATATGGTCAATCTACAAAATTATTACGAGACATTCCTTACTAAACTCTCCAACCCCCCCCCCCCCCCCCCCCCCCCCCCGAATTCAACTGAGTGCCCCTTCCCCTAATTTCTGTCCAACCATAGAATCCCACAGAAGCCACTCCGTTAATCTTGTACCATATCATCCGTATGTGTGCCATTGCTCTTAAAACCTGGCCGCCTCAGCAGTTACAACATGCATCTCAAGCTCTCTGTAAATGGCCTAGCGGTTAGAACACGCCTTCTAGCTTCCTTTGCAAGATCTTTGTGCCGCCGATGTGAACATATATTGTCCTTCCTTTCCCTTCCAAATGATGCACATGCTCCGGATTTCAATTGCATTCCTTGAACCTCAATCTGCTATGGTAATGCATGAACCTTAGGCCCTTCAAAAGCCAGGCATTTGGATGATGCACCTACTATCTAAAAGAATCTCGTGCATTGAAGGCAACGATACACTTGATGTTGACTTGCATCTCGATCACGTGAAATCAGGCGTGTTTAATGTTATTCTACTACCTTTATGTTCAATCCAATCAGACGAGCCCTTCACTTTTAAGGATGCATATATACAAGTCATCACAAATAGCAAAGATGTTCTATCATGCATTGTCTTATGTCATATGGTGTACTCCGGTTCAATCGTTTACCTCAAAATTTTGACTTCAATTGGGTAGGGCATGGGATCGATGGGATGTTAGATCACGTGTGTACGAATGTAAGGCACGGCGACAATGTTGGGCGTCTATGACAAATTTCCTACCTCACCCTGATGGAGAGTGGCTGGATATAAAATTTCAGACATCCTTGGCGAGCTGAGCTAGCTGAAGTCGAGTAAGTCCATTATTTGGTTCCCCAGATTTCCTCAAGATCTGTGATGAACCCCGTGTCGTCTGATGAAAAAGACTGGTCAACTTAAGAGAGTATATTCAAGGAAGTCAAAGACGTATAGTATTACACTCGATCATATTCAAGGGAATTAATTGAGAACAAAAAAATAGGTTCCCACTTTTATCTAACCGTGGCAGGACTAGAGGCGGCATCCCTTGCTGGTTGTGTCATGTTTCAGACTTTCTCTCACAGCTACTGATAGCTGAGTGTAACCCTTTATATGAGTAATAGAGATGTTGCTTTCTCCCACAAAATAAAAACAACAACTCATATAAACTCTATTCCACAAGTTAATAAGATCACTAATATTGGTTTCCTGAGAGGTATGGATTGGAAAAAGCAGAAGGGGGTTTTGACTCCAAGGTAATAAGGGAATCCTTTTCTTTGTCATTTATTCTATTTCTTCTGCATCGCTAATGCGGTGCGTACATACTGCTACTAATGAAATGAAAAGCCAAAGACGGCTGGATTTAAAAATGCTAATTTAGAGTGTGAAATTCACAGCTTTACTTTGCTTCTATTAATGTATTATTTTAGATCTGATGGTTTCGTATTCTTAATTCATACATAACTGGGACTAAAATAGTGCAATGTGTATATGTGAAATATCGTGCATTAAATAATACATTTGGGTTTGTGAGGATATCCATATCAGATATCACATGAATTAGATGTGCTTACATGGAGTTGTACACGTGATGTATGATGGTGTTCCATTCATCTAGTATACTTCTACTTCAATATACAATTTGTGTTATTTAAAATTCAATTAGTAATTGTTATTATTGTCACTACCACGAAGGGCAAGGAGTTGGAAGCACAGTTACACTCTACCCAAGTAGTTGAATGCAGGCGTTAACATGGACGATACGAAGGTGCGTGGCTCGGCACATGCCTACATTCAGCTCCAGCCGTGCAAGAATCACCTCACCATCTTATGTTGTGCCACATTAATTCATGCAACATAGATGGCGCTATATAAAACACTGCTAGGCAGTGATGGATCCATAGGCCAAGAGAAGAAGGGCAGGGCAGAGAAAGTGAGCCGGGCTGAGGGCAAGAGCATTGTAGCAATGGGTGTGAGAGGTGTCGGTAACACGTCTGCTACATGGACGAGCAATTCCACTTGATGCACCTCAAAATCCTGACTGAAGAAAGCATTTCAGACGAGCGAGTGCATCCCTGTTGTGCACAACACATGCCACGGGTGTTGCGCCTTCCGATCTTCATGCTTGGTCTCGCCGTGCATCACGTCTTCCTCCACAAAATCAACCCCACTTCCCTATGCCACTGGGTCATTCATTCCAGATGCATCTAGTCAGACTGTGCCACTTGGCTAGCATGGAATGCTTCGACATCTGACCGCCACTTCCTCGGACCTGCTGGCGTTCGTTCGGCTGCGACAACTGACGGGCGGGGTGGCGGCTCGATGCTGCGAGGGAAAGAGTCAAGCATGGTTCATGTCTAAGTTGTAGGAGCCTAGGAGTGAGCGTTGATTGAAGCGAACAGCTTGTGTGTCTGCTCTACCGCAATTTACTTGTTTGGGTTCACTTTCTGTTTTGTCGAGAAAGATGACTAGAGAAGGGCAGAAGAGAGCTGTGTGGCTGCCTAGCTAGATCCAAGTCTTGATCCGTCCAAGCTTCAAGACATTTGAGAGCATCGAGACAGCAAAAAAATTCAATAGGTCTGTGTACATAAGAGGGGAGGAGATAGGGTCTCCTCACTGACGCATCAAGTATCTAATCTATAAGGCTGTGTTCGGTAGTACTCCGCTCCTTCGCCAGGGAGCGAAGCGGGCAGAGCGCCTATTTTGCCACTCTCCAAAAATTGTACTGGATGCCGCTCCGCTGCAGAGTTACGGAGCAGAGAGTTTTCAAACGGCCCCTAAGTATAATGATATGTCGATGAACTTTTCTTTTTGCGGGTAAATATGCCAATGAACTACAAATGCAGTATCATCCATTATTTCAGGTCGAATTATTAGAGATGTACAAGGGCTATAGTTTCTGTTTTTTGCTTTGTCTGCGGAAGCAGAAGCAAAGCATTGATTCGTCGGAACCTACTTCTGCGTCACGATTGCATGTCAAGAGGCAAGAATTTCACCGTGGCAAGACAAGATCGTCTTTCCTCACAGCTCTGCCCTAGACACTAACTCCTCGTCAATGCAGTCATCTTTGTGTTTGGCCAGTATACCTTTATAACAGATTCACATATCCTAATCCCTTTGAGGTACCCATCTGTGCTCAGGTACTCGCCAATTCCTTTACTATGGAGTTGTACACGTGATGTATGACGGTGTTCCATCCATGCAGTATACTGCTACTTTTATGTAGTACAATTTGTGCTTTTTTAAAATTCAATTGGCAATTGTTATAATTGCCGCTACTACAAAGGAGAAAGAGTTCGCGGCGCAGTTACACTCTACCCAAGTAGTTGAATGCAGGCGTGAATGTAGATGATGTAAAGGTAGGTGGCTCGTAACAAGCCTTACGTTCAGTTCCAACCGTACAACATAAGGTAGGCGTCCCCGCAAAAAAAAACATAAAGTAGGCGTGACCATCTTATTTTGCACCACATTGATGCAATGTATAGATGGCTATATATAACACTGCTAGGCAGTGATGGATCCATAGGCCAAGAGAAGAAGAGCAAGGCAGAGAAAGTGAGCTGAGCTGCGGGCCGAGGGCAAGAGCAGTGTAGCAATGGGCATGGGAGGCGTCGGTAACATGTTTGCTACTCAGCCAGGAATTCCACCTGGTCCATCGCAAGCGCAAACCGCAGGCTGAGACAAGCAAGTGGATCTCTTTTGTGCACAACACATAACTGGCGTGTCGTGCCTTCCAAGCCAGGCATAGAAAGAAAGAGAACTTGAAGCGGAGAAAAGAGAGGAGCTGCATGGATCCAAGTCTCAAGATCCTTCCCAGCTTCAGCACAGTATCTCACTGACAGATCAAAGTAGCGAGGAACCGTCGCACCCAGAAAAAGAACTGATGAACGACGGATGAAATGCCATCACTTATTTAAGTATACAAATGTCATTACTCGCACAATATGTGGAGAAACTACAGATGCAGTATCGTGAATTATTTCAGGTCAAATTATTAGAGATGTACAAGGACCGTATCTGTGGTTTTGCTTTGGCTGCCGGAGCAGAAACAGAACCATGTATCTGTCCAAACCTTCTGCTGCGCTAGAACTGCACGTCAAAGAGGCAAGATATCCGCCGTGGCAAGATAAGATCATCTTTCCTCACAGCTCTGCCCTAGACTCCTCGTCGATGCCGTCATCTTTGTGTGTGGCCAGCGCCTTTATAATGGACTCGTATATCCCAATTCCTTTGAGGTACTCATCTTTGCTCAGGAACTGCGAGACATGCACTGATCTTAAGTACTGTATTTGTAAAGGACATTGGTACTTTCTTGTGTATAAACGGTAAGAGCATGACCAATATGTTGCTATTTCAGTTGTCGGGTACTTTAGGTGCACGTTGATGTGTCTACTTCTAAAGCTATGCTATTCTATATGAGAAAGACAATCGAATTTTTCGGTAAGTTGATGACTTGATGTATTAAATGGAGCTTGGTGGCACAAACCTCGTTATGATCATGGAGCAGTATTGGTGTGTTCGCCATAGGCGAAAAGCCGAAAGCTGGTATCCCAACTTCCCGGAAATAACGAGCATCAGTAGAAGCCGGAAATATCTCTGGCTTGCCAAGTTTGCCACCAGCTCTCTTCACAGATTCTTCAAACACAGGCCACCATGGGTTCGAGCTGTTGGCAATTGTCATGGCTGGCTTCCCTAACTTGTCAAGGACAGAGCCCTTCTGTTTGAACTGTCAAACAGACATCAAGAAGAAACTTGATTACAAAACTTATGCACCATGTAATATTATCCTTACAAGATTGCCAAAATTAAAATAAAAGGAAACTCTCAGCTCAACTGCTCCTTCGTTTTGCTCATCAAAGTGTTACACTAGCATTATTCGTTTACAAGCTTTTTTTTATCTGCCTTTCGCAAATTTTCAGCATGCATTGCCTTTAAAGTATTTGTAGCAGGCACAAACTGAACATGAATCAGTTTTCACCAATAGAAGCTCAGGCTTTAGTACACCAAATGAAATACTCCTATCTTACAGTCATTTAACACACTAGACAGTCAGAAAAAACACCCTCAACCCCCAGTACCCAATAAAAAGTAGCTAATACAAACTAACACAGCAAACCTCAATAATTACTTCAACCCTTCAACTGAATGAATAATTACAAGATAATTAACCTTCTTCAATTATTCTAGAAAACTTTCTACCCATATTTTGTGTTAGATATTTCTTTCCTTTTTCATAATTTAAAAGACAAATCAAAAGATTTACAGTGCAGAAGAGGAATGATAAATTAACCTTCATTTCAAATGGGTATCCCCCATGACAAAGAACACGATTCAAGAAACATCAAATATAATGTAAGCTCTCCACAGCATAGATGATTATATATGTTGACAAGGCATAAGTAATTGCCCTGTCAAGAACATCATACCTCGAAAGTCAAGTTGCGTGAAGAAGGTGCCCATTCTTCAGCAAGACGCTTCTCTAGTGCTTCAGTATGAACACTAGGAGGGATTCGAATGTCAATTCCTACCTCTGCTTCAGATGGTTGTAGATTCATCACAAAACCCTGAAATAAGAGTGAAATTAGACTTATTAGCTGAAAACATGAGTCAATCAGGGTGAACTTGATGGCAAAGTGTTATCCTTTTAACAAAAACTACATGACTAAGGTAGAAAATACTAATTGCAATGAATTCAAGATGTTACAGTACATAAAAGCATCAGAGTCTACATGATCATGATTGTGAACTCCGTGGTACATTTCGAAGTAAATGAACTTCAAGAACTGACTTACAATTCTCTGACTCGAAGAATGGACAGAACACAAAAGTATCAGGTCCTATGTAAGTGATTAACTATGGTAATTCTAAGAAACATGAGATATAACGTTACTGGCCAGCACCAACTAAGAAGAAAACAAGCCTTAGTAATGCTGAAATCATATGGTCCTCTTTTTTAGCAGGTGGATTACCTATCTCATCACGCTACCAGACATGTCAGAGATTCTTAGGCATGAAAGACTAAACAAAATCAATACTAAACAGATATTCAGTATAGAATAAATAATTCCTAGTCAAAGGAACTGATTGTTCAATTTGAACAAACATCAAATATGAAACCTATGCACTGTGTCATCTCAAAATAAATTTTAAAATACGTAGGTTAATCAAGAAAAAGGACATCACATTAGCAAATGAGCAAGCGAGCAAGTACTCAAACTGCTTATATTTTTAATTGATGTTGTGAAGGATCCAATAGCAATTCGTAAATTACACCTAGCACATTGTAAACAGGAACTTGGATAAACTAACCGTGGGTGTAGGTGTCCCAGCCTTCAAGTACGCAAAATTCACCGATACAACGTCCCCTTCAGCTTTCTCTTCGGACTTAACCAAATCAAACTGAGCTGTCCTGAACCTCCGAAGAGCCTCCACACTTTTCATTAAATTCTCCATTGCACTACCATCATACAATTTTGCACCATGCCCTGGCGCTCCCTTTGCTTTAATAGTAAGCCACCAAGGACTACGTTCTGCATAGAACACCCGGTACTCCTCCCTAGGGGATGCAAGCCCCTCATCAAGAACCAATCCCACATTCAGCTCCTTGAATTCCTTCGATGCAACAAATAGCTCAACACCCTCATGTCCACCAATCTCCTCATCGGGAACAAATATTACATATATGTTCCGATCTGGGACAAAGCCCGCATTACGGAGACGCCGAATGGCTTCAAGATACTGCATCCCCACACACTTCATGTCCTACATTCATGAACCATAGCGAAGTTCTCTTAGATAAGATAAACATGTAGAAGTGACAGCTTATCACACCACATGTAGCTTTTAGCAGTCTCGCAGTGTTTGCGAAGGTCACTCTGATGGATCATGCACATCAAGCCATACATATCATCTAAATGCAGCTAAATACTACTGGACTATAAAGGGGAAACAGCAATCTTAGTAGCGGAATTCATATATTTCAGGTAATATAGGTTGCATCGAACTATATCCACATGGAGTATAGATCTCTACAGCCACAGTGAATCTAGTCACAACTCAAAAGTTCTCAACATCATCAATAGCGACAAAAGAGAACACTGTGATTGGATTCAGTGCTAAAAATTCACTTATTAGTCAAGTTACAGACCACGAATCATGCCCAAAAAGATTAAAGATGGACAGATTACTCAAGCATGCTCGTCGATGAAAGAACACTGAAATCAACCAAGAAGCTTGCCTGTGATATACTAACAGAGACTGCACACGGCCTAAAGCAGTTATCTTTCGTGTTATGTGTAGTCTACACATTATATGATAGTATATCCATATTTGCAGCCCAAACGAAGCAAGTAAAAAAAAAATCGCGGCTGAAAGCAATCTTGCCTGGGAGCCGCGCGCGTAGATGCGACCGGATGCCTCGTCAAGAGTGGCAGAGAGAGGCGCGTGCTCCCACTTCTTGGGCTCCGACGGCACGACGTCGGTGTGGGAGTTGAGAAGTATAGAAGGAAGCGACGGCCGCCGCCCGGGCCACCGGAGCAGCAGCAAGGGCTTGCCGGCGGCAAACTCCAGCGTCCGCGCCTCAAGCCCAACAGCCGCCGCCTGGTCCCGGAGGAAGGCCACCGCCGCGGCGTAGTCCGGCGTCGGCTGCGCCGTGTCGATGCGGAGGTACTCCTGGAACCGGGATACAGCCTCCGCGTCCGACGACGGCGAACTGGCCGCGGCGACGGAGAGGAGGAGGAGGAGTGGGAGGAGAATCTTGGTGAGTCCAGCCATGAGAGGAATCCGCATCGTGCCCTCGCTCCCCCCTGACGAGAAAGGGTAGGAGGTCGTGGCGATGAGTAGGGAGAGCGGCGGAGACGGGAGTTGGACTCTGGAGTTGTTGGTGGTGACGGCGGGGAGCCACTGGTGCTGAGACGGTAATCATCAGGCATCAACTGACGTGGAAGAGTTGTACTACTGTATTCTGCCACAACGACAAGAAATTCTTCTTTTAACACAAGAATATAATTCTGAAAACTAGCTAGAAAATGGAAAGCTAAATTGAGAATGTTTTGTGTAAAAAATCTTGAATTTATAACCGAGATGCATGTTGTTTTGTGAGTTAGGAGTACAAGGTTGCTTCCGAGGGGTGCGCCTGAGGGCGAGAGCAAACCCTAACCTATTGCTCTACCCGCGCCACCATACACACACCCAAAATCAGATGGACCCGGTGCAGTCGCGTGTGGATTTGATGCGTTGGGGCGGGACTGGGATCCAGTGAATGGCCTCTGCCAAGTCACGCTGTAACTGGCGGGTAGCCCGCCGTTGGATGTAGGGGGCGTCACAGATAAAACACTGTAGCAGGAAATACTGTTGACCGAGCCCTGTAGATCTTGTATTGTTCACGCATATCTGTCCGCCCGATTTTAGATCGGACGGTGTGGAGAGGGGGCAAGTCACTGTACTGTTCACTAGTGACTGGTGACTAACAAGTCACTGGATCTCAGTCCGTTGGGGCGGTGGCCTTTCCACGGGCTATGCCGCGTGTGGTGCTGACCGATCGCTTCGGCAGCGAGGTTTTCGAAGCGAAGCTCCATGTCGTAGCTTGGGCTGGTCCGACTCAAACGTAGTGGGGATGGTCATGTCCTCGTTGTCGCTTTCGCCCTCCTCTCGCGGCTTCTCAGTCCCTGACTAGTAGACGCAGTCTTGGTTGGCTTGGATAGATCGCTAAGTGAGCAGCGACGTAGGGGTTATCCCGGTGGCTTGAGACGTCTCCAACGTATCTATAATTTTTTATTGTTCCATGTTGTTGTATTATCATTCTTGGATGTTCTACAATCATTTTATAACAACTTTATATCATTTTTGGGACTAACCTATTGACATAGTGCCCAGTGCTAGTTGCTGTTTTTTTACTTGTTTTTACTTCGCAGAAAATCAATATCAAACGGAGTCCAAACGCAGCGAAACTTTTTTGAGATTTTTTTTGGATCAGAAGACACAAGATGGGCCGAAGAAGTACCAGAGGGGTGCCCCGAGGGGGGCACAACCCACCAGGGCGCACCTGGGCCAGGTGCGCCCTGGTGGGTTGTGCCCACCTCGGCCGTCTCCCGCACCGCCTCTTTGCTCTACAAATACCCAGAAAATCCAAAACCCCTAGGGGAGTCGACGAAACACAATTCCAGCCGCCGCAAGTTCCAGAAACCACAGATCCAATCTAGACACCATCGCGGAGGGGTTCATCATCCTCATTGGTGCCTCTCCGATGATGCGTGAGTAGTTCATTGTAGACCTACGGGTCCGTAGTTAGTAGCTAGATGACTTCCTCTCTTTCTCTCTCTTTTGATTCTCAATACAATGGTCTCTTGGAGATCTATTTAATGTAACTCTTTTTGCGGTATGTTTGTTGGATTCGATGGACTTTGAGTTTATGATCAGATCTATTTTATACATGAAAGTTATTTGAGTTTTGATCTCTTATATGCATGATTGCTTATAGCCTCGTATTTCTTCTTCGAATCTTTAGTTTAGTTAGGCGAACTAGATCGATTTTTCTTGCCATGGGAAGAGGTGCTTTGTGATGGGTTCGATCTTACAGTGCTCAATCCCAGTGACAGAAGGGGACATGACACGTACGTATCGTTGCTATTAAGGATAACAAGATGGGGTCGATTCCTACATGAATAGATCTTGTCTACATCATGTCATTATTCTTATTGCATTACTTCGTTTCTCCATGAACTTAATACACTAGATGCATGCTGGATAGCGGTCAATGTGTGGAGTAATAGTAGTAGATGCAGGCAGGAGTCAGTCTACTAATCTTGGACGTGATGCCTATATAATGATCAATGCCTGGATATCATCATAATTATTTGAAATTCTATCAATTGCTCAACAGTAATTTGTTTACCCATCGTATGCTATTTTTCTCGAGAGAAGCCACTAATGAAATCTACGGCCCCCCGTCTCTTCTTTATCATATTTGCCTTCGAGATCTATTTTTATTCACTTTTATTTTCAGATCTATTAATCCAAAACCCCAAAAATACCTTGCTGCAATTTTTTGTTATTTATTTTATCTCACGTTCCCGCAAGATCTATTTATCCAATCTACTACAGTTTTATCTATCTTTTTACCCGGAAGGGATTGACAACCCCTCTTTTACGTTGGGTTACAAGTATTTGTTCTTTGTGTGTAGGTACCGTTTACATAGTGTTGCGTAGTTCTCCTACTGGTTCGATAACCTTGGTCTCATCACTGAGGGAAATACCTACCCTAGTTGTGTTGCATCATCCCTTCCTCTTTGGGGAAATACCGACGTAGTTCAAGCCGCATCAAAAGGAATTTCTGGTTCCATTGCCGGGGAGACATCGTCAACATCTATCAGGTTCCTAATCACAAATCTCATCTCCTTGCAATTTACACTATTTGCCATTTGCCTCTCGTTTTCATCTCCCTTACTTCACAAAAAAATGCCGTTTTATTCGCCATCTTTTTCGTTCGCCGTTTTGTCGTCAGATCTGTTTTTTGTGCAATCTTATTTGCGTAGTCACGATGACTCAAGAGAAAACCAAGTTGTGTGATTTTTCCAATACCAATAATAATGATTTTATTAGCACTACGATTGCTCCTCCCGCTACTAGTGCGGAGTCTTGTGATATTAATGTTTCTTTGCTGAATCTCGTTATGAAAGATCAATTTTCTGGTACTCCTAATGAGGATGCCGCGTCCCATCTTAACGCATTCATGGAATTATGCAATATGCAAAAGAAAAAAGATGTGGATGATTATTGTGAAGTTGAAATTATTCCCGTTTTCTTTGCGAGATCGTGCAAAAAATTGGTTTTCTTGTTTGCCTCGCAATAGTATCGATTCTTGGGATAAGTGCAAAGACGCTTTTATTACTAAATATTTTTCGTCCACGAAAATTATTTCCCATAGAACACAAATTATGAATTTTAAGCAACTTGAGCATGAACATGTTGCGCAATCTTAGGAAAGAATGAAATTGATGTTAAGAAATTGTCCTATTCATGGTTTAAATCTTTGGATGATCATACAAAAAATTTATGCGGGATTGAATTTTGTTTCTAGAAATCTTTTAGATTCCGTCGCGGGTGGTACTTTTATGGAAATTACTTTGGGTGAAGCTACTAAATTGCTTGATAATATTATGTCAAATTATTCGCAATGGCATACCGAAAGAGCTCCTACTAGTAAAAAGGTTAATTCGGTTGAGGAAATAAATTCTTTGAGTGAAAAAGTTGATGCTCTTATGAAATTGGTTGCTAATAAAAGTGCTCCTATTGATCTAAATGATGTTCCTTTGTCTACTTTGATTGAGAAAAATATCGATTCCGTAGATGTGAATTTTGTCTCGTGAAACAATTTTAATAACAATGCTTATAGAGGTAATTTTAATCCTAGACCTTTTCCGGGAAATTCCTCTAATAATTATGGTAATTCCTATGGTAATTCTTCTTATAATAATAATAGGAACATCTCTTATCTTGAGAATAATATTAAAGAATTTATCAATGCTCAAAAGAATTCTAATACTACGATAGAAGAAAAGTTGAGTAAGATTGATGACATGTCTAGAAGCATTGATAGAATTTCTCATGATGTAGAAAATATCAAGATGAAATTTTTTATGCCTGAGGTTGAAGAATCAATTAAAGCTTTATATGTTTCTATGGATGAAAGTAAGAAAATAACCGCTATGCTTAGAGCTAAAAGAGAACTTTTAGAAAGAGCATTTTCTAGTGATTGCTTTCATAAAAATGATGAAGATCTTAAAGTGATTGGTGTTTCTTCTATTGATTCCTTGTTTAGTAAAATTAAGATTGATTATAAAGGGACTGAAGAAGAGTCAACTTTAGTTAGAAGGCGTCCCGATAATTTGGAGAGTGAAAATCTTGTTGAAAAATTTGATAAAAGTGGGTTTGGAGAGGTCAAAACTTTAACTAGTGATGTGGCCACTCTTTTGGATTACAAAGACTTTAATTATGATAATTGTTCTTTGATTGATTTTATTTATTTGTTGTAATCCATGATAAACTCACCCCATGCTTATGAACAAAATAAATCTTTTACTAAACATATAGTTGATGCTATCATGAAAGCTTTGGAGGAAAAGTTGGAATTAGAGATTTCAATCCCTAGAAAATTACATGATGAATGGTAACCTACTATCAAAGTCAAGATTAAAAATTATGAGTGTTTTGCTTTATGTGACTTGGGTGCTAGTGTTTCTACAATTCCGAAATCTTTATGTGATGTGCTTGGTCTTACCGATATTAAAGAATGTTCTTTAAATTTGCACTTGGCGGATCTACTATTAAAACACCTATGGGAATAATTAATGATGTTCTTATTCTTGCAAATAGGAATTATGTGCCCATAGATTTTATTGTTCTTGATATTGATTGCAATCCGTCTTGTCCAATTATACTTGGTAGACCGTTCTTACGTACTATTGGTGCCGTGATTGATATGAAAGAATGCAATATTAAATTTCAATTTCCACTAAGGAAGGGTATGGAACACTTCCAAAGAACAAGAGTGAAGCCACCATATGAATCAATCATGAGGGCATCTTATGGATCTAGAAATAAAGATGACAATACTTAGATCTTTGCATTATGCCTAGCTAGGGGCATAAAACGATAGCGCTTGTTGGGAGGCAACCCAATGAATAAAATTTTATTTTTGTCTTTTTCTTTCCGTTCTTGAGTGTTTGCACAATTATGCTACTGTTATGATTGTGTTTTTCATGTTTTAATTAGTGTTTGTGCCAAGCAAAGCCTTCGGGATCATGTTGGGTGATAGTTTATTTGATCTTGTTGAAAAATAGAAACTTTTGCGTCCAGTAAAACAATTTTAATTTTTAACAGAAGCGCGATAAAAATCCTGATTTTTTTACAAGATTTATATACAAATTTTCCACATTGTCCAAATTTTTCAGAATTTTTGGAGTTACGGAAGTATTCGAAGTTTTCATATTGCTACAGACTGTTTTGTTTTTTGACAGATTCTGTTTTCTTTGTGTTGTGTGCTTATTTTGATGAATCTATGGTTTATATTGGAGGGTATAAGCCATGGTAAAGTTGGAATACATTAGATATAATGCAAAAATAAAATATGAATGGGTTTTCAACAATACTTAGAGTAGTGATTTGCTTTGTTATACTAACGGATCTCACGAAGGTTTTGTTGAGTTTTGTGTGATTGAAGTTTTCAAGTTTTGGGTGAGATCACGATGGATGAAGGAATAAGGAGTAAGAAGAGCCTAAGCTTGGGGATACCCCATGGCACCCCAAGCCATTATCTAAAGGAGAAGCAAGCAACTAAGCTTGGGGATGCCCGAGTAGCATCCCCTCTTTCTTCTAACAACCATCGGTATTTTACTTGGAGCTATATTTTTATTTGTCACATATCATAAGTTTTGCTTGGAGCATCTTGTATGATATGAGTCTTTCTTTGTTTTGCTTTTTATTTTGTGTCATCTATCCTTGCTGGACACACCTATTTGAGAGAGCCAAAATTATGCTATGATTTGTTAGAATTGCTCTATGTGCTTCACTTAAATCTTTTTAAGCTATGGAATTGCTCTAGTAATTCACTTACATCTTTTTGAGCACGGTGTGCTTTGTTATTTTTGAAGAAATGCTCTCATGCTTCACTTATATTTATTTGAGAGTTGGTAAATTTTTTAAAGAAATTCTCTCATGCTTCACTTATATTATTTTGAGAGAAGAAATTTTTATGCTCATGTTCTTCACTTAGATTTGTTTGAGCTATTAAAAGCAACATATGAAACTAGTCCCAAAGTGATAGATATTCAAGTGGGATATAATAAAAACTTTCATGAAGACTTGATTCTTTGTAATAGTTTTACGATATGATGATATAATATGTGAGTCATGTTTATGAGTAATTATGCTTTAGTAAGAATATTGATGTTAAGGTTTGTGATTCCCTATGCAAGCACGAAAGTTAATGGTTATGCAATGAAATTACATCCTACTTGTGGTGCATTATCCGGTGTTAGTTATGCTTAATTATCGCTTATGATTTTTTTTGTTTCTTGGTTGGATGCATCCAAAATTCTTAAACCCAGTTTTGCCATATGAGTCCACTATACCTACCTATATGTGGTATTTCCGTGTCGTTCTAAGCAAATTTGTATGTGCCATCTCTAATTTTCAAAATAAATTTCCTTTTTTTGTGCTCGTGCCGCTCATGAAACGGTAGGGGGTGGCTGTTATTTTTCCATGCTAGATGTGTTATTCTCAATATGAGTGTTTATTCACTTGTAATTGCACGAGAGTACGACAAAGGTATTAGGGATGCCCAGTCCCAAAATGAAAAATGAATTTAATTTATGTTGTCAAATAATAAATTCCTTGGAAAGTGTTGGTATGGACGGTACCCGTGGATTCAGTTAGCCGTGGAATGTTAAAGTATGGTGGAAAAATGAATAAACTTTATTTTCTGTTTGGAAACGCCTATTATATATCTAGCATGGAAAGTATTGGGAACTACTCGATCGTTTTTGTTGACAGGAAAGGCATGCCACCCAAAATTGTTTTATCTCTATCTTTTTCGCTTTGAGCTCTGGCACCTCTACAAATCCCTACTTCCCTCTGCGAAGGGCCTTTCTTTTTTACTTTATGCAATTTTTATTTTATTTGAGCCTCCATCTTCTCTTATAAAGCACCGACTAAGGGGCACTATGATTGTACTTGAGAATTGGGTGTAGCTAATATGCGAGTGTGTTTCATGAATGGATCAATGATTGAGCATAATGGGCTAGGGATAGATTGATTTAGTGTTGATATTTTGAAAGACATGGTTGCTTGTTGATATGCTTGAGTATTGAAATCTTCATGTCAAAACTAGACTATTGATTTGAATCATATAAAAGTCCAAATGTCCATGCTACAAAAGAAAAGAATATATGATGAACATGTTAGGAAGCATTACACATCAAAAATTCTGTTTTTATCATTTACCTACTCGAGGATGATACGTCTCCAACGTATCTATAATTTTTGATTGTTCCATGCTATTATATTATCCATCTTGGATGTTTTATATGCATTTATATGCTATTTTATATGATTTTTGGGACTAACCTATTAACCTAGAGCCCAGTGCCAGTTTCTGTTTTTTCCTTGTTTTTGAGTTTTACAGAAAAGGAATAGCAAACGGAGTCCAATTGACGTGCCAATTTTTGATGATTTTTTATGGACCAAAAGAAGCCCCCGGAATAAAATAGTTGGGCCAGAAGAGTCCCGAGCCATCCACGAGGGTGGAGGGCGCGCCCTACCCCCTGGGCGCGCCCCTGCCTCGTGGATGACTCGGAGACCCCCCTAACGTGAGACCGATGCCAAAAATTCCTATAAATACAGAAACCCCCGAAAAGAAACCTAGATCGAGAGTTCCGCCGCCGCAAGCCTCTATAGCCACGAAAAACCAATCAGGACCCTGTTCCGGCACCCTGCCAGAGGGGGAAATCATCACCGGTGGCCATCTTCATCATCCCGGCGCTCTCCATGACGAGGAGGGAGTAGTTCACCCTCGGGGCTGAGGGTATGTACCAGTAGCTATGTGTTTGATCTCTCTCTCTCTCTCTCTCTCTCTCTCTCTCTCGTGTTCTTGACTTGGCACGATCTTGATGTACCGCGAGCTTCACTACTATAGTTGGATCTTATGATGTTTCTCCCCCTCTACCTTCTTGTAATGGATTGAGTTTTCCCTTTGAAGTTATCTTATCGGATTGAGTCTTTAAGGATTTGAGAACACTTGATGTATGTCTTGCGTGGGATACCCGTGGTGACAATGGGGTATTCTATTGATTCACTTGATGTATGTTTTGGTGATCAACTTGCGGGTTCCGTGACCTTGGGAATCTATGCATAGGGGTTGGCACACGTTTTTGTCTTGACTCTCCGGTAGAAACTTTGGGGCACTCTTCGAAGTTCTTTGTGTTGGTTGAATAGATGAATCTGAGATTGTGTGATGCATATCGTATAATCATACCAGCGGATACTTGAGGTGACATTGGAGTATCTAGGTGACATTAGGGTTTTGGTTGATTTGTGTCTTAAGGTGTCATTTTACTACGAACTCTAGGGCTGTTTGTGACACTTACAGGAATAGCCCAATGGATTGATCGGAAAGAATAACTTTGAGGTGGTTTCGTACCCTAAAATAATCTCTTCGTTTGTTCTCCGCTATTAGTGACTTTGGAGTGACTCTTTGTTGCATGTTGAGGGATAGTTATATGATCTAATTATGTTATCCTTGTTGAGAGAACTTGCACTAGTGAAAGTATGAAGCCTAGGCCTTGTTTCAACGCATTGCAATACCGTTTTCGCTCAGTTTTATCATTAGTTACCTTGCTGTTTTTATAATTTCAGATTATAAAAACTTATATCTACCATCCATATTGCACTTGTATCACCATTTCTTCGCCGAACTAGTGCACCTATACTATTTACAATTGTATTGGGTGTGTTGGGGACACAAGAGACTCTTTGTTATTTGGTTGCAGGGTTGTTTGAGAGAGACCATCTTCATCCTACGCCTCCCACGGATTGATAAACCTTAGGTCATCCACTTGAGGGAAATTTGCTACTGTCCTACAAACCTCTGCACTTGGAGGCCCAACAACGTCTACAAGAAGAAGGTTGTGTAGTAGACATCAAGCTCTTTTCTGGCGCCGTTGCCGGGGAGGTTAGTGCTTGAAGGTATATCTTTAGATCTTGCAATCGGATCTTTTAGTTTCTTGTTTTATCACTAGTTACTTTATAAAATAAAACTACAAAAAGAAAATGGAATTGAGGGTGCCTCATATGCTGCATCTTTTTAATGTCTTTCGTGAAAATAAGGATTCCGATAATTGTGCCAAAGTGTTAGAAGAAGAATGCAATAAAATGTTTGGCATACAATCTTTGAATGATGAGCATGATTGCAATGTTGTTAGTATGAACTCTTTGAATATCCATAGTACTAATGATGATTGTACTAGTCATGTTAAAAATATCTCTTATAGGCATGTCAATTTTTGTGGAGTGCATAGAGCTTGCAACCACACACCAAATAGGGAAGATAGATTTTGCAAGAGGCATAAGTATTTAGAAACTAAATGGTTGCAAGAGAGGCTAGATGCTTATGCTGAAAATTTAAAATTTCTTTGCCATCCTTGTGAACTTTGCAATGAACGTGATCATTTAAATCTCCAATGAAAATTGTTTCATGATTGAATCGTGTCCAAAAATTGTGATGACTTGATTCCGTTGCGCATCATAATGAACTTAGTTTGCTTGTGGGTTATGAACAAATGAAACGTATAACTAATGATCAATGATCTTCCAGAATTTGTTCTGGATAAAGTTCTTAATTTTGATCTAGAGGAAATTTATATGTATTGTGCAGTGAATTGCATTGAAAATCCTTATATTGCCAATTACATAAAGACAAGAAAACAAATAGAAGACGAAGAGAATACTAATGAAAGGGAAGAGATTTCCCAATATCCTCCTATTCTTTCTTATGATGAATCAGGTAACGAGGAGGAGCTTTCTATTCAACCAATCTCATTAATAAGGAGCTCCAAAAAGAGGATTAAGCCCACACATGATGCGAAGAAGAAAAAGAAAAGACAGAGAAGCAAAGGTAAAAAGGTATCCCTCCAAAATGATGTTGCTCCTATTACTCATTGTGACGATGATAATTGCTATAATATTGGTGCTATCCATACTATTAATGATGAGGGTGATTATGCTTATGATATGAAAAGGCCCAAGCTTGGGGATGCTATGTTTAATGAAGATGATATTTTTAGTCTCCCAAGTTCTGATGAGCAAATTTATTATGATGATAGCATGCCCCATATTTATGATGGTTATTTTGATGAAAGTGGGTTTGGAAGAGTGTCAACTTTAGGAAGTAATGATCCCACTATTTTGGAGGATGTTGAATCTTATTGTGATAATTATAAAAGTGGATTTAGAGAGGTCATGACTTTATTTAGTAATGATTCCACTATCTTGGAAGAGGTTTCAATTGATTATGATGAGAACAAAGTTGCTACTTATGATGATTATTGTGATGATACTTATGTTATAAAAAGTAGTGATGATTATATTTACAAAACTTGTCATGATTATGATTACCCTTTTTCTGAACATTACTCTTTTAATGTAGAAAAAAATTATAGTATTCGAGTTTCTTATGATACTCCCACTATTCCGAATGAGAAGAATTTTGCTTATGTGGAGAGTAGTAAATTTTCTATGCTTGTAGATCATGAAAAGAATGCTTTATGTGATGGTTATATTTTTGAATTTATTCATGATGCTACTGAAAATTATTATGAGGGAGGAATGTATGCTTGTAGGAATTGCAATAATATCAAGTTTCCTCTCTATGTGTTAAAAGTTTTAAAGTTATGCTTGTTTTGTCTTCCTATGCTAGTTGATTCTTGTTTCCATAAATTGTTTGCTCACATAATCCCTATGCATAGGAAGTGGGTTAGGCTTAAATGTGTTACTCATATTCTTCATGATGCTCTCTTTATGTTTCAATTCTTATCTTTTATGTGAGCATCATTGAAATCGTCATGCCTAGCTAAAAATGCATTAAAGAAAAGCGCTTGTTGGGAGACAACCCAATATTTACCCCTACTGTTTTTGTGTGTCCACATGATTAAGCTACTATAGTAATCATGTTTTATAGCTTTTGTTTGAATAAAGTGCCAAGTAGAACCTTTGGGAAGACTTGGATGATAGTTAATGTGATCTTGCTGTAAAAAACAGAAACTTTGCGCTCACGAGATTAGCTGTCATTTTGTAACATCCAAAAATTCTAAATTTTGGAATGTTATATTAATTAAATAGTTTTGATTGCTTGATTGTGGTGTGGTTGCTTGTGTGAAATTTGAAACTTTTTGAAAGGTAAATGAGAGGGAATAAAAGGACTTTCCCAAACTTTCACTTTGCATTCTAATCTCCATGAATTCAAATTCTTTTCAAATACAAAACCATAAAGAGAAGATGACATGACTTCTTCCATTTTAAAATGAAAAGGGTTTTTGAAAATATTTGAACTTCATTTGGAATATTTCAAATTCAGAAACTTTATGCAACTCAATGATTTTCATGAGAGAAGATAAAATGACTTCTTCAAAACATATGAAATATGAGTTGGAAGTTTAAAAATATCAAAATTAAAGTCCCTTTAAAATTATTTTTAATTTGGAGTTATTTGGGTTTTATTCAAATTATTTTCTCCAAAAGTAAAATAAATGGAAATAAGGGTAAAACGATTCCCTTCAATGTAAAGTTTGGAGAAAGTAGATTTGAAATCATTTTGGTATTTTTAAAATGATTTTTATTGGGTTTTATTGCAACAGTAGCACTGTTTGTTTTATTTAAATTTTTGTGGAATTTATTTGATGCTAGAAAAATGTTCATGTTGTAGAAAATCCTTTTCTGAAAATTTTGATATATAATATGCCTATATACAATTTTTATTATTTGTAGTTTATTCTTATTTTAGTTCTGTGAAAAAAAATTGTTTAAAAAAACAAATTTCCCTCCGCCGAACTGGGCCGGCCTAGCTCCAGCCAGGCCGCGGCCCAGCCCGCGTCGCGCTGCCACCGACCTCCGCCGTAGACCGAGTCCCGCACGCCCGCCGGGGACTCCGACCCGGGCATGCCTCCCGAGGTTCGCCGCCCCCCACTATTTATACTCCGCCCGGGACCCCTGGACCCCGTTCTCGCCGCCGCCGCACATCTTGCCACGCCGCACCACCGCAACCGCCGCCGCCTCCCGCCTGCCTCTGTCGCGCTGCTGCCGGGACGCCGCTCGCTGTTGCTCCGCCGCTGCAAGCGCGCCGCCTAGCCTGCCGCGCCACCCAGCCGACGCCGGAGCCCGCCGCCGCTGCCAACCGTCGCCGCCGCCGCCGGTTTTCTGCGGAAGACCGTCAAATCGTCCTGAACCGGTATAAACCGAACCCTAGATCGGTTTTTTTATTTTTCTCTGATTTTCTTTAAATCCCGATTTTTTGTTATTTAACCTAGTTAATTAGCAAAGGCTCGTTGTTTATCTCTCAGCAGCGAACGAATCCGTTCGTTAGGTTTTCGTAGTGAACCTTCGTTCGTTAGGTTTTTCTTTTTCTGTTTTAATTTCGGCCAGGGACCTAGATGCAATTAGTTTATTTACAATTTAGCCCCTGATCTTCAAACCTTCGCTACTTTTTACTCGCTTATCCAAATCCAATGAAACCAATGCCCACTTCTTCGTTATGATCCCCTCTATCGAGATAACCAACTTTAACATATTTTTGAAAGTTTAAAATTTGATTTCAAACATATTTGAATTTGAATTCCTTTTGTTCATAACTCGACTTCTATAACTCCGATTTAATTGATTCTTTTTGCAAATTGAAACTCTTGACCTAAACTTTCTGATAAAACCAAATCCACCCAATTTTGGTACTGTCAGAAATTGTTTTCTGTTGCAAGAGTTGTTTGATTGTTTTCAAAGTTTTCCGAGATCTTTTCTTTGATTCTTTTGCATGAGTGCTTATGTATGCAATTGCTTGCTTACGATAGATTGAACGGAGTGTGACGAGTAGAACTATCAGGAGTTATGAGTGCAGATCATCTTCATCAACAGTACAAGGCAAGTTCACACTTTGATCATACTTTTCATTACCCGGTTTTTATGCATTAGTTTCAACCCTCAAACATTGCATGAGTAGGTATTGATAACATGTGGGTATTGGGAAGCAGTTGATGAGGTAGAACCTATTGTCTTATATTCAAACCTTGGGTGTTACTACGTTATGCTTATACTACTATGCTATGCTCGTAGACGTGGTTTGGTTTGAGAGAATTCATGACAGATGTGAGAGTTATTGTTAACTAAGGTTTAAACTTAAGGTGGCTACTTTAATACACATCTGGGTGGATTGGTTGGGGCACCCTGGGGATACCAGTGGATTGCCCAGACACCTGGGGAATCCAGTGTTGTCCAAGGGGATCCCGGGGTACCCGTGTGATCATCCTATGGTTCACCACCCAGGCTCATAGGGATCATAAGATTATTCATGCTAGAAACTTCCGTGTGCAGCCACATGCCATTATGGGCTCTGGCATAGTTGAGTAAGTTGTGGGAAATCTTTCCATGATGGGCTAGCAGATGTAGGGGATTGTAGGTGTACCGGCCTATCTATCGGTTAAGGGGACCTCTTCGGAAAGACTGTGTCTCGATCATCCGTTTTTCAAACATCATGCAGTGCGAGAATTTCAACGGAGGAGATCGAGTCTTGTGGGGAAAAGAGTGCAAACCTCTGCAGAGTGTACAAACTAATCATGATTAGTCGTGTCCCCGGTTATGGACATCTTGAGTATCTGGTACTTGAATTATTGATTTGATCTCATCACTCTATCTAATTAATAATTTGTTGGGTTATTGATGTTAATTTGGGATTGAGTTGGGGTTACCTTCTCAATATTTTCAACAAACTTTGTAGTTAAATAAAATATATTCCTTTGTTGTAGAGAAAAATTAGGTTTATGCAAAATTAAACTTAGAGCCTCCACCAGCCAAATATGCATGTAGTGATAGCCATTATTCAGCATTGCTCTACAGTGTGAAATTGCCAGTACATTCAATGTACTGACCTACATGGCTGCAACGTCTCATGTTGCAGGAATCTTACGACGAGTAAGTGATACATTAGGGTTATGATGTCTACACTCAACTTTGCCGTTGGTGTTGATGGGAATCCACAACCTTGTTGTTACTTCCGCTATATGGATTGAGGTAATAATAGTATTTACATTACTTTATACATGTGCTTTACCTCTGTTATAAATTCTCAAGTACTGTGTGTGCCAGCATACCGATCCAGGGGTGACACTTAAGCATAGAGACTTGATCCATTCGGGTCGGTTCGCTACACATTTTTTTACAGAAGAGTGCTTTTAAGTTGATTATTTTTGCAGAAGATTAATAGGCAAATTCCTCATGTCCACCAATTTATTTCAGAATGTTTGGAGTTACAGAAGTATTTGAGAGTTACAGATTACTACAGACTGTTCTGTTTTTGACAGATTCTGTTTTCTATGTGTTGTTTGCTTATTTTGATGAATCTATCAGTAGTATCGGAGGGTATGAACCATAGAGAAGTTGGAATACAATAGATATTACACCAATATAAATAAATAATGAGTTCACAACAGTACCAAAAGTGGTGATTTTATTTCCTTATACTAACGGAGCTTACGATTTTTCTGTTGAGTTTTGTGTTGTGAAGTTTTCAAGTTTTGGGTAAAGATTCGATGGACTATGGAATAAGGAGTGGCAAGGGCCTAAGATTGGGGATTCCCAAGGCACCCCAAGGTAATATTCACGGACAACCAAGAGCCTAATCTTGGGGATGGCCCGGAAGGCATCCCCTCTTTCGTCTTCGTTCATCGGTAACCTTGCTTGGAGCTATATTTTTATTCACCACATGATATGTGTTTTGCTTGGAGTGTCATTTTATTTTCTTTTGTTTTGCTTGCTGTTTGAATAAAATACCAAGATCTGAAATTCTTAAATGTTAGAGAGTCTTCACATAGTTACATAATTATTCAACTACTCATTGATCTTTGCTTATATCTTTCGGAGTAGTTTGTCGTTTGCTCTAGTGCTTCACTTATATCTTTTAGAGCACGACGGTGGTTTTATTTTGAAGAAATAGATGAACTCTCATGCTTCACTTATATTATTTTGAGAGTCTTAAACAACATGGTAATTTTCTTTGGTTATAAATTTAGTCCTAATATGATAGGCATCCAAGAGGAATATAATAAAAACTTTCATATAAAGTGCATTGAATACTATGAGAAGTTTGATTCTTTATGATTGTTTTGAGACATGAAGATGGTGATATTAGACTCATGCTAGTGGAGTAATTGTGAATTTGATAGATACTTGTGTTAAAGTTTGTGATTCCCGTAGCATGCACGTATGGTGAACCGTTATGTGATGAAGTTGGAGCATGATTTATTTATTGATTGTCTTCCTTATGAGTGGAGGTCGGGATCGCGCGATGGTTAACTCCTACCAACCCTTCCCCTAGGAGCATGCACGTCGTACTTTGTTTCGATGACTAATAGATTTTTGCAATAAGTATGTGAGTTCTTTATGACTAATGTTGAGTCCATGGATTATACGTACTCTCACCCTTCCACCATTGCTAGCCTCTCTTGTGCCACGCAACTTTCGCCGGTACCATACACCCACCATTTACCCTCCTCAAAACAGCCACCATACCTACCTATTATGGAATTTCCTGGCCATTCCAAGATATATTGCCATGCAACTTTCCACCGTTTCATTTATTATGACACGCTTCATCATTGTCATATTGCTTTGCATGATCATGTAGTTGATATCGTATTTGTGGCAAAGCCACCTGTCATAATTCTTTCATACATGTCACTCTTGATTCATTGCACATCCCGGTACACCGCCGGAGGCATTCATATAGAGTCATATTTTGTTCTAAGTATTAAGTTGTAATTCTTGAGTTGTAAGTAAATAAAAGTGTGATGATCATCATTATTAGAGCATTGTCCCAGTGAGGAAAGGATGATGGAGACTATGATTCCCCCACAAGTCGGGTTGAGATTCCGGACAAAAAAAGAGGCCAAAAAAAGGAGAGGGCCCCAAAAAAATGAGAGAAAAAGAGAGAAGGGGCAATGCTACTATCCTTTTACCACACTTGTGCTTCAAAGTAGCACCATGATCTTCATGATAGAGAGTCTCCTATGTTGTCACTTTCATATACTAGTGGGAATTTTCATTATAGAATTTGGCTTGTATATTCCAATGATGGGCTTCCTCAAATGCCCTAAGTCTTCATGAGCAAGCAAGTTGGATGCACACCCACTTAGTTTCTTTTTGAGCTTTCATATACTTATAGCTCTAGTGCATCCGTTGCATGGCAATCCCTACTCACTCACATTGATATCTATTGATGGGCATCTCCATAGCCCGTTGATATGCCTAGTTGATGTGAGACTATCTTCTCCTTTTGTCTTCTCCACAACCACCATTCTATTCCACCTATAGTGTTATGTCCATGGCTCACGCTCATGTATTGCGTGAAAGTTCAAAAAGTTTGAGAATACTAAAGTATGAAACAATTGCTTGGATGAAACCGGGGTTGTGCATGATTTAAATATTTTGTGTGATGAAGATAGAGCATAGCCAGACTATATGATTTTGTAGGGATAGCTTTCTTTGGCCATGTTATTTTGAGAAGACATGATTGCTTTGTTCGTATGCTTGAAGTATTACTGTTTTTATGTCAATATTAACTTTTGTTTTGAATCTTATGGATCTGAATATTCTTGCCACAATAGAGAATATTACATTGATAAATATGTTAGGTAGCATTTCACATCAAAAATTCTGTTTTTATCATTTACCTACACGAGGACGAGCAGGAATTAAGCTTGGGGATGGTTGATACGTCTCCAACGTATCTATAATTTTTGATTGTTCCATGCTATTATATTATCTATTATATTATCCATCTTGGATGTTTTATATGCATTTATATGCTATTTTATATGATTTTTGGGACTAACCTATTAACCTAGTGCCCAGTGCCAGTTTCTGTTTTTCCTTGTTTTTGAGTTTTACAGAAAAGGAATACCAAACGGAGTCCAATTGACGTGCCAATTTTTGATGATTTTTATTTATCAAAAGAAGCCCCCGGAGTAAAATAGTTGGGCTAGAAGAGTCCCGAGCCATCCACGAGGGTGGAGAGCGTGCCCTACCCCCTGGGCATGCCCTCCTGCCTCGTGGATGACTCGAAGACCCCCCTGACGTGAGACCGACGCCAAAAATTCCTATAAATATAGAAACCCCCGAAAATAAACCTAGATCGGGAGTTCTGCCGCCGCAAGCCTCTATAGCCACCAAAAACCAATCGGGACCCTGTTCCGACACCCTGCCGGAGGGGGAATCATCACCGGTGGCCATCTTCATCATCCCGGCGCTCTCCATGACGAGGAGGGAGTAGTTCACCCTCAGGGCTGAGGGTATGTACCAGTAGCTATGTGTTTTATCTCTCTCTCTCTCTCGTGTTCTTGACTTGGCACGATCTTGATGTACCGCGAGCTTGGCTACTATAGTTGGATCTTATGATGTTTTCCCCCTCTACCTTCTTGTAATGGATTGAGTTTTCCCTTTGAAGTTATCTTATTGGATTGAGTCTTTAAGGATTTGAGAACACTTGATGTATGTCTTGCGTGAGATACCCTTGGTGACAATGAGGTATTCTATTGATTCACTTGATGTATGTTTTGGTGATCAACTTGCGGGTTCCATGACCTTGGGAATCTATGCATAGGGGTTGGCACACGTTTTCGTCTTGACTCTCCGGTAGAAACTTTGGGGCACTCTTTGAAGTTCTTTGTGTTGGTTGAATAGATGAATCTGAGATTGTGTGATGCATATCGTATAATCATACCCGCGGATACTTGAGGTGACATTGGAGTATCTAGGTGACATTAGGGTTTTGGTTGATTTGTGTCTTAAGGTGTTATTTTACTTCGAATTCTAGGGCTGTTTGGAACACTTATAGGAATAGCCCAATGGATTGATCGGAAAGAATAACTTTGAGATGGTTTCTGACCCTACAATAATCTCTTCGTTTGTTCTCCGCTATTAGTGACTTTGGAGTGACTCTTTGTTGCATGTTAAGGGATAGTTATATGATCTAATTATGTTATCCTTGTTGAGAGAACTTGCACTAGTGAAAGTATGAACCCTAGTCATTGTTTCAACGCATTGCAATACCGTTTCCGCTCACTTTTATCATTAGTTACCTTGCTATTTTTATAATTTCAGATTATAAAACCTATATCTACCATCCATATTGCACCTATTCAGTTTACCATTGTATTGGGTGTGTTGGGGACACAAGAGACTCTTTGTTATTTGGTTGCAGGGTTGTTTGAGAGAGACCATATTCATCCTACGCCCCCCACAGATTGATAAACCTTAGGTCATCCACTTGAGGGAAATTTTCTACTGTCCTACAAACCTCTACACTTGGAGGCCCAACAACGTCTACAAGAAGAAGGTTGTGTAGTATACATTAGAGGACGAGCAGGAATTAAGCTTGGGGATGCTGATACGTCTCCAACGTATCTATAATTTTTGATTGTTCCATGTTATTATATTATCATTCTTGGATGTTTTACAATCATTTTATAGCAACTTTATATCATTTTCTGGGACTAACCTCTTGACATAGTGACCAGTGCCAGTTGCTGTTTTTTGCTTTTATTTACTTCGCAGAAAATCAATACCAAATGGAGTCCAAACGCAGCGAAACTTTTTGGATATTTTTTTGGACTAAAAGACACAAGATGGACCGAAGAGGTACTAGAGGGGTGCCCCGAGAGGAGCCCAACCCACTTGGGCACGCCTGGGCCCCCAGGCTTGCCCTGGTGAGTTGTGCCCACCTCAGACGCCTCCTGCGCCGCCTCTTTGCTCTATAAATACCCCGAATATCCAAAAAATCCTAGGGGAGTCGATGAAAAAAAATTCCAGCCGCTGCAAGTTCCAGAAACCATAGATCCAATCTAGACACCATCACGGAGGGGTTCATCATCCTCATTGGTGCCTCTCCGATGATGCGTGAGTAGTTCATTGTAGACCTACGGGTCCGTAGTTAGTAGCTAGATGGCTTCCTCTCTCTCTCTCTCTCTCTCTCTCTCTCTCTCTCTCTTTTGATTCTCAATACAATGGTCTCTTGGAGATCTATTTAATGTAACTCTTTTTGCGGTATGTTTGTTGGATTCGATGGACTTTGAGTTTATGATCAGATCTATTTTATACATGAAAGTTATTTGAGTTTTGATCTCTTATATGCATGATTGCTTATAGCCTCGTATTTCTTCTTCGAATCTTTGGTTTAGTTAGGCCCACTAGATCGATATTTCTTGCCATGGGAAGAGGTGCTTTGTGATGGGTTCGATCTTACGATGCTCAATCCCAGTGACAGAAGGGGACATGACACGTATGTATCGTTGCTATTAAGGATAGCAAGATGGGGTCTATTTCTACATGAATAGATCTTGTCTACATCATGCCATCGTTCTTATTGCATTACTCCGTTTCTTCATGAACTTAATACACTAGATGCGTGCTGGATATCTGTCGATGTGTGAAGTAATAGTAGTAGATGCAGGTAGGAGTCGGTCTACTAATCTTGGACGTGATGCCTATATAATGATCATTGCCTGGATATCGTTTGAAGTTCTATCAATTGCCCGACAGTAATTTGTTTACCCACCATATGCTATTTTTCTCGAGAGAAGCCACTAGTGAAATCTACGGCCCCCGGGTCTCTTCTTTATCATATTTGCCTTCGAGATCTATTTTTATTAGCTTTTCAGAGCTATTAATCCAAAAACCCAAAAATACCTTGCTGCATTTTTTTGTTATTTATTTTATCTCACGTTCCTGCGAGATCTATTTATCCAATCTACTACAATTTTATCTATCTTTTTACCCGGGAGGGATTGACAACCCCTCTTTTACATCGGGTTGCAAGTATTTGTTCTTTGTGTGCATGTACCGTTTACATAGTGTTAAGTGGTTCTCCTACTGGTTCGATAACTTTGGTCTCATCACTGAGGGAAATACCTACCCTAGTTGTGTTGCATCATCCCTTCCTCTTTGGGGAAATACCGACGTAGTTCAAGCCGCATCATGGCTATCCGGACGATTGGCTTGGGATCCTTGACGGCGGTAAGAGGGCCCTTGCTGGGTTTTTGAAGGTGCTCACAGCGTCGAACGTACATGAATGAACACCTTCCCGACACGGTCAGGATGGCGATGTCGAAGCCCTTGGCCGTCGCAGCCTCCATGGAGGCACCGTGCCCTCTGTTGACGCTGCCCACAATCAAACCCTTGACACCGCTGAGGGAGTCCTGGGTTACGGGGTCCTCGGGCGTCCGGGCTATGTGACATGGGCCGGACTGATGGGCCGTGAAGATACAAGACGGAAGACTTTCCCCCGTGTCCGGATGGGACTCTCCTTGGCGTGGAAGGCAAGCTTGGTGTGCGGATGTGAAGATTCCTTTCTTTGTAAACCGACTCTGTACAACCCTAGCCCCCTCCGGTGTCTATATAAACCGGAGGGTTTAGTCCGAGGGGATCATAACCATACAGGCTAGACATCTAGGGTTTAGCCATTACGATCTCGTGGTAGATCAACTCTTGTAACCCTTATACTCATCAAAGTCAATCAAGCAGGAAGTAGGGTGTTACCTCCATCAAGAGGGCCCGAACCTGGGTAAACATCGTGTCCCCTGTCTCCTGTTACCCTTGATCCTTAGACGCACAGTTCGGGACCCCCTACCCCAGATCTGCCGGTTTTGACACTGACATTGGTGCTTTCATTGAGAGTTCCACTATGCTGTTGTTGAAAGGCTTGATGGCTCCATCAATCATCTACAACAATGCTGCCGCGAAGGAGATTTTTCTCCACGGCCAGATCTTCATATTCGGCGGCTTCGCACTACGCGCCAACTCGGTTGGCAACCTGGAGCAGATCGACAACTACGCCCCTGGTCATCAGATCAGTTTTGGAAATCTGAACTATGTCGCCGATATCCAAGGAGACTTGATCTTCCAAGGGTTCGTGGCTTCAAGCACCGCTCCGGCCTTAGATACGAAGTGCGTCACCAGGTCCGAAGACGGGAGTTTAGGACCCGCCGGACTCTCTACGGCTTTAGAGCCCAACACTGAAGAACCGGAGAGCATAGCGTCTCCGGTTGTCATCACAAAGCCGGACTCTTCTCCGGACACTGGCTCCAAACCCTCAAAGACTGTGTTATGTGAGCTCGGCCAGAAAACTTCTGTTCCCGACCAAACCTCTCTCTTTAAAGAGGCTTTAGACTTAATGCGGTCCCTCGCCATCACAGAGAAACCGCTTCCGAATTACGCCCAGCCCGGACTAGGGGCTAAAAATAGGGAATTTTACTTCCCACCCACCACCCACTTCATAGACACTATCGAGGATCTAACCGACATGCTTGATTACGCCTCGAAGACATCAACGGTACGGACGACGATGCCGGAGAGGAGCAGGCCCAAAACCAGCCGTTCACCGGACGCTGGACGGACACTTCCTCATACGACGTATACATGGTGGACACACCTAAAGAAGGCGACGACGATGAGGAGAAGGACCCAGTCAAGGATAAACCTCCCGAGATACCACCGAAATGTCGACGTCAGCGGCGCCGCTCTAAATCGCGCCGCGGAAAAGACAGCAATACCGGCACCGGAGACAATGATACTCCGGATAACGCCGAAGGCCAAGAAGGCCCCATCGAACCAACATCCGAACAGGATGATCGAGAGGACGGGCAAGTCGACCCTGATGAGCAAACATGGAATGAAGACTCAAAGGATAGCAACTATCTAGCACTCTCTGAGGACGACGTGAGCCTCGGCGACGAAGATTTCATCGTGCCAGAGGAACCCCTCGAACAAGAGCGCTTTAAGCGCCGGCTAATAGCCACGGCAAGAAGCCTGAAAAAGAAACAGCAGAAGCTTCAAGCTGACCAAGATCTGCTCAACGAAAGATGGACCAATGTCCTAGCAGCCAAAGAATACGACCTCGAACGCCCAACAAAGAGTTACCCGAAGCGTAAGCTGCTACCCCAATTCGACGATGAGGTGCTAGAGCCTATACCACCGACGTGTAACGCGGCTGACGGACCCAACCGACCACCACGTGGCCGGGACAGAACGGCAACTCAAGCCGAACACCAGCCTGCACCACCTCGCCATAAAAGTAGAGAAACAACAGCTCGGGGATACACATATGACCTATGACATGACCTGGAAAATAGAGCAGGTCGGACCAGATCAATCTACGGATCACGGGGGCGTGCTCTGGCGTGAGAGGACGGCTATCAAGCCGGGCGCGACAAGCATAACCACGCCCGGGCCGAAAATCGCATACGAACTTCATCCGAACTGCGTCGTGACATGGCCCGATACAGAGGCGCCGCACACCCCCTATGCTTCACCGATGAGGTAATGGAGCACCAGTTCCCAGAAGGGTTTAAACCCGTGAACATTGAATCATACGATGGCACAACAGATCCCGCTGTATGGATTGAAGATTTTCTTCTCCACATTCACATGGCTCGCGGTGACGATCTACACGCCAGCAAATACCTTCCCCTAAAACTTAAGGGGCCAGCTCGACACTGGTTAAACAGCCTCCCAGAAAACTCTATTGGAAGCTGGGAAGACTTGGAAGATGCCTTTAGAGACAACTTCCAAGGCACTTATATCCGGCCGCCGGATGCCGATGACCTCACTCATATAGTCCAACAGCCCGGAGAGTCGGCCAGGAAATTCTAGACCAGGTTCCTTATTAAAAAGAACCAGATTGTTGACTGTCCGGGCGCCGAAGCCCTAGTGGCCTTTAAACACAGCATCCGCGACGAATGGTTCGCCTGACACCTCGCCAAGAAAAGCCGAAGTCCATGGCAGCCCTTACAACACTACTCACCCGCTTTTGAGCGACTGACGATAGCTGGCTAGCCCGTAGCGGCAACAGTACCAGCGACCCGGCACTTCTGAAGCCAGAAACGACAATGGAAGGCCCTGACGCAACAAACATAAGCGTCGGAGCAACAATGATAATGCAGAGGATATGACGGTCAACGCCGGATTCAGTGGCTCCAAATCCGGTCAACAGAAGAAACAATTCAAACGAAACAAAGACGGTTCATCAAGCCTCGACCGAATACTTGATCGACCTTGCTAGATCCACGGCACTCCTGACAAACCTGCTAACCACACTAACAGAAGTTGTTGGGTCTTCAAACAGGCCGACAAGTTAAATGCCGAACATAAGGAGAAAGGGTCGCCCAACGAGGATGATGATGAGGAACCTCGCGCACCGAAAACAGGGGGACAGAAGAAATTTCCCCCCGAAGTCAAAACGGTGAACATGATATACGTCACTCATATCCCCAAGAGGGAGCGCAAACGCACGCTAAGGGACGTCTATGCGATAGAGCCAGTCGCCCCAAAATTCAACCCATGGTCGGCCTATCTGATCACCTTCGATCGCAGGGACCATCCGACCAGTATCCATCACGGAGGTTTGGCCGCGTTAGTCCTCGACCGAATCATCGATGGAGTCCACCTTACGCGTGTCCTCATGGACGGCGGCAGTAGCCTTAACCTGCTCTATCAGGACATAGTCCGCAAGATGGGTATTGATCCATCAAGAATCAAGCCCACTAAAACTACCTTTAAAGGAGTAATACCTGGTGTAGAGGCCCGCTGCACGGGCTCAATCACATTGGAGGTCATCTTCAGTTCGCCGGACAACTTCTGCAGCGAAGACTTGATCTTCGACATCGTCCCCTTCTGCAGTGGCTACCATGCACTGCTCAGACGAACCGCGTTCGCTCGCTTCAATGCGGTCCCGCACTATGCCTATCTGAAACTCAAGATGGCCAGACCACGCAGTGTTATAACAGTCAATGGAAACATGGAATGCTCCCTCCGTACTGAGGAGCACACCGTGGCCCTAGCAGCGGAGGTACAAGGTGGCCTTATCAAGCCCACTATCACATCGGCGACCAAGTCCCCGGACACCATCAAACGAGTTCGAACTACCCCTCAGCATGATAGTCCAGCCCGTCAGGAGCTCGACTAGCAACCCAGCCTCCGTCGCAGCCCCAACCGAATTGTGGCATACGTACCATGCGTACATCACTACGCGTTAAAGATACCATGGGCAACGATGGAGGCATAGCAAGGATACAGTCTAGAATACGGCTCGACCCTACCTTCACCCTGACATTTATTTTCCTCTCATTTTTATTTTCACAGGTTCCTTACAACCCACATCATCTTTCGGCGGTACCAAGGGCCATTCTAAGCCTGTCATGAAAACCCGATTGTTGATCCTTTCGAAGGATAATACGCCAAGGGAAAAAGCAGCATAAGTATGTGGCAGAGTACTTCAAGGATCTTTAAAGATTGCCACTTTCTTATTTAGGACCCATACGCAGCTTTCCCTTGTGCTTGGCATGTAAAATAGCCTCGATGCTTATTGTATTATTTGTAAAAATACGTTTTGACGTATCAATCAGACTATAATGGAAACAGTTTTTTCTCCCAACCTACTCGGCACTGGCTTATTACTTAATCTGTATTCCTTTTTTCTTTGCCCTATTGCCATGAACACCTCGGCTTGACTTAAATCTCTAGGGGCACCATCTGGCCACGAGCATTGCTTCAAATAAACAATAGTAAGTCCGAACACTTTTATAGTACAATTCGGCGTCACGAATTAAGCATTATATGCATCGGCTCCGGATCATGTCTTTGGTCAATAGTTGGGTTGCCCGGCTCCTGTGGTTATTGCCTTACATTCCGCTTGTTTGGCTAAGGCAGTAAAGGGAGAACTACTGCGATTGTGTTTCCGGCTCATCCGGATAAACACCTCAGTAGAGAAAGCCAAAAACTGACTGTCATGGTGCGGCGAGAGCTGGTCAGCTATTCGGAGACTAACTACAAATATCTTGCAATTTTTTCCGCTTTACGCGAGGGACCAGCCTTCGCCCGGTCAGGCATGCACAACACCCAAGTTCAGATAATTGAATCAAACCAGGGCCTGTGCCTACAACCTCATTATCAAACTCTTATGGCTAAGTGAGAGCGATAAAGCCACATAGTCTGATTGCCTGGTTCGCCGCACTAACACCTCCTTTAAGGACCAAATTTGATGGGTCAAGAGTGTTTAGGTGCTATTCTGAACACCCCCGTACTACCTACGTGGGGGCTGAAGCCAACGACTGGCCAACTCTCAGATATCGTAAGCGGCTGCACAAGAGGAAAAATTTGAGGCAAGAAAGCAACATATTATACATAAGTCTTATTCTATAATACATAGTTCAGACAGTCAAGTTACATTCATTCAAAAATAATGTCCTTCTAGCACTGGTCCTCTACAATGCGGGACCCTTCCAGGACATCGTCGAAATAACGCTCCGGCGTGCGACGCTCCTTGCCGGCGGGCGGCCCCTCGGTTGCAAGCTTGACGGCGTTCATCTTCGCCCACTGCACCTTGACACGGGCAAAGGCCATCCGTGCACCTTCGATGCAGGCCGACCGCTTTACGGCATCGAGCCGAGGGCAGGCACTGACCAGCCGCTTCACAAGGCCGAAGTAGCTACTGGGCATGGGCTCGGTGGGCCAAAGACGGATTATCAAATCCCTCATGGCCAATTCGGCTACCCTATGCAGCTTGGTCAACTGCTTCAGTTGATCGCCGAGGGGCACGGGATGCTCTGGCGCAAGGTACTGTGACCATAACAGCTTCTATGTTGAGCTCCCCTCTTCGGCCCGGAAGAACTCTGCAGCATCAGCAACACTCCGGGGCAGGTCCGCAAATGCTCCTGGATAACTCCAAATTCGGGTTAGCAAGATATACCTTTTCCTCACGAATTTGCTCTGCATGTTAAAGGCCTTACCCGCCGCAATCTGCGTTGCCTCTTGGATCTCCCGGATAGCGCTTTGGGCTTCTGTCTAGGCCTCCTATGCACTTTGGAGGGCTTTCGCAAGTTTGGAACCTTGCTCCAAAATCTTGCGCTCTAAAGACTCAGATTTCCCTATGGCATCCTTGAGCTCTTGCTGGACTTCCTCCACCCGTGATTCATGTTTAAAGTGGGAGGCTCGTTCCTCCTCCGCCTCCTTCTAGGCTTCGGCCAGCGCATTCCTGAGGGTCTCGACCTCCGCCGCGTCAGTTGTGAGCATTATTATGAAAGCTCATTCAGATAACAATTCAGATCTGATCTCATTTCAGACGGTGTCACATACCTTGCGTTTTCTCTAACTTCCGCCTTAGCTCGGACCTTCGGCGGCATGGGCAGTTGACGCCTGCATCACAGCCTGTTTGTTCAGACAGATACGTATGTTAACCTCCTGTGAGAGTTATTAGATCCTCTATTCGGTCTTTCTTTCCGAACACCAAACAGAGTCTTAGGGGCTACTATCTATACACATGCATTACTCTTATACATAGCTAAAAAGCATTATTTCACATACCTCAAAGCCTCTCATAAGGCTAGCGTAGGCTTCATTCAATCCGCTCTTCGCGGACTAAACCTTTTCAATCACCGTACCCATAATGGTATGATGCTCTTCCACAATGGTGGCGCTCTGAAGCGCTTCCACCAGAGTGTCCGGCGCCTCCGCATTGACAGAAGTCGCCGGTGGGGTGGGCGTGCCCCCTTCTTTCGAAGGAGGCTACTCATCTGTCTCCGGAGCCGTATGGGTCTCCGGAATGACATTTGGTTGGGGGCCAAATTGGGAATGGCCCCCGTCTCTAGTCTCCATGGGGGTCGGTTCCCACATGTTCTCGGCTGCAGGAGTATCACCCTTCGGCGCCGTCTTGGCAGCGTCCGGCACCTCTCCCTGTTTCGGAAGGGTCCTTCGAGACAACACCTCGGTGTTATCCGCAGCAGTGGGGGAGGAAGCTGGTGGAGGTGACTCGCTCTCCATCATGTTCGGACCTAGCGAATTCCCAGAAGAGGAAGATCGCCGGGGGAGGACATGAACCAGACTGCAGCACGCAATTTAGACGTATTACAACCATAAGGCAGAAAAGCCGGATATATATACCTTTGAGTACTTACAATCCGGCTAGGGGCTTCGGCCTGGGGCGCCACTCGTCGGTGTCCGACTCGGAGTCATCCTTAAGGGAGGTCCTCCCTTTCTAGGACGCTTCCGCCTCTAGATCAGCGGAAGCTGCTCTCTTCTTCTTCTCCCCCTTAGGGGGGAGTGCTCTCTTCTTCCTCCTCTTCCTCTAAGTCAGGGGAGGAGAGAGTTTCAATGTCTTCGGACACTACGTCCGAAGCACCTTTACGGCGGAGGCCACTCTTGGCCTCCTTGCCCTTCTTCTTGGCTTTCTTTTCCGGTGCCTGGTACGGCGCCGGGACCAGCATCCTCGTCAACAGAGGAATAGCTGTATCTTCGGGCAGCGGAGCCGGACAGTGAATCCGCTCCACTTTCTTCATCCAGCCCTGCGGAGAGAATGGGGAGTTTAGTATGCTCCTTGGACTTGCAAAGTAAGACTATCAAAGGAATTACGGGGGTCGCAGCGTGGGTGCAGTCGTAGCCGAGGTCTTCGGTTGTCTCCGGCCACGACTTCTGGGTCTTGAAAATTAGCTTCCACATGTCTTCGTGCTTCGTGCCGAAGAACCGCTGCATGGGTCTGGGGACCGGCCGGGTTGAACTCCCACATAAACTCTTGACGCGCCTGATAGGGGAGAATCCGGCGGAAGAGCATCACCTGGATCACGCTGGTGAGGCTGGTATTCTTATCTACCATGCTCTTGATACACTTCTGCAGCATCATCACCTCGTCAGACGACGCCCAGTCCATGCCCTTGTTGAGCCAGGATGCCAGCCGCATTGGGGGTCCGGACTTGAACTCAGTAGGAGCGGCCCATGTGGAGTCACGGGGCTCTGTTACATAGAACCACTCCTGCTGCCATCCCTTCACGGTTTCCACGAAGGTGCCCTTGGGCCAAGTGACGTTGGGAAGCTTGCTCACCATAGCGCCACCGCAATCTGCGTGCTGGCCGTCCACCAATTTTGGCTTCAAATTGAAGACCTTGAGCCACAGGCCGAAGTGGGGGGAAATGTGGAGGAGTGCCTCGCATATGACGATAAATGCCAAAATGTTGAGAAAGGAATTCGGGGCTAGATCATGAAAATCTAGCCCGTAGTAAAACATGAGGCCGCGGACGAAAGGATGAAGGGGAAACCCCAGTCCGCAGAGGAAATGAGGGATAAACACTACCCTCTCATTGGGCTTTGGTGTGGGGATGATCTGCTTTTCGGCCGGGAGCCGGTGGGCGATCTCCTTAGCCAGGTACCCCGCTTCCCGGAGTTCCTTGATGTTTCTCTCCGTAACGGAGGAAGCCATCCACTTGCCCTGCGCTCTGGAGCCGGACATGGCTGGAGTACTTTCTGGGAACGGTGAAGATTGAAGCTTGGCCACTGGAGCTTGAGGGCAGATGGGCTGAGGAAGAGGAAGGCGTGGGGTAAAAAGGGCGAACCTTATCTCCTTATAAAGGCAGTGAATATCATGCGTCCCCCACGAGCCTTAAAGCTCGCCTATTCCCAGGGGGTCATGCGAAACGACACGGTTGGATTTTCCAAACCCGTATTGATGAGAATCCCGTAATAAGGGGGCACGATCTCTGCTTTGACAAGACGTGTCGCTGGAGGCTGCATCTCGAAACGCGAAACGGGAGGCCGAAAAACGATTCAAAATAATAAAGTGGCTGGACGTAACGTCTCACCAGCAAAATCGTTAGAAGACAGAACTTGCTTTCGCTTAAAGTATTTTGCCCTTGTGATTCAGGGTTGTGACTATTATACAGAGCCGGATATAGTACTGGTGATCAACTACTTTGAAGTGTTCGGAAGAGGAACCTGCCTTGCAATGCCGAAGACAATCTGCGTGCCGGACACATCGTCATTGAAGCCTGGTTCATGGGCTATTGAGGGAGTCCTGGGTTACGGGGTCCTCGGGCGTCCGGGCTATGTGGCGTGGGCCGGACCGATGGGCCGTGAAGATACAAGACGGAAGACTTTCCCCCGTGTCCGGATGGGACTCTCCTTGGCGTGGAAGGCAAGCTTGGCGTGCGGATATGAAGATTTCTTTCTTTGTAAACCGACTCTGTACAACCCTAGTCCCCTCCGGTGTCTATATAAACCGGAGGGTTTAGTCCGTAGAGGGGATCATAACCATATAGGCTAGACATCTAGGGTTTAGCCATTACGATCTCGTGGTAGATCAACTCTTGTAACCCTTATACTCATCAAAGTCAATCAAGCAGGAAGTAGGGTGTTACCTCCATCAAGAGGGCCCGAACCTGGGTAAACATCGTGCCCCTGTCTCCTGTTACCCCCGATCCTTAAACGCACAGTTCAGGACCCCCTACCCGAGATCTGCCGGTTTTGACACCGACAACCGCCCAAATAGGACAACTAAGAAATATGATCCTCATAATTTATGTTCGCTGCGGGCTACCTGTTGATTGTGTGAATGAGCCTAATCTTCGATAATGCAGCATCCGCCAGTGCATTGTCCTTCTCCTTGCCCAAAGGTAGCTACAACTGAAAGAAAGAGTTGGTTTTAAAGATATACTCAGCTGGTTGGTCAGAGATGATTCTCCCAATTGCAAGGTTATTGCGCATGACGCAAAAGGGTCCAAGATCGTGTTGTAAAGGCACTCCAAACAACTCTACGTTAGGCCCATGCAAAGTGTAAACCATACCAGAGAAACTGTTACATGTTTGGGGTTCCAAGCGAATGCCAAGCTCTCATGGACACAACTCCAGAAGAACTGCGCAACGAGGTAGGAAAACAGAATATGGCTGACATCTTCCAGTGCTCCGCAAAGAGCACAATTTCCATCACTCGGTCCGTGTCATCTATGAATACTAGAGGCATGTGAAGTCTGTTATGTAAATCCTACCAAAGAAAGTTCGGTGCACCGCTAGCACCATAAGCACCGGTGCACCAGATATTATATTGTGGGACGGAGGTAGTATTTATTTGTTATGTAGATGTTGATATTTTCCGTACAACTTTGATCAAAGTTAGAAAGGATTGCCCTTAAAAACACAATTTATATCGTAGAACGCATAGTATTGCAGATATAATTTCACGAGTTTCATCTGACACTAGTGCTCTAGGGCTAGCTCGGTCCCTGGTTCCTCCCACAGGAAACCTTCCCTTATGTCAGTATGCTCATTTCTATTTTAGAGTTCATAACCTCGGGAATTTTTGTATAGTGTACAAGGTAATTAACAAAATTCCATCGACTATCCTTTATTTTGCATAACAAAAATAATTTTCTCGTTGTATCGTGATGTTTTTATGATTGTCCTGTTTCAATGTGATCATATCTGATTCTTATTCATATTATATTACTCTCCCCGATCCATATTGATTGATGCTGCTTTAGTATAATTTTGTAGTAAAACAATGTCAATTAATATGGATCGGAGTGGGTATCATAGTTTCAGTACATTGATTTGGGTGTTAAGTTTAAATTCTTTCTTGAAAAATTCGGTAGCCAGCCAGCTGTAGATTTCTAAATATTAAAGTTGACATTTTATTCCCTTTCGCAATTTTTTTGACATTTTATTCGTGTAACATTAGTTCAAGAAATAGGTAAGTGCTAATTGAAAATTACCCAACATTTCCTTTCAATATATTGTGCAAAAAAATTGAGTCCATTATTTTATTTTTTGATTAATTTAATAGTCAATTAATTTTTTTAATTTGAAATCTTTATATTTAATTATATATTAGAAAATAGTAAATCTACACATTTTTGTGCAACCTAAGTTTGGTAGGTGTAGCCAGAAATTTCCCACAATTTTCTTTTCAATATATAGAGGTGCAAAATAAACTTTAGTACATTTTCCCCATTTGTTGATTTAAGTTCAATGTTTTCAGCTTATAGATGAATGGTGTTTTTACGCCGCAAAATAAAGATGAATGATGTTTTCCTGCTTTATTGTAAACTGTTTTTTTAAGAATTAACTAGGGTTACAAGTGTGAGAAATACACATGGATGGATGCCTGCCAAAACAAGGTCGGACTGGTACCTATTGAGGTCTCCTTCTGTTTACTTTTTTTCTTCTTCGAAAAGGGCACTTTATTACTTAAAAGGTTTAAGTATTACACCCAGCCTCTACATAACTAAGATGCACACAATCAACATGGTCGACGCACCAAGCCAAAAAAAAAGAAGATGAAATACAAATAAACTAAATTTTGTATAACGCCTAAATCGTAGGTGGCCCAATCCTAAAATCATGCTGCCACCAATGTTGGGTAAAAGTATCCCTCGTTGTGGCCTCCAATCGTGTACACACCTCCGTCAATAGGTCTCAATTCTCCACTTGTAAAGAGGACTACAAACGAAGCGTCCCAGTACATCTGTAGATAGCCTGCATAAGAGAAGTACTTTTATTGTAAAAACCTTATCATTTCTACATAACCAAAGCGACCAAATATTGAGGTATAAATGTATTGCCTAGTCTCTTCCATCAGATCGGTTTTTTGGTTGCATTGGCTAGAGCATGCACTTCTGCATGGTATCAGAACCAATAGTTCCTGAGTTCAAGACCTGGCTGACGAATTAAATTGCAGCTCACTTTCGGTCCATGTTTAGGCCTGAGGGAGCCACACGTAAGGGGGAGTGTTGACGTATAAATGTATTGCCCAGTCTCTTCACGGCAAGCGCTCCCATCCTGAGAAGAATTCTAAACCTGTGATCAATCTCATGTAATCAGTTGCCAAATATATTAGCAACACTATAAGGAGGATATAAGCCAGAAACAATTTGGATGACTGACCATATAGAACAAGCTAATTTACATTGGAAGAACAAATGTTTTATTGTCTCATCATGCAGACAAAAGACACATTACGTACTTCCATGCCAATTCCACTTAATAAGGTTATCTTTAGTAAGAATGACTCTGCGACGAAGATACCATGCAAAGATTTTATTCTTAAGAGGTATCTTCATCTTTTAGATTTTCTTGTTATTATCAATTGACACATTAGACTGGATCAGATTTCTATACATAGACTCCACTGAGAATTGCCCATTTCCATGTAGGTTCCAACGAAATACATCGGACCCTTGTGACAACTGTACTGTGGTTAACCGCTGGAGCAGTATGTTTCACGATTGGAGTCTAGGTCCAATTAAATCTCTTCTGGACATCACATTTGGTGGGAATAAACCTTGGCGATAGTATCACCCTTGTGACACACAATATTGATAGAGCTGGATATTGTTCTCGAAGTGTACCATTACCTAGCCACTTATCCTCCCAGAATCCAATTTTGAAGTATCCTTAATTGAGAAGGAACCATAGCGGAAGAAATATTTCTTCGTTGCCATTAGACCCACCCAAAAGTGAGAGTCCACACACTTCCAGTATACTTGGGATACTACCTTTGAACCCACATATTTTCTCCTTAGGAGGGTTTGCCATACACCATCTTCCGTCAATAACTTAAACAACCATTTGCTGAGGAGGGCCCTATTCTTAACCTCAAGGTCTTGAATGCCCAACCCACCTTGGTCCTTCGGACGACAAAGCACAATGCATTTAGCCAGCCGATATTTCTTTTTCTTGCTATCTCCTTGCCAAAAGAATCTCGATCGAAAGTAATCTAATCTATGTAATACTCCTTTCGACAACTGGAAGAAGGAAATCATATATAGTACCATGTTACTCAATAGTCAATACTGAATTTATGAGGACCAACCTTCCACCTAGAGATAGCAGTTTGCCTTTCCAACTACTTAGTCTTTTTTGTAGTCTCTTCTGGACGTGTTTCCTTTCAGCATTTATGAGTCCCCGATAGTGTATCGGTATCCTCAATAAGTGACCGGAAACTGGCCCAACCCGCATCCGAATAGGTCAGCATACAGATGGGCCTCGTCTTGAGCCTCACCAAAACAAAACAATTCACTTTTATGGAAATTAATCTTAAGCCCTGAGAGTTGCTCGAATGCTAATAAAATTAATTTCAGATTTCTTGCTTTCTCCAGGTCATAATCCATGAAGAGAATCGTATCGTCTGCATACTGAAGGATAGAGAGTCCACCATCAACTAGTTGGTTCACTATCCCAACAATTTAGCCATCAACCTTGGCACGCTCAATCATGACCGCTAACATATCCGCCACTCTACTGAATAGCATGGCTGATACTGGGTCACCTTGTCGCAATCCTTTCTTCGTTTGGAAATAGTTGCCAATGTCATCATTAAATTTAATAGCAACACTACCTCCAGTAAGGAAAAATCCTTTCATTCCGAGAGGCATCCTTTTGTTCATAAGGTAGGAAAATTATAGGAATAGGAAAATCATAGGAAATGAGATGACATGTATCTCAAATCCTATGAATAGGAATATGATAGGAGATGTCCTATAATTCACATCATAGGATTTTTTTTATTAATTCTAGCTAATGTTTATTTCTTATGAAATATGGAGGATAGGAAAATTTCCCCCATAAAAATAGGATTATATTCCAACAAATCAAAGGGCTCTAAAAAATTTCCTATAGAAATCTTATCCTATGGTATGCCTACAAAATTCATTCAACCCTCTCAGAACCTGTCAACGTCCGTGACTTCCGGCTCCTCCATCAAGGAGGAGATCGTCATCTCCTCCAGTGACGAGGAGGACCAGGCGCCACCGGCGCAGCTGCCCCGACTCCTCAAGGAGGCCGCTCTGACGGACGAAGATTTGTTTGTCAGATCGAGATAATGACGGAGCAGTTGCTCCGCTACACGGCCGTCCCCGCCATCGCTGGCGCGCGTGAAGAAGGAGCCGCCGTCCCCTCCGTGCCACCGCGTGAAGCCCGAGCCGACGTCCACGCTCTTGCGGACGAAGGAGGAGACGACCTTGCCCCGGCACAATCGCGGCGTCCAAATCAGATGCCGTATGAAGGAGGAGTTGGCCTCGCCCCCGCACCACGGCAGCGTCCAGATCGGACGCCATGTCAAGGAGGAGTCTGTGTCCCTGCCACTAGCCGATACGGCCGCATCGACGCGTCGTTGTCGTCACGACGCCGCCACTGCCTCGCCGTCAAGGAGGAGATGCCGCTCGCGATCAAGAAGGTACGAGGCTGCCTCCTCCACTACCTCGGAGGAGGTGGTTACAGAGGTCCCTCTGGCTCGAGGGCCATCGTGTCTGAGACGGAGCGTGCGGCTCGGCAGCAGGCGAGGAACGACCGACGCAATGCTAATCGCCGCTCCGCATTCGCCAAAAGCGACATGGCGCCGGACTGGGTCTGCGATGATCCAGACCTCGCCGCCGCGTGGGCGCTCGACCGCTCCGTGACCACCACGGAGACATACGCCATGTGTCGCCACCGCCTTGACGGCGAGCTCGGCAAGATCGATGAGGAGTGGTCGCTTAGCGACTGCTCTGCCAACGCTGGTCGCGGCAAGGCCGCCGCCAGGGCAACGAAGGCCACGTCGCAGCAGGAGGCGGAGCGGCTCCTCCACGAGCGGCAGACAGCCGCCAGACAAGGTTGTCGCGGCCCTCCAGCGTTGTTCCGCTGTTGGAGGGACGACGACGACGACGACACCGACGAAGATGGCAGTGTGGCAGGGTAGGGCGGCCACACGTACGAGGTGGCCGTCCGGTATAGGGTTTATGTTATTTCTCTAACTTTTTAGTTAAACGGTCCAAATATTGACCTTTTATGTAAATTATATCCGAACTTGAATGAAATCCGTACGGTTTGATCGAATTTCATGAGGTTGGTTTGAATTGTTGGCCAGATATATGCGGCTAGGGTTGGATGGCGTCCTCCCGCATCTGTGTCCGCAAACTGGTCCCCATGTCCGCGGACGGATGCGGGAGGAGATTTGCGGGTCCGGGGATGTGCACATCCTACCCCTAGCCTCAGAAATTCGGATCAACTATGCGGAATAGGGCTGCTGTTCAAGCGAATGAACTTTGTCCTAAGCATTTCCAATAATGGTTGAGTGTATGTGAGCATATGCATCTGTATCGTGTTAAAAATCAAATTTTGTAATATATATTATATTTGGTTAGTCACATGAATAATTAAAATTTGACCCAATGTTTTATACTGGTGGCAGTGGCATATCGAGCAAAGGGATGGTATAAAATTGGAGCACGGCCCATCGTTCATTTGTCGAGGTCAGGTTCAACTGGGTCCTGATCCTACCAGACGGCCTGCCTTTATGCTACCACGTTGATCTCTTGAACGGGAGTGCTAGTCAGTGAATCAAGGCGGCATGTGCCTCGAAAGATGGTAGACCAAATGTTTCTGAGCTCTGCTCGTTTTCGCTGCCTTCCGGCCTCTGGCGCGACGTCTGCCCGGCCGCAAGCGTCGAGGGGCAAGCAAGCGCGATAAAAGCCGCGCAGCGCAGAGAAGAGCCGAGCCGTCGATCTCCCCGCGCCAAACGAGTGGGGGCAGATTAACCGCCTCCCCGCATGGCGGAAGACAGCACTGAGCAGCGACGAGCGGTAGAACGGCGCAGTGCAGAGGATCAGTGGAGTGGAGTGGGGTGGCATGGGCGTGCAGGCAACAGGGGGCTGAGCTGCGCCGCAGGCTCGCAGCCTCGGGCGGGCCCAAAAGATTCATCGAGTCATCACTTCGCCTGCCTTGCCTTCCGTTCTCACCGAAGGGCTGCCCTTGGAGGGACCTGCAGCTACGCACACGCGCAGTTCTTCGTCAGGCGAAGAGGGCCGCTGTGTATATGTTACACTTGCATGTGAGGTCTGCTCTCTCTCCCTCGGTTAGAGCATCTACAGTCGGACTTGGTAAAATTCGCTGTTTTATACACTCGCGGACGCGACCGAACACGTTCGCGGACAGAGCTGGTCAGCCCCTCATATGTTATCCCAGCTGCCATATAAATACTTCATATCCGTACTCTTATATTGATGCAAAATCATGCAGGTCCATCAAACATATCAATGTCCCACGTAAATAACAAATGATGGTAGCGAGATACACTCAAACATAGTTCAAACATAAAATTTATTTCAAGTGTACAACTCAAACATTATCTCTTTACTTTTAATTGTGGATCCACATATGCTCCGCAATATCACCGAGTAGTTGCGCGTTCACCTGATGATCTCAAAGATTTTGATACATCTGCAAAAAAATTCATAAGCTGGTTTGCATCTTGATCTTCCGGGATGTGGACTTGTTCTCCACGCGCTTCAAAATCATTGGTCTGGGCTAGCGCAACACCCTCGTCCTCCACAATCATATTGTGCAAAATGACACATGTCATTAGTTGTCACAAAGTCTCTGATTTCCACATATTTGCAGCTCCATGAACAATTCATCAACGAGCTTGAAGCACTCTAAAAGTCCTCTCTACATCCTTCCTAACTTATTTCTGCATTATTGCAAAGTGCCCGGATGGGAGGACTGTTGTGCCGGTGCTGGCGGTGCTGAGACTGAGAACGAAGGCGGAGCAAGGGTGGCGGTAGAGCTAGGAGACGGCTGGAGCGGGAGAGAGAAGAGAGGAGATCACCAAGTGAAATCGGGTAGGTGACGGTCGAAGCGGAGGGGGGGGGGGGGTTGTTGTTGCAATTTTTGTTGGGCGGGCTGTAATGTCCAACGTGGCGGACACGGCTGGTCGCGTCCGGGCCACCCCATATCCGCCCCAGATTTGGGCTGGATATGAGGGGTGTCGGTCAGTCCGGGTGTTTGAGGCCGGTTTGAGGCGCCCGTCTGGGACATTTTTTTTGACTGGTCACTGACCGGGCCGTTCGCCTGGTTGTTTGACACGCCCGGCTGTAGATGCTTGTGGCACCCCGATCTGATTCAGACCGGTTGTCTGCACGTGGATGGCACCCGCAAGGTTTGGGTACGGGTGGAGCCACCCTATACCCTTACCCATTCTATTTCAGCTTACCCATCACCTGTATCTATACCCACTACTTGGTAAAAAAATTCCCCATACCCATCACCCGACATGGTAAATGGGTAATAAAAATACCCACGTTTGTGTAACATAAATTTGAGCATCACATAATCATAGACAACAACATATGATCATAATTTATAAAAATACACATAATAACATCAATGTATACTTATAAACTACAACACATCATAAGCAACAACACATTTTATAAACATCAACACTTTGTTGTAAACAACAACACATCAAAATATTAACACATAGTCATAAAGAGTAGTACAAAGTCATACATTTTAAATTCACAAACTCACGACAAAGTGTAAAGGTAATTTGTCTATATTTGTTAGATTTTATAAGGGTACATAGGTATGCGGGTATGGTTATATGATCCCATACCCATACTCACTCTACTCGATGGGTTTGAGAATTTCCTATTTATATACCCATGGGTAACTTTTTGTCCTATACCCTTACCCTTATAGGATTTTTACCCGCAGGGTACGTGGGTAATGGGTACCCATTGCCATCGACGTGTTGGCCCAGGATAACTTCCCGGCACACGCCAATATCATGGTACATTGCTCCAAACATGACTTTATTGATAATATCAGGTATATAGACTAATTAAAATGGGGTTTATCCCTTATAACTCCATAGTGGAGTTATTCGGCAGCGGAAGAACTAAATGACGGCGGAAGACTAGGTTGACGGCTTGGCTGGGCTTCACAACTCACAGGACTGGCTGGGGCAACCATAGCTTATCCATATTCTCCAGAATCTGGCCACATGCAAGGCCAGGTAAGCACTTTGAATGTACTTGCAAGACAACTAGTAATATAGCAATCAAACAAACAAGTAACAAAGCAATAACAAAGATTATGCAACAACAACAATAATATCCTGACAAATAGACTTACCGCTAGACTAGAAACTAAATACACCTAACTCAACGAGATCACATCTCGCGTGTAGTCCGAACAACACTGTGCCTTTCTCAGGCCAACACAAATCATCCTACTAAATAGAGGTACGACTGTACCGACCAAAATACTATCTTGCAATTCTTTCCTCAACTTGACCATTTCTAAATTAAAGTTGACCTGATCCAAGTGGTTAAAATTGTGTACCATAAACTCTTTCTCCTTCACACAAGTGGCCTTATATTAAAGTTATCGTAATCTAAAGTGGCCAAACATTTTTTTCTTAAGTCACAACTTAAATACTTTTCTCAATTCTGAAATCATGTTCTATCAACACTATATTGTACCAAACTATACTCTAGTTATTGAATGATAGGTTAGTGGCTTTCCCCTAAACTTTTTTCCACGGCCGAGCACATGACTATTCGAATAGTTTTAACACACACACACACACACACACACACACACACACACACACACACACACACACTCTGCAGAGGCTATTCGCTTTACCCACAATATAGACTACCAACCTAACATGTCATACTTATAGCATGACACTAACGGTGTCTCCGACCTCCCATAGGCTAGCCCTGAGTCGAGGGGATCTAGGTCCTTGATACCCCATGGCACAACTATTCCTCCCAGGATTCTATCAACTCTCATGTACACCAGGCCCTCTAACTTTGGACGACAACTTTCCCGCGAAGAAAGACTACTTGTTCAGGTTTTCCTCTTTGAAGACACGCGGAAGAGACATAACTATAAAAAATATGGCCTTCACACTTTGGCAAATATGGTTGTATGGGTTAGTTCGGTTCTGGGGCACCGTGGTTTGTCATGTGAGCATCGACGGAGAACGGTGTGTGACACTACACTATTGTTCCCTCCGCCTGTAATAGTGGCATCCCACTCTACTACTGAATAAAACACGGTTGATTCCCTCTAACAGTAAAGTAAACTACAAGCATCTACTAAAGGCTGCAAAACAACTATGTAATGCATCTACTAGTAGTAAGACGGTAAAACACCTAGGTAATGCTTTTACTGAAAGTAATACGATAATGTAGAACTACTACTGAAAGTAATACCAACATAAGTAAGTAATAGACAAAACTTTAAACAGATAAATATGGAAAAACAATCAAACGACTTCAAGCAATGTTGCAAGTTCCTCGTTGCTCATGATAAGGAGCTGGCTTGCCTCCGGCTGACGAGTCTTCATGAAGTGGTGCGCTGATCCTCCCGGCAAAGTGCGTCGATGAACAGGGTCTCGGTAATGGCCTACTAATGTTAAACAAACAAGGGGCTAAACTATGAGCACAAACAAGTAAGCAAGCAATACTAACAAAACAACCTCAAAAAAGGGAAACCGCAAGCGTTGGAATCACCTAAATCGAAATTACGAGCTAAAAGATATAAAGGCTTTTCTACCAGGGCCTATCTGCAAAATGAATAATCACAACCGGGTCCTTGACTGCACTGCCACTGGCAATTTCTCCAGAAATACGTTTTCCAGTGGGGAAAACATACTCTTCCTGTTGGGGATCGTAGTAATAATTCAAAAAAATTCCTACGTGTCACCAAGATCAATCTAGGAGATGCTAGCAACGAGAGAGAGGGAGTGCATCTTCATACCCTTGAAGATCGCTAAGCGGAAGTGTTACAAGAACACGGTTGATGGAGTCGTACTCGCGGCGATTCAAATCGCGGAAGATCTGATCCAAGCGCCGAACGGACGGCCTCCGCGTTCAACACACGTATAGCCCTGGGATGTCTCCTCCTTCTTGATCCAGCAAGGGGAGAGGAGAAGTCGAGGGAGAACTCCAGCAGCACGACGACGTGGTGGTGGAGCTTGCGGTTCTCCTGCAGGGCTTCGCCAAGCACTACGGAGGAGGAGGAGTTGGAGGAGGGAGGGGCTGCGGCATGGGAAGGGGTGCGGCTGACCTCTCTCTCCCTCACTATATATAGGGGGAAGGGGGTAGGAGGAGGCGCCCTAGGGTTTCCCTAGGGGAGGGGCGGAGGCTACAGGGGAAACCCTAGATGGGTTTGGGCACCCCCACCCCTAGGAAACTTGCCCCCGAAGCCGGGAGGGGCGGCTGCCCTAGGGGAGGCGCCCCCACCTCTCCAGGTTACGTGAGATGGGGTGGGAGGGGCGCACAGCCCCTTAGTAGGCTGGTGTGCCCCCTCCCCTTGGCCCATAAGGCCCCCCCAACGCTTGCCGGGGCCTCCGAAACTCCTTTTGGTCACGCTGGTCGTCACCCGATACTCTCAGAACAATTCCGGACTCCAATACCCTTCGTCCAATATATGGATCTTCACCTTCGGACCATTCCGGATTTCCTCGTCACGTCCGGATCTCTTCAGGGACTCCGAACAACCTTCTGTAACCACATACTATTCCCATTACAACTCTAGCGTCACCGAACCTTAAGTGTGTAGACCCTACGGGTTCGGGAACCATGCAGACATGACCGAGACACCTCTCCGGCCAATAACCAATAGCGGGATCTGGATACCCATATTGGCTCCCACATGTTCCACGATGATCTCATCGGATGAACCACGATGTCGGGGATTCAATCAATCCAGTATAGAATTCCCTTTGTCCATCGGTATGTTACTTGCCCGAGATTCGATCGTCGGTATCCCCATACCTCGTTCAACCTCATTACCGGCAAGTCTTTTTGCTCGTTCCGTAACGCATGATCCCGAGGCTAACTCCTTCGTCACATTGAGCTCATTATGATGATGCATTACCGAGTGGGCCCAGAGATACCTCTCCGTCATATGGAGTGACAAATCCTAGTCTCGATTCGTGCCAACCCAACATACACTTTTGGAGATACCTGTAGTGCACCTTTATAGCCACCCAGTTATGTTGTGACGTTTGATACACCCAAAGCACTCCTGCGGCATCCGGGACTTGCACAATCTCATGGTCTAAGGAAATGATACTTGACATTAGAAAAGCTCTAGCAAACGAACTACATGATCTTGTGCTATGCTTAGGATTGGGTCTTGTCCATCACATCATTCTCCTAATGATGTGATCCCGTTATCAACGACATCCAATGTCTATGGTCAGGAAACCATAACCACCTATTGATCAACGAGCTAGTCAACTAGAGGCTTACTAGGGACATGTTGTGGTCTATGTATTCACACATGTATTACGGTTTCTGGTTAATACAATTATAGCATGAACAATAGTCAATTATCATGAACAAGGAAATATAATAATAACCATTTTGTTATTGCCTCTAGGGCATATTTCCAACACTTCCCGCGTGCGCTTTCTCCGAATGAAAACAAACTCAGCTCCAGTGCGCTTCCACCTGGCGAAAGCGTAAACCAGCGCGGGCGTGTCCACTTAAGTGAAATGGCTAGGCTCTCTCTCTCACTAAAGGGTGGGTTCGAGGGCCCACCGGTCAGGTTTCTGATACGTCTCCGTCGTATATACTTTTCCAAACACTTTTGCTCTTGTTTTGGAATCTAATTGCATGATTTGAATGAAACTAACTCGGAGTGACACTGTTTTCAGCAGAACTACCATGGTGTTGTTTTTGTGCAGAAATAAAAGTTCTTGAAATTGGACGAAACTTTTTGGAGAATTACTTTGGAATAAAAGAAAAATGCTGGAACCAAGACCCACTGGAGGGGGCCCCAACTGCCCACTAGGCACCAGGGCGTGCCACCCCCATCTGGCGCGCCTTGGTGGGTAGTGGGGCCAGCGATGCTCCGCTGACCCTAATTCCAACTCTATGAATTCCTATTTTCAGTGACAAAAATCAGAGAGGAAGTTTCATCGTGTTTTATGATATGGAGCCGCCGCCACCTCTTGTTCTTCATCGGGAGGCCAGGTCTGGAGTCCGTTCGGGGCTCTGGAGAGGGGGATCTTCCGTCTTCGTCATCATCAACCATCGTCCATCACCAATTTCATGATGCTCACCGCCGGGAGTGAGTAATCTCTTCATAGGCTTGCTGGACGGTGATGGGTTGGCTGAGATTCATCATGTTATCGAGTTAGTTTTGTTAGGGATTGATCCCCAGTATCCACTATGTTCTAAGATTGATGTTGCTATGACTTTGCTATGCTTAATGCTTGTCACTAGGGCCCGAGTGCCATGATTTCAGATCTGAACCATTTATATTTTCACCAATATATTTGTGTTATTGATCCTACCATGCAAGTTATATGCACTTACTACGTGTTATGATCCGCATACCCCAAGGTGACAAGAATTGGGATTCTTTCTGGTGATGACCGTAATTTGAGGAGTTCATGTATTCACTATGTGTTAATGCTTTGTTTCGGTTCTCTATTAAAAAGAGGCCTCAATATCCCTTAGTTTCCTTATGGACCCCGCTGCCATGGGAGGGTAGGAAAAAAGATGTCATGCAAGTTTTTTTCCGTAAGCACGTATGACTATTTACGGAATACATGCCTACATTACATTGATGAACTGGAGCAAGTTTTGTATCGCCCTAGGTTATGACTATTACATGATGAATATTATCCAACATTATCACCGATCCAATGCCTACGAGCTTTTCACATATTGATCTTTGCTAAGTTACTACTATTGCTGCTACTGTTACAACTGCTACGAAACAATTACTATTGTTGTTTCTGTTACTATTGCTATTACTATCACTGCTATCACTATCAAATTACCATACTACAGTGCTACTGATCACTTTGCTGCAGATATTTAGTCTCCGGGTGTGGTTGAATTGACAACTCAACTGCTAATACTTGCAAATATCCTTTGGCTCCCCTTGTGTCGAATCAATAAATTTGGGTTGAATACTCTACCCTCGAAAACTGTTGTGATCCCCTATACTTGTGGGTTATCAAGACCTTTTTCTGGCGTCGTTGCCACGGAGCATAGCTATATTTGTTGAGTCACTTGGGATTTATATCTATTGATAACTACGGAGAATCTTAAGGATAATAGAACCAAGATCGTTCCCTCTAAGACAAGGGGAGGTAAGGAACTTTTATCTAGCTCTGCACTTGATTCACCTTTTGTTTTGAGTAAACTTGCAACACCACCACTTGCTGTTAATTCTAATATGTCGCAACTAATTGATGATGCTAGTTCTGCTATGAATGATGCTATTGATGATACTAGTACTTTGCTTGATAAGGCTGTGCCACTAGGTGAATTTCTTGATGAACAACTTGCTAGAGCTAAAGAAACTGAGAATGCTGAAACAGATGAAATTATTGAATCTGAAAATTATGAAACACTTATTAGACCTAGCTCTCGAACATATGAATTGCCTGAGATACCTTAGTGTTATGTTATGGATGGAGAGGTAGCTAGGGACTTTATTGCTTGTAAGGATAGGGATGATCTTAAGAAGCTGCTATGCAAGTTGAAAGAAAAATATTTGAATGCTAGAATGAAATATGATCCTATGTTTGCTACTTCACCTATCTTTATTACCGATAAGGATTATGAATTCTCTGTCGACTCAGAGGTAATTACTTTGGTTGAATCTGATCCTTTCCATGGCTATGAAACTGAAACTGTTGTGGCACATCTTACTAAATTAAATGATATAGCTACCCTATTTGCTCATGAGGAAAAAATTCGTCATTACTATATTTTCAAGTTATTCCTTTCTCGTTAAAGGGTGATGCTAAGTTATGGTATAATACTCTTGCTCCATGTTGTGTGCGTAGTCCCCAGGATATGATTTATTACTTCTCTGAGAAATATTTTCCTGCTCATAAGAAACAAGCTGCCTTACAGGAAATACTCAACTTTGCGCAAATTGAAGAAGAGAGTCTCCCACAAGCTTGGCGGAGGCTTCTCCAATTACTTAATGCTTTGCCTGACCATCCTCTTTAGAAAAATGAAATACTTGATATATTTTATAATAGACTAACCGATGCTTCTAGGGACCACCTAGATAGTTGTGCTGGTTGTGTTTTCAGGGAACGAACTATTGAACAACGCTACAAAAAAATACACTTCCGTGATGATACGTGTTTGTCACAGTAAGTCATGTTTTCTGTCATGCATGTACATCCATGACGATTTTATGACAGAATCAAGATAGTCATACCTATGCTGTCGTAGAAGTGTTCCATGTCCACTTCCATGACGATAAATCGCGCGTCATAGAAGTGCTTTCGTCAAGGGTGACTGACACATGGCATCCGCCATAACGGGTCGCCGTTAAGCTATCGGGTTCCGGTTTGGATCCGTTAACCCGTTAACAACCCCGACCAATGGGGATTTTTCACGTGTAAAATTCTCATTCGCCGGATAGTGCACGTGTCAGCTTATCGTTGGGACAGATGTCATCCCTACAATGGACGGAAGACGCCTATGATATGTCGACACGTGGCACAGCCCAACAGTGGCCCATTTAGGGTAAAAAGGCTGGCCTAGCTAAAGGCCCATAATATTTTTTTCAGACACTAGTGGGCTAGCCCGTTAACAGCCTGCCATGTTTTGGGTCAAATTGAGGCCCATATCAGATTAGGCCCGTTCATAGCCTGCCGACAAATTACGGCCCATATCGGATCAGGCCCATTAATAGGCCAATGTTCTTTTGGGCCCATTCTAAGCCAGGTTTATATTTCAGCATGTTAAATGCCAGTTTACCAGTTCGGCTCAATAATAGTTTCGGCCTGTTAGCCGCCCGTGGTGCATCTGGGACGTTGTTGGCCCGGTTTAACTTTGGGCCATTTAACGGCCCATGCAGAAACTGGGCTATTTCTTGCCGAAGTAACTTTAGGCCTCTTAACGGCCCATAGTCTTCGTGGATAAATTGCAGCCCAAATTTCAGCCCATGGCCTATCGGCCTATTAATGGCCCGTGTAACAGTTGGGCCTAATTACAGCCCGCGTTGAATTCGGCCTGCTTACAGCCCATCTGATAATGGCCCGTGACACTTTTGGGCCTATGGCCCGCGTGGATACCGGCCTGCTTAAAGCCCATAATTTTATTGGGCCAAACAGGCCCGAGATATATTTTGGCCTATTAACGGCTCGTCCTATTTGGGCCGAACATGGGCCTTAGGCAGTTTCATCCTGTATTGGCCCATGAATTTTTCGGCTCAACGCTAGCCCAATCTATGTTTTAGCCTGTTAAAAGCAGATGGTATTTTTTGGCCCACCTGGCCAGAACTTTACTCGGCCTGTTAAAGGCGGAAAACTACCATACGTTTAGACCTGCTAATGGCCCAAGATTATTATAGGCCCATGTTTTGGCCCATATGAGTAACGGGCCGGCCTGAAGACCGACAACACAGAGATCCACTGAACCTTCCGGCCTAAATTACAACATACCGACCAAGAATAAACCTAGACTATACAATAAAGAAATTACGGCATATTACATCCACTGGGAATCAAAGTTCGCTACTGGTGATAATAAAGCGCAACGTGACCGCGGATTACATACACTGGGCATCACAGGTCGCCACCAGTGCATATAAACGCGCCGACAAAAGAATGTACAAAATTGAGAGCACTTCAGAAGGCATTAGGCCTAGCGAGGACGGGCTCTGCAAGCAGCCGAACAAGCTGATGAGACCTCAGTTTGTCAATGATAGATGCTCCATCCCTAGCTTTATAGCACCACTGTGTGCAAGGCAGTCCTCTGAGATCTTCATTGCATCATTGACATCAAGTCGGAGCTGAGCTGAAGCAAGCCTTTTCGCTTTAAGTTGAGATTCAAGAAGTTGAACTGATTGAGGCAGCGACTGCACAGAGGTTGTCTCACAGCTGCTGGTGAGTAGCTTCAACTCACTGTCTTCATCAAGACATGACCTTGGGGTCATCTCGCTCTCTTCAAGATGGTTTGGCTCACTATCTTCCCTAAAGTTCTGCCTGCCATAAGAGATACGACTCTGAAAGAGAAACAAGGAGACACGTGAGGGAGTCTAGGATTACGTGGTCCTCGGGCATCCGGGCTATGTGACATGGGCCGGACTGGTGGGCCATGAAGATATAGAACGGAAGACTTTCCCCCGTGTCCGGACGGGACTCTCCTTGGCATGGAAGGCAAGCTTGGCATGCGGATATGAAGATTCCTTTCTCTGTAAACCGACTCTGTACAACCCTAGCCCCCTCCGATGTCTATATAAACCGGAGGGTTTAGTCCGTAGAGGCAATCATAATCATACAGGCTAGACATCTAGGGTTTAGCCATTACGATCTCGAGGTAGATCAACTCTTGTAACCCTATATATCAAAGTCAATCAAGCAGGACGTAGGGTATTACCTCCATCAAGAGGGCCCGAACCTGGGTAAACATCGTGTCCCCTGTCTCCTGTTACCCTCGATCCTTAGACGCACAGTTCGGGACCCCCTACCCGAGATCTGCGGTTTTGACACCGACATTGGTGCTTTCATCGAGAGTTCCACTGTGCCGTCATCAAAAGGCTTGATGGCTCCATCGATCATCTACACCAATGCTACCAGGAAGGAGACTTTCCTCCCTGGCCAGATCTTCGTATTCGGTGGCTTCGCACTGCGCGCCAACTCGGTTGGCCGCTTGGAGCAGATCGACAGCTACGCCCCTGGTCACCAGATCAATTTTGGAACTCTGAACTACGTCGCTGATCTCCGAGGAGACTTGATCTTCCAAGGTTTCACGGCCCCGACCAACGCTCCGGCCTTACATCTGGAGCGCACCACCAGGTCCGAAGATGGGGGCCTAGAGCCCGCCGGACGCTCTGCGGCCTTAGAGCTCCGGCAATCATTACCAAGCCAGACTCTCATCCGGACACTAACTCCGAACCTTGGAAGTCCGCGTCATGCGAGTTCGGCTAGGGATCCTCTGTCCCCGTCCAAACCTCGCTCTTAAACGAGGGTCTGGACTTAATGCGATCCCTCGTTATCACAGGGGAACCGCTTCCGAATTGCACTCAGCCCGGACTAGGGGCTGGAGACAGGGAATTTTGCTTCCCACCCACCACCCACTTCATAGCCACTGTCGAGGATCTTACCAACATGCTCGATTACGCCTTCGAAGAAATCGACGGTATGGACGACGATGCCGGAGAGGAGCAGGCCCAAAACCCGCCGTTCACCGGGCGCTGGACAGCCATCTCCTCATACGAGGTATACATGGTGGATACACCTAAAGAAGGCGACGACAATGAGGGAAAGGACCCAGCCGAGGATAAAACTCCTGAGATCCCACCGAAGCGTCGACGTCAGCGGCGCCGCTCTAAATCGCGTCGCGGAAAGGACAGCAATACCGGCACCGGAGACAATGATACTCCGGAAAACGCCGAAGAACAAGAAGACCCCATGGAACCAACATCCGAAAAGGATGATCGGGAGGACGGGCAAGTTGACCCTGACGAGCAAGTTGACCCTGATGAGCAAGTAGGGAACGAAGACTCGGAGGACAACATCTATTTGCCACTCTCCGAAGACGACGTGAGCCTCGGCAACGAAGATTTTATCATGCCAGAGGAACCGCTAGAACAAGAGCACTTTAAGCGCCGGCTAATAGCCACGGAAAGAAGCCTAAAAAAGAAACTACAGAAGCTTCAAGCTGACCAAGACCTGCTCAACGACAGATGGACTAATGTCCTGGCAGCCGAAGAGTACGGCCTCAAGCGCCCAAAAAAGAGTTACCCGAAGCGTAAGCTGCTACCCGTGACGATGAGGCGTTGGAGCCCATACCACCCGTGCGTAATGCGGCTGACGGACCCGATCGACCACCACGTGGCCGGGATAGAACGGCAACTCAAGCCGAACACCAGCCTGCACCACCACGTCGTAAAAGCAGAGAAACAACAGCTCGCGGATACACATATGACCTACGACAGGACCTGGAAAATAGAACGGGCTAGACCAGATCAATCTACGGATCGCGGGGGCGTGCACCGACGCGAGAGGACGGCTATCAAGCCTGGCACGACAAGCATAACCATGCTCGGGCCGAAAACCGCATACGGACTTCATCCGAACTGCGTCGCGACATGGCCCGATACACAGGCGCCGCACACCCCCTATGCTTCACCGATGAGGTAATGGAGCACCAATTCCCTGAAGGGTTTAAACCCGTGAACATTGAATCATACGACGGCACAACAGACCCCGCAGTATGGATTGAAGATTTTCTTCTCCACATTCACATGGCTCGCGGTGATGATCTCCACGCCATCAAATACCTTCCCCTAAAACTTAAGGGGCCAGCTCGGCACTGGCTAAATAGCCTCCCAGAAAACTCTATCGGAAGCTGGGAAGACTTGGAAGATGCCTTTAGAGACAACTTCCAAGGCACTTATATCTGGCCTCCGGATGCCGATGACCTTAGTCATATAGTCCAACAGCCCGGAGAGTCGGCCAGGAAATTCTCGACCAGGTTCCTAACCAAGAAGAACCAGATTGTCGACTGTCCGGACGCCGAAGCCCTAGCGGCCTTCAAACATAGCATCCGCGACGAATGGCTCGCCCGACATCTCGGCCAAGAAAAGCCGAAGTCCATGGCAGCCCTTACATCAGTAATGACCCGCTTCTGCGCGGGCGAGGAGAGCTGGCTAGCCCGTAGCGATAACAACACCAGCGACCCCGACACTTCCGAAGCCAAAAACGGGAACGGAAGGCCCCGACGCAATAAACATAGGCATCGGAGCAACAACGATTATACAGAGGATACGGCGGTTAATGTCGGATTCAGTGGCTCCAAATCCGGTCAACAAAAGGAGCCATTCAAACAAAAGAAAGACGGTTCATCAAGTCTGGACCGTATACTTGACCGACCTTGCCAGATCCACGACACTCCTGACAAGCCTGCCAACCACACCAAACGAAGTTGCTGGGTCTTCAAACAGGCCAGCAAGTTAAATGCCGAACATAAGGAGAAGGGGTCGCCCAGTGAGGATGACGACGAGGAACCTCGCGCACCAAAAACAGGGGGACAGAAGAAATTCCCCCCCGAAGTAAAAATGGTGAACATGATATACATCACCCATATCCCCAAGAGGGAGCGCAAGCGCGCATTAAGGGACGTCTATGCGATAGAACCAGTCGCCCTAAAATTCAACCCATGGTCGGCCTGTCCGATCACCTTCGATCGCGGGGACCATCTGACCAGTATCCGTCACGGAGGTTCGGCCGCATTAGTCCTCGATCCAATCATCGATGGATTCCACCTTACGCGAGTCCTCATGGACGGTGGCAGTAGCCTTAACCTGCTCTATCAGGACACTGTCCGCAAGATGGGTATCGATCCGTCAAGAATCAAGCCCACTAAAACTACCTTTAAAGGAGTGATACCCGGTGTAGAGGCCCGCTGCACGGGCTCAATCACATTGGAAGTGGTCTTCGGTTCGTCGGACAACTTCCGCAGTGAAGACTTGATCTTTGATGTCGTCCCCTTCCGCAGTGGCTACCATGCACTGCTCGGACGAACAGCGTTCGCTCGCTTCAATGATGTCCCGCACTATGCTTATCTAAATCTCAAGATGCCCGGACCACGCAGTGTTATAACACTGAATGGAAATATGGAAGGAGCACACTGCTACCTCTTGAGCACTGCGTTGGTTTTCCCTTGAAGAGGAAAGGGTGATGCAGCAAAGTAGCATAAGTATTTCCCTCAGTTTTTGAGAACCAAGGTATCAATCCAGTAGGACACTACACGCAAGTCGCCTCATACCTACACAAACAAATAAGAACCTTGCAACCAACGCGATAAAGGGGTTGTCAATCCCTTCACAGCCACTTGCAAAAGTGAGATCTGATAAAGATAATAAGATAAATATTTTTGGTACTTTTTATGATATAGATTGAAAGTAAAGATTGCAAAGTAAAATAGATTGGAAACTTATATGATGGAAAATAGACCCCGGGGCCATAGGTTTCACTAGTGGCTTCTCTCAAGATAGCATAAGTATTACGGTGGGTGAACAAATTACTATTGAGCAATTGATAGAAAAGTGCGTAGTTATGAGAATATCTAGGCATGATCATGTATATAGGCATCACGTCCGCGACAAGTAGACCAAAATGATTCTGCATCTACTACTATTACTCCACACATCGACCGCTATCCAGCATGCATCTAGAGTATTAAGTTCATAAGAACAGAGTAACACATTAGGCAAGATGACATGATGTTGAGGGATAAACTCAAGCAATATGATATAAACCCCATCTTTTTATCCTTGATGGCAACAATACAATACGTGCCTTGCTATCCCTGCTGTCACTGGGAAAGGACACGACAAGATTGAACCCAAAGCTAAGCACTTCTCCCATTACAAGAAAGATCAATCTAGTAGGCAAACCAAACTGATAATTCGAAGAGACTTGCAAAGATAACAAATCATACATAAAAGAATTCAGAGGAGATTCAAATATTGTTCATAGAAAATCTTGATCATAAACCCACAATTCATCGGATCTCGACAAACACACCGCAAAAAGAATTACATCGAATAGATCTCCAAGAAAATCGAGGAGAACTTTGTATTGAGATCCAAAGAGAGAGAAGAAGCCATCTAGCTAATAACTATGGACCCGAAGGTCTGTGGTAAACTACTCACACATCATCGGAGAGGCTATGGTGTTGATGTAGAAGCCCTCCGTGATCGATTCCCCCTCCGGCGGAGCGCCGGAAAAGGCCCCAAGATGGGATCTCACGGGTACAGAAGGTTGCGGCGGTGGAAATAGGGTTTCGTGGTGCTCTTGGATGTTGTCGGGGTATATGAGTATATATAGGCGAAAGAAGTAGGTCGGTGGAGCCACGAGGGGCCCATGAGGGTGGGGGGCGCGCCTACCCCCCTGGGCGCGCCTCCCTGCCTCGTGGCTTCCTCGTTGCTTCCTTGACATCCACTCCAAGTCTCCTGGATTGCGTTTGTTCCAAAAATAACTCTTCCGAAGGTTTCATTCCATTTGGATTCCGTTTGATATTCCTTTTCTGCGAAACACTGAAATAGGCAAAAAAACTGCAATTTGCACTGGGCCTTCGGTTAATAGGTTAGTCCCAAAAATAATATAAAAGTGCATAGTAAAGCCCATTCAACATCCAAAACAGATAATATAATAGCATGGAACAATCAAAAATTATAGATACGTTGGAGACGTATCAAACATCCCCAAGCTTAATTCCTGCTCGTCCTCGAGTAGGTAAATGATAAAAACAGAATTTTTGATGTGGAATGCTACCAAGCATAATTTTCAATATAATTTTATTTATTGTGGCATGAATGTTCAGATCTGAAAGATTCAAGATTTTAATGTTGACATAAAAATAATAATACTTCAAGCATACTAACTAAGCAATCATGTCTTCTCAAAATATCGTGGCCAAAGAAAGTTCATCCCTACAAAATCATATAGTTTGGCTATGCTTCATTTTCGTCACACAAGAATGCTCTCATCATGCACAACCCCGATGACAAGCCAAGCAATTGTTTCATACTTTAGTAATCTCAAACTTTTTTCAACTTTCACGCAATACATGAGCGTGAGCCATGGACATAGCACTATGGGTGGAATATAATATAATGATGGGGGTTATGTGGAGAAGACAAAAAAGGAGAAAGTCTTACATTGACGCGGCTAATCAATGGGCTAGGGAGATGCCCATCAATTGATGTCAATGCAAGGAGTAGGGATTGCCATGCAACGGATGCACTAGAGCTATAAATGTATGAAAGCTCAACAAAAGAAACTAAGTGGGTGTGCATCCAACTTGCTTGCTCACGAAGACCTAGGGCATTTGAGGAAGCCCATTGTTGGAATATACAAGCCAAGTTCTATAATGAAAAATTCCCACTAGTATATGAAAGTGACAAAACAAGAGACTCTCTATCATAAAGATCATGGTGCTACTTTGAAGCACATGTGTGGAAAAAGGATAGTAGCATTGTCCCTTTTTATTTCTTTTTTTGGGCCTTTCCTTTTTTGGCCTTTCTTCTCCTTTTTTTATTTGGGACACTGCTCTATTAATGATGATCATCACACTTCTATTTATTTACAACTCAATGATTACAACTCGATACTAGAACAAAGTATGACTCTATATGAATGCCTCCGGCAGTGTACCGGGATGGGCAATGAATCAAGAGAGACATGTATTGTAAATTATGCATGGTGGCTTTGCCACATATACGATGTCAACTAAATGATCATGCAAGGCAATATGACAAATGACGAAGCGTGTCATAGTAAATGAAACGGTGGAAAGTTGCATGGCAATATATCTCGAAATGGCTATGGAAATGCCATAATAGGTAGGTATGGTGGCTGTTTTGAGGAAGATATAAGGAGGTTTATGTGTGATAGAGCATATCGTATCATGGGGTTTGGATGCACCAGTGAAGTTTGCACCAACTCTCAAGGTGAGAAAGGGCAATGCACAGTACCGAAGAGGCGAGCAATGATGGAAAGGTGCGAGTGCGTATAATGCATGGACTCAACATTAGTCATAAAGAAATCACATACTTATTGCAAAAATCTACAAGTCATCAAAAACCAAGCACTATGCGCATGCTCCTAGGGGGATAGATTGGTAGGAAAAGACCATCGCTCGTCCCCGACCGCCACTCATAAGGATGACAATCAAAGAACACCTCATGCTTCAAATTTGTCACACAATGTTTACCATACGTGCATGCTAGAGGACTTGCAAACTTCAACACAAGTATTTCTCAAATTCACAAATACTCAACTAGCACGACTCTAATATTACCATCTTTATATTTCAAAACAATCATCAAGTATGAAACTTCTCATAGTATTCGATGCACTTTTTATGAAAGTTTTTATTATACCAATCCTGGATGCCTATCATATTAGGACTAATTTTATAGCCAAAGCAAATTACCATGCTGTTCTAAAGGACTCTCAAAATAATATAAGTGAAGCATGAGAGATCAAATAATTTCTATAAAATAAAACCACCACCGTGCTCTAAAAGATATAACTGAAGCACTAGAGCAAGATTATCTAGCTCAAAAGATATAAGTGAAGCACATAGAGTATTCTAATAAATTCTTATTAAGGTGTGTCTCTCCCAAAAGGTGTGCACAGCAAGGATGATTGTGGTAAACTAAAAAGCAAAGACTCAAATCATACAAGACACTCCAAGCAAAACAAATATCACGTGGTGAATAAAAATATAGCATCAAGTAAAGTTACCGATGGACGAAGACGAAAGAGGGGATGCCTTCCGGGGCATCCCCAAGCTTAGGCTTTTGGTTGTCCTTGAATTTTACCTTGGGGTGCCTTGGGAATCCCAAAGCTTAGGCTCTTGCCACTCCTTATTCCATAATCCATCAAATTTTTACCCAAAACTTGAAAACTTCACAACACAAAACTCAACAGAAAATCTCATGAGCTCCGTTAGTGCAAGAAAACAAACCACCACTTTAAGTTACTGTAATGAAATCATTCTTTATTTATATTGGTGTTAAACCAACTGTATTCCAACTTCTCTATGGTTCATACCCCCCGATACTAGCCATAGATTCATCAAAATAAGCAAACAACACATAAAAACAGAATCTGTCAAAAACAGAACAGTCTGTAGTAATCTGTATCAAACGTATACTTATGGAACTCCAAAAATTCTGAAATAAATTGGTGGACGTGAGGAATTTGTCTATTAATCATCTGAAAAAATAATCAACCTAAAAGCACTCTCCAGTAAAACATGGCATCTAATCTCGTGAGCGCTAAAGTTTCTGTTTTTTACAGCAAGATCATAAAGACTTCACCCAAGTCTTCCCAAAGGTTCTACTTGGCACGAACACTAATTAAAACATGAAAATACATCTTAAAAGAAGCTAGATGAATTATTTATTACTAAACAGAACCAAAAATCAAGAAACAAAAATAAAATTGGGTTGCCTCCCAACAAGCGCTATCGTTTAACGCCCCTAGCTAGGCATAAAAGGCAAGAATAGATCTAGGTATTATCATCTTTGGTATGCAATCCATAAGTGGCTCTCATAATAGATTCATAAGTTAATTTAATTTTCTTCCTAGGAAAGTGTTCCATGCCTTTCCTTAACGGAAATTGGAATCTAGTATTTCCTTCTTTCATATCAATAATTGCACCAATCGTTCTAAGGAAAGGTCTACCAAGAATAATAGGACATATAGGATTGCAATCTATATCAAGAACAATGAAATCTACGGGCACATAATTCCTATTTGCAACAATAAGAACATCATTAATACTTCCCATAGGTTTCTTAATTGTGGAATCCGCAAGATGCAAGTTTAAGGAACAATCATCAAATTCACGGAAACCTAACACATCACACAAAGTTTTTGGAATCATGGAAACACTAGCACCCAAATCACACAAAGCATAGCATTCATGATATTTAATCTTCATTTTAATAGTCCCACTCATCATAAAGTTTTCTAGGGATAGAGACTTCTAATTCAAGCTTTTCTTCATAAGATTGCATTAAAGCATCAACAATATGTTTGGTAAAAGCTTTATTTTGACTATAAGCATGAGGAGAATTTAACACGGATTGCAACAAGGAAATACAATCTATTAAAGAACAATTATCATAATTAAATTCCTTGAAATCCAAAATAGTGGGTTCATTGCTATGTAAATTTTGACCTCTTCAATCCCACTTTTACCAATTTTTGCATCTAGATCTAAAAACTCCGAATCATTGGGACGCCTATTAACTAAAGTTGACTCATCTCCAGTCCCATCATTATCAAGATTCATATTTCAAAACAAAGATTTAATAGGAGACACATCAATCACTTTTATATCTTCATCCCTATTATCATGAAAACTAGAAGAACACGCTTTTACAAAGCAATCTTTCTTAGCACGCATCCTAGCGGTTCTTTCCTTGCACTCATCAATGGAAATTCTCATGGATTTGAGAGACTCATTGATATCATGCTTAGGTGGAATAGATCTAAGTTTCAAAGAATCAACATCAAGAGAAATTCTATCCACGTTCCTAGCCAATTCATCAATCTTAGGCAATTTTTCTTCAAGCAAAGCATTGAAATTCTTTTGAGAAATCATAAATTCTTTAACACTAGTCTCAAAATCAGAGGGTATATTATTAAAATTTCCATAAGAGTTGTTGTAGGAATTACCATAATTATTAGAGGAATTACTAGGAAACAGCCTAGGATTAAAATTTCCTCTATAAGCGTTGTTACCAAAATTGTTTCTACCAACAAAATTCACATCCATAGATTCATTATTATTCTTAATCAAAGCTGACAAAGGCATATCATTAGGATCAAAAGAAGCACTCTTATTAGCAAACAATTTCATAAGTTCATCCATCTTTCCACTCAAAACATTAATCTCTTCTATCGTAGGAACCTTTTTACTAGTAGATCTTTCGGTGTGCCATTGAGAATAATTAACCATAATATTATCTAGGAGTTTAGTAGCTTCTCCTAAAGTGATTTCCATAAAAGTGCCTCCCGAAGCCGAATCTAAAAGATTTCTAGAAGCAAAATTCAATCCGGCATAAATTTTTTCTATAATCATCCATAAATTTAATCCACATGTAGGACAATTGTGAATCATTAATTTCATCCTCTACCAAGATTGTGCAACATGCTCATGATCAAGTTGCTTAAAATTCATAATATCGTTTCTAAGAGAGATGATCTTAGCGGGAGGAAAATACTTAGACATAAAAGCATCTTTGCACTTAACCCAAGAATCAATACTATTTTTAGGCAAAGACGAGAACCAAGTTTTAGCACGATCTCTAAGTGAAAACGGAAATAGCTTCAATTTAACAATATCATTATCCACGTCTTTATTCTTTTGCATATCACACAAATCAACAAAGTTGTTTAGATGTGTAGCGGCATCTTCACTAGGAAGGCCAGAGAATTGATCTTTCATGACATGATTCAGCAAGGCAGCATTAATTTCACAAGATTCAGCATCGGTAATAGGAGCAATCGGAGTGCTATGAAAATCATTGTTGTTGGTATTGGAAAAATCACACAATTTAGTATTATCTTGAGCCATTGTGACAAACAATCCAACACACAAGCACACAAGAAGCAAGCGAAAAAGAGGCGAACGGAAAAAGAGGGCGAATAAAACGGTAAAGGTGAAGTGGGGGAGAGGAAAACGAGAGGCAAATGGCGAATAATGTAATGCGAGGGATAAGAGTTTGTGATGGGTACTTGGTATGTTTTGACTTGACTTGACTAGGCGTAGATCTCCCTGGCAACGGCGCCAGAAATCCTTCTTGCTACCTCTTGAGCACTGCATTGGTTTTCCCTTGAAGAGGAAAGGGTGATGCAGCAAAGTAGCGTAAGTATTTCCCTCAGTTTTTGAGAACCAAGGTATCAATCCAGTAGTAGACTACACGCAAGTCGCCTCGTACCTACACAAACAAATAAGAACCTTGCAACCAACGTGATAAAGGGGTTGTCAATCCCTTCACGGCCACTTGCAAAAGTGAGATGTGATAGAGATTATAAGATAAATATTTTTGGTATTTTTATTGATATAGATTGAAATTAAAGATTGCAAAGTAAAATAGATTGGAAACTTATATGATGGAAAATAGATCCGGGGGCCATAGGTTTCACTAGTGGCTTCTCTCAAGATAGCATAAGTATTATGGTGGGTGAATAAATTACTGTCGAGCAATTGATAGAAAAGTGCATAGTTATGAGAATATCTAGGCATGATCATGTATATAGGCATCACGTCCGCGACAAGTAGACCGAAACGATTCTGCATCTACTACTATTACTCCACACATCGACCGCTATCCAGCATGCATCTAGAGTATTAAGTTCATAAGAACAGAGTAACGCATTAGGCAAGATGACATGATGTAGAGGGATAAACTCAAGCAATATGATATAAACCCCATCTTTTTATCCTCGAAGGCAACAATACAATACGTGCCTTGCTGCCCCTGCTGTCACTGGGAAAGGACACCGCATGATTGAACCCAAAGCTAAGCACTTCTCCCATTGCAAGAAAGATCACTCTAGTAGGCCAAACCAAACTGATAATTCGAAGAGACTTGCAAAGATAACAAATCATACATAAAAGAATTCAGAGGAAATTCAAATATTGTTCATAGATAATCTTGATCATAAACCCACAATTCATGGGATCTCGAAAAACACACCGCAAAAAGAAATACATCGAATAGATCTCCAAGAAGATCGAGGAGAACTTTGTATTGAGATCCAAAGAGAGAGAAGAAGCCATCTAGCTAATAAATATGGACCCGAAGGTCTATGGTAAACTACTCACACATCATCGGAGAGGCTATGGTGTTGATGTAGAATCCCTCCGTGATCGATTCCCCCTCCGGCGGAGCGCCGGAAAAGGCCCCAAGATGGGATCTCACGGGTACAGAAGGTTGCGGCGGTGGAAATAGGGTTTCGTGGTGCTCTTGGATGTTTTCGGGGTACATGAGTATATATAGGCGAAAGAAGTAGGTCGGTGGAGCCACGAGGGGCCCATGAGGGTGGGGGGCGCGCCTACCCCCCTGGGCGCGCCTCCCTGCCTCGTGGCTTCCTCGTTGCTTCCTTGACGTCCACTCCAAGTCTCCTGGATTGCGTTTGTTCCAAAAATAACTCTCCCGAAGATTTCATTCTGTTTGGATTCCGTTTGATATTCCTTTTCTGCGAAACACTGAAATAGGCAAAAAAGAGAGCAATTTGCACTAGGCATTCGGTTAATGGGTTAGTTCCAAAAATAATATAAAAGTGCATAGTAAAGCCCATTAAACATCCAAAATAGATAATATAATAGCATGGAACAATCAAAAATTATAGATACGTTGGAGACGTATCAAGCATCCCCAAGCTTAATTCCTGCTCGTCCTCGAGTAGGTAAATGATAAAAACAGAATTTTTGATGTGGAATGCTTCCTAGCATAATTTTCAAAATAATTTTCTTTATTGTGGCATGAATGTTCAGATCCGAAAGATTCAAGATTTTAATGTTGACATAAAAATAATAATACTTCAAGCATACTAACTAAGCAATCATGTCTTCTCAAAATATCATGGCCAAAGAAAGTTCATCCCTACAAAATCTTATAGTTTGGCTATGCTTCATTTTCGTCACACAAGAATGCTCTCATCATGCACAACCCCGATGACAAGCCAAACAATTGTTTCATACTTTAGTAATCTCAAACTTTTTTCAACTTTCACGCAATACATGAGCGTGAGCCATGGACATAGCACTATGGGTGGAATAGAATATAATGATGGGGGTTATGTGGAGAAGACAAAAAAGGAGAAAGTCTTACATTGACGCGGCTAATCAGCAGGCTAGGGAGATGCCCATCAATTGTTGTCAATGCAAGGAGTAGGGATTTCCATGCAACGGATGCACTAGAGCTATAAATGTATGAAAGCTCAACAAAAGAAACTAAGTGGGTGTGCATCCAACTTGCTTGCTCACGAAGACCTAGGGCATTTGAGGAAGCCCATTGTTGGAATATACAAGCCAAGTTCTATAATGAAAAATTCCCACTAGTATATGAAAGTGACAAAACAAGAGACTCTCTATCATAAAGATCATGGTGCTACTTTGAAGCACAAGTGTGGAAAAAGGATAGTAGCATTGTCCCTTTTTTTTGGGCCTTTATTTTTTTGGCCTTTCTTCTCCTTTTTTTATTTGGGACAATGCTCTATTAATGATGATCATCACACTTCTATTTATTTACAACTCAATGATTACAACTCGATACTAGAACAAAGTATGACTCTATATGAATGCCTCCGGCGGTGTACTGGGATGGGCAATGAATCAAGAGAGACATGTATTGTAAATTATGCATGGTGGCTTTGCCACATATACGATGCCAACTAAATGATCATGCAAGGCAATATGACAAATGACGAAGCGTGTCATAGTAAATGAAACGGTGGAAAGTTGCATGGCAATATATCTCGAAATGGCTATGGAAATGCCATAATAGGTAGGTATGGTGGCTGTTTTGAGGAAGATATAAGGAGGTTTATGTGTGATAGAGCATATCGTATCACGGGGTTTGGATGCACCGGCGAAGTTTGCACCAACTCTCAAGGTGAGAAAGGGCAATGCACAGTACCGAAGAGGCGAGCAATGATGGAAAGGTGCGAGTGCGTATAATCCATGGACTCATCATTAGTCATAAAGAACTCACATACTTATTGCAAAAATCTACAAGTCATCAAAAACCAAGCACTATGCGCATGCTCCTAGGGGGATAGATTGGTAGGAAAATATCATCGCTCGTCCCCGACCGCAACTCATAAGGATGACAATCAAAGAACACCTCATGCTTCAAATTTGTCACACAACGTTTACCATACGCGCATGCTACGGGACTTGCAAACTTCAACACAAGTATTTCTAAAATTCACAACTACTCAACTAGCACGACTCTAATATTACCATCTTCATATCTCAAAACAATCATCAAGTATCAAACTTCTCATAGTATTCGATGCACTTTTTATGAAAGTTTTTATTATGCCAATCTTGGATGCCTATCATATTAGGACTAAGTTTATAGCCAAAGCAAATTACCATGCTGTTCTAAAGGACTCTCAAAATAATATAAGTGAAGCATGAGAGATCAAATAATTTCTATAAAATAAAACCACCACCGTGCTCTAAAAGATATAACTGAAGCACTAGAGCAAGATTATCTAGCTCAAAAGATATAAGTGAAGCACATAGAGTATTCTAATAAATTATGATTCTTGTGTGTCTCTCCCAAAAGGTGTGTACAGCAAGGATGATTGTGTTAAACTAAAAAGAAAAGACTCAAATCATACAAGACACTCCAAGCAAAACACATATCATGTGGTGAGTAAAAATATAGCATCAAGTAAAGTTACCGATGGACGAAGACGAAAGAGGGGATGCCTTCCGGGGCATCCCCAAGCTTAGGCTTTTGGTTGTCCTTGAATTTTACCTTGGGGTGCCTTGGGCATCCCCAAGCTTAGGTTCTTGCCACTCCTTATTCCATAATCCATCAAATCTTTACCCAAAACTTGAAAACTTCACAACACAAAACTCAACAGAAAATCTCATGAGCTTCGTTAGTGCAAGAAAACAAACCACCACTTTAAGGTACTGTAATGAAATAATTCTTTATTTATATTGGTGTTAAACCAACTGTATTACAACTTCTCTATGGTTCATACCCCCCGATACTAGCCATAGATTCATCAAAATAAGCAAACAACACATGAAAAACAGAATCTGTCAAAAATAGAACAGTCTGTAGTAATCTGTATCAACCGTATACTTCTAGAAATCCAAAAATTCTGAAATAAATTGGTGAACGTGAGGAATTTGTCTATTAATCATCTGCAAAAATAATCAACCTAAAATCACTCTCCAGTAAAACATGGCAGCTAATATCGTGGGCGCTAAAGTTTCTGTTTTTTACAGCAAGATCATAAAGACTTCACCCAAGTCTTCCCAAAGGTTCTACTTGGCACAAACACTAATTAAAACATGAAAACACATCTTAACAGAAGCTAGATGAATTATTTATTACTAAACAGAACCAAAAATCAAGAAACAAAAATAAAATTGGGTTGCCTCCCAACAAGCGCTATTATTTAACGCCCCTAGCTAGGCATAAAAGGCAAGAATAGGTCTTGGTATTATCATCTTTGGTATGCAATCCATAAGTGGCTCTCATAATAGTCATAAGTTAATTTAATTTTCTTCCTAGGAAAGTGTTCCATGCCTTTCCTTAACGGAAATTGGAATCTAATATTTCCTTCTGTCATATCAATAACTGCACCAATCGTTTTAGGGAAAGGTCTACCAAGAATAATAGGACATGTAGGATTGCAATCTATATCAAGAACAATGAAATCTACAGGCACATAATTCCTATTTGAAACAATAATAATATCATTAATCCTTCCCATAGGTTTCTTAATGGTGGAATCCGCAAGATGCAAGTTTAAGGAACAATCATCAAATTCACGGAAACCTAACACATCACACAAAGTTTTTGGAATCATGGAAACACTAGCACCCAAATCACACAAAGCATAGCATTCATGATATTTAATATTAATTTTAATAGTAGGTTCCCACTCATCATAAAGTTTTCTAGGGATAGAGACTTCTAATTCAAGCTTTTCTTCATAAGATTGCATTAAAGCATCAACGATATGTTTGGTAAAAGCTTTATTTTGACTATAAGCATGAGGAGAATTTAACACGGATTGCAACAAGGAAATACAATCTATTAAAGAACAATTATCATAATTAAATTCCTTGAAATCCAAAATAGTGGGTTCATTGCTATGTAAAGTTTTGACCTCTTCAATCCCACTTTTACCAATTTTTGCATCTAGATCTAAAAACTCCGAATCATTGGGACGCCTTTTAACTAAAGTTGACTCATCTCCAGTCCCATCATTATCAAGATTCATATTTCAAAACAAAGATGTAACATCCCAAATTTTCAATTTGGAATGTTATACATTAGATCATCATTGCATATCATATTTTATTGGATTTTTGGTTTGATCCTAGAAATTCTACGCAACTCAAGGACCCACGGAGGGAGTTGGGGATTTCGTTATTTTCATATTTGGGTTTTCTTTAATTTTGAAAATAGGATCATTTGATTTTATTTATTTTATCTTCAATTATTTCATTTATAAAAGTAAGAGAGAGGGAATAAAATGACTTTCCCAAAAATAAGAAATATTGAGGATTTAATAAAAAATCAAATCTTATTTTATTTGGAGTTTTGCTATTTTATTTGAATTTAGGAAAATTGCACGTTTTTCAAAATTGCATTTTAGGGCCAAGAAAATGTTCATCTTGTTCTAAATATTTTATTTAGATGGTGAAAATTTTATTTTGGCATTTTTAGGATTTTATTTTATTTTTTAGAATTTTTCTCAGTTTCGGTGAAATTGTTTTTTTAAAACTCCCGCGTGCCTGACTGGGCCGAAGCCCAACCGAACCAGGCCGGCCCGCCCGTGCCACCGCCTCCCGCCGCCGTCTCCGGATCGGAGACCGCCGCCGCCGCCCAAGTCCGGGAGGAGCACGCCTCCCGAGGCGCCCCTTCCCCAAGCCGCGCCGCCCCCTCCTTAAATAGCCGCCGCCGCCCCTCACCCCGCCACCGAACCTGCAGCCCCGCCGCCGGAGCCGCACCGCCGCCGAGCCGCCCCGCCGCCGCCGCCGCCCGCAGCCCCGCCGCCCCACGCCGCCTCCCGTCGCCCCGCCGGAGCCGCCGGACTTCGCCGGAGCCCCGAGCCGAGGTAGCCGCCCGCCGCCCGGTTTTCTGAAGAAATCTGATTCTGTTTTTTTAGAAAACCCTAGGTTTTTTAGATCGGTTTTTTTTTGGTTTTCTTATTTAGCGAGCGTTCGCACGTTCGTTCGTTTTAACGAACGCGTTCATCGTTTAGTTACAGTTAATGAACGTCCGTTTGTTAAACTATTCATCAGTTTTCTTTTTCTCGGATTTTCCGCGATTATTTCTGATCGCGATTTCCAATCTGTTTTTCGTTTTGGTTTAACTTTTCGCTCGTTTGTCGGAATCAGGCGATTCAAGCGCCTAGAGTTTCGTCTCGAAACCCTCTTTCTGTTTAACCAACTCAAACAAGTTTTGCTACTGTAAAATTTGACTTAGGTCCAGATTAGTAAATGAAGCTTGTTTCTTTCGCCGTTTGACTTTAGTTGCTTCGTTTGATTTGATTCTTTTTGCAAACCGGAGTTCTTAAGTTGAACTTTCTGGTTAGATCTCTTATTTGAGTTTTTCCTATGCATTAGACGAGTACTTATTGTATGCTTGTTTGTTTGCGATAGAGTACCCGGAGTGCGCTGCTTGCTACTTCGAATCCCTAGGTTTCACGGATCATCAGCAAGGCAAGTAACACTTTGATCATACCTCTTTTCATACCTAGTTTTATTGCATTAGATCAATCCTCAAACAATTGCATGATTAGGATCTGATTAAATTGTGGGTTCGGAAGTAGCTGATGAGGTAGAACCTATTGCCCTGTTTATTACCAAACCCTTGGGAGTTACTTCTACGTTTGCTTATATTGCTATGCTATGCTAGTAGACGTGGATTGGGTGAGTGTATCCATGACAGATGTGAGATTGTTAATTAATGGTTCAATTTAAGGTGGCTACTTAAACACACATCTGGGTGGATTGAGGCACCTGGGTATTCCAGCGATTGCCTGTTTTTTTTGTGGACCGCCACCCAGGCTCAAAGGGATCATGAGATTATTCATGCTAGAAACTTCCGTGTGCAGCCACAAGCTATTATGGGCTCTAGCATAGTTGATTAAGTTGTGTGAACTCTTACAGTGGTAGACTCAAAGGTGCAAACCTTCTGAAAGACTATGTCTCGGTCATCCGTTTCTCAAACATCATGTAGTGCGAGAATCCCAACGGAGGAGATCTAGTCTTGTGGGGAAAAGTGCGCAAACCTCTGCAGAGTGTATAAACTAATCATGGTTAGCCGTGTCCCCGGTTATGGACAACTTGAGTATCTAGTACTTGGATTATCATGTGAATCTCATCATGTTACTTTAATTAATTTTGTTGGGATTAATGTTGAAACTTAATTGGGATTGAGATGGTCTCACCCATTCTCAATGTTTAACAACCACCATGATAGTTAAATAAAATTTATTCCTTTGCAGTAGGGAAAAATTGGCTTTTCGCAAAACTGTAACCACAGAGCTTCCCACCAGCCAAATATGTATGTAGTATAGCATTATTCTGTTCATTACTCTCTATGTGTTACATTGCCAGCATATTCCATATGCTGACCCGTTTTCGGGCTGCAACGTTTCATGTTGCAGACTTTTCAGACGACGAGTAAGGTGCCTTAGGTCGTGGTTCTATACTCAGTGATGCCGTTGGAGTTGATGGACTCGCCTATCTTCCAAGTCTTCCGCTGTTATCGTTTTTAGATGGCCTTAAGCCATATTTATTGTATTAAGTTCTCTTTTGAGGCATTCGATGTAATAAGTGTGTGATTGCTACTCTGTTATAAATCCTTCGAGTACTGTGCGTGTCAGCATTACTGATCCAGGGATGACACTGATGCACAGAGACTTGACCGTCTGAGGTCTGGTCGCTACAAGATGGTATCAGAGCACACGCTGACTGTAGGACACGACCACTAAGCTTAAACCCAAGATCACTATTCTCTTCTCATTTCTGACTCCTCTCCATTTTCCACTCTTTTAGGATGGCGGATGCCAGGAACAAGTTCATGCAACCAGATGAAGATACACCCTTTGGACGCCACTTGAAGGAAGTCACTAGATATCTGAACATCGGAATACCAAGCTTCACCGGAACCTACAACGCCACACTACCAGAAGAGGAGCGTTGGATGATTCAAGTTCAAGTTCCAGGAAGGACGTTCATGCCCGTCACCGAGCCCATAGAGTATTCCTTTGATGCACCAACCTGGAGTCTAGGAAAGAGCATGGCAGCCCACATCACCATGGGACACATTGGAGAAGTTTACCACAAGGAGCTTAAGGATACCATTTACCAGATTTGTGGGCGCCGAGATGAGCAATGGGAGATGATCAGCACCAAGAAGGATAGATCAATTGCAGCTTTCATCTAGGAGCAAAACCAGCACATTCGACGCCAGGAGAACCAAATGTGCACATGCATGATAGATCTGAAGAAGGCATTGACCAAGATCACGGAGCTGAAGGAAGAACTCAAGGCTACACACAAGGATTATATGGAGGAAATCGTCGCACTGGTGGAGAAGAATGACGACCTGGAAAAGAAGATCGGAGTATTCATGGGAGACCCAGCACCAGGAGGAGAAGACGATGATTGCGCTTGCCCGGATAACTACATCATCATCGACGACACCGACTCGGACCCCAGTGAAGATGACTTTGTTGATGAAGGTGGAGCAGATATCATGGAGTCTTTAACCGATCAAAATTTCTAGTAGACCAGCATAATCAGTAGTAGTATTCCCCCATGTATATAGTATAGTCCGAGCACTTTGTGACGATAGTTAGATCGATTGTATGCCTTGTTTGAATTGATTTGAGTGATATTGATTGTGTTTGTCACATGTGCATATGGGTAGTGTTTTCTCTCTTGACCTCATTCTATTCTAAATTCTCATCTTTTCTAAACCCATCAGATGCCTCCGAGATGCGACACCGGATTTGTTTTCCCACCGGAGATCACTCAGTTGATTCAGCAGTAGAATGTCTTGATGCAAGCACTAGTACAGAACCAAGGCAACAACAACAACAACAACAACAACCCACCACCACCACCACCTGTTGATCATTTGACCCATTTCTTAAGGCTAAATCCGCCGGTGTATTCCAGTAGCACCGAGCCGATTGTTGCAGATGATTGGCTCCGCAAAGTTGGAAGGGAGTTGACCACTGCAGGATGCACAGATGCGAAGAGAGTGCGTTTTGCCGCACATCAGCTTGATGGACCCGCAGCATCATGGTGGGAGAATTACACAGCCACTCACCCCATCGACACTGTCACATGGGACCAGTTTCAGCAAGCTTTCCGTACTGCCCATGTTTCAGCAGGAGCTATGGCCATGAAGAAGTGTGAGTTTCGCAACTTACGACAAGGAGGACGCACCGTAGGCCAGTATGTGGAGGACTTTAGTAAGTTAGCACGTTATGCCCCAGATGACGTTGCTATAGATGCAGCCAAGCAGGAGAAGTTTCTGGAAGGGCTGAATGATGAGCTGAGCATGCAGTTGATGGTAGCAACCTTCAACAACTACCAGGAGTTGGTAGATAGAGCTCTCATGATTGAAGGGAAGCAACAGCAGATTGAAAGCCGCAAGAGGAATTATGGACAAGGGAAGTACAATTCTGGAGCTCATCAGAAGCCACGTTTTACCCCGAATTCGGGAGGACCTTTTCAGCATACGCATGGAGCAGGAGGTTCGTACAACCATAGTGGACCCAAGAATGGTAATGGGAATGGAGGAAGCAACGGACAGAACCGTACCAACCCATCGACGCCAGCTAAGAGAGATCTGAGCCAAGTCACTTGCTACAAGTGCCAGAAGACTGGACATTATGCTAATGAGTGTCCTGAAGCTAAGAATGGAAATGGCAATGGAAGCTCTGGGAAGAAGACCAACCCTTTCAACAAAGGACATGTGAACCACGTTAGCGTGGAGGAGGTTGAAGCCCAGCCAGATGCAGTAATAGGTAAGTTTTTGGTTAAGTCATTTACTGCACTCGTTCTTTTTGATACTGGTGCATCGCATTCATACATATCAAGGGGATTTGTGGATAAGTATAAATTGCCAACCCAAGCCCTTAGGTCACCCATGTTAGTAACCTCGCCAGGAGCAGAGTATATGGCTAGTCTATGGTGTGATAGGTTACCATTAAGGATTGGTAACTACGTGTTTCCCTCGGACCTAATAGTATTGGAATCGCAAGGACTGGATGTGATATTAGGCATGGATTGGTTATCGAAGTATGAAGGGAACATTGAATGCGCTAGTAAGTCGATTTTGCTTACCACCCCAGAAGGAAGAAGGATCAAGTATGTATCCCGGCATGTGCCGAAGAGGACTCAAGTGAATTTTTTATCAGGAGTTGTACAGGAGGAAGTACCAGTGGTGAAGGATTTCCCGGACGTATTTCCAGAGGAGTTGCTAGGCATGCCACCGGATAGAGACGTTGAGTTTTTGATTGAGCTTTTGCCAGACACAGGGCCAATATCTAAGAGACCGTACAGGATGCCCGCAAAGGATTTGGAGGAGATTAAGAAGCAGATTAAGGAGTTGCTGTATAAAGGCTATATTCGCCCAAGTTCTTCACCTTGGGGATCACCAGTGCTTCTAGTGGAGAAGAAGGATGGATCGTTAAGGATGGTTGTTGATTATCGAGGACTGAATGAAGTGACCATCAAAAACAAGTACCCACTACCGATGATCAATGATCTGTTTGACTGCTTACAAGGAGCTAAGGTATTTTCCAAGATCGATCTGCGGTCAGGATACTATCAGTTGAAGATTCGAGAGCAGGATATACCTAAGACGGCTTTTACCACTAGGTATGGGCTGTAGGAGTATACTGTTATGTCATTTGGTCTGACTAACGCACCTGCCTATTTCATGAACCTGATGAACAAGGTGTTTATGGAGTTTTTGGATAAGTTCGTAATGGTGTTCATTGATGATATTTTGGTCTACTCCAAGAATGAAGAGGAGCATAAGGAACATTTGCGTTTGGTACTTGAGAAGCTCAGAGAAAATCAGTTATACGCCAAGTTCAGCAAATGTGAGTTTTGGTTGAAGGAAGTTGGATTCCTCGGACATGTTATATCCGGAGAAGGAATAGCAGTAGACCCCACCAAAGTCGACACTGTGACAAACTGGGAATCACCCACATCAGTTGGAGAGATCCGGAGTTTTCTTGGACTTGCAGGATACTACCGGAGATTCATTGAGAATTTCTCGAGGATTGCTAGGCCCATGACGGAGCTGTTGAAGAAGGACACCAAGTTCAACTGGACTAAGGAATGTGAAGCTAGTTTCCAAGAGTTGAAGAAACCTTTGTTTACATCACCAGTGTTGATTCTGCCAGATCAGCGCAAGGATTATGAAGTATACTGCAATGCTTCTCGTCGAGGACTTGGAGCAGTGCTTATGCAGGAAGGAAGAGTTGTTTCATATGCTTCACGACAGCTTAAACCCCATGAGATGAATTATGCTACACATGATTTGGAGTTAGCAGCCGTAGTACATGCGTTGAAGACATGGAGACATTTTCTCATCGGAAACCACTGTGAGGTGTACACGGTTCACAAGAGTTTGAAATACATCTTCACGCAGAAGGAGTTGAATCTCAGGCAAAGGAGATGGTTGGAGCTCATAAAGGATTATGATATGAGATTGCATTATCACCCCGGAAAGGCTAACGTAGTAGCAGATGCGTTGAGCCGCAAGAGCCATGTCAACACACTCATGACCGGAGACTTACCGAAGGAATTAGCCGAGGATCTTCACGAGCTATGTTTGGAAATAGTTTCGAGAGGCTATGTTGCAGCATTGGAGATACAGTCTACTCTGATGGATAAGATCAGAGAAGCTCAGAAGACAGACAAGGAGATTGCCGGAATAAAGGAAAGGATGAGCAAAGGAAAAAGCCAAGGGATTTCGTGAGGACGAGCACGATACCTTATGGTTTGAGGACCGCGTTTATGTGCCTAATGACCCGGAGATCAGGAAGTTGATTCTGCAGGAGGCTCATGACTCGCCGTATTTGATTCACCCAGGAAATACCAAGATGTATTTGGATTTGAAGGATACTTTCTGGTGGACCGGAATGAAGAAGGATATTGCGGAGTATGTAGCAGTTTGTGATGGATGTCAGAGAGTGAAGGCAGAGCATCAGAAGCCAGCAGGATTGCTACAGCCATTGCCGATACCCGAATGGAAGTGGGATAAACTAGGCATGGATTTTATCACGGGATTGCCCAGGACTCGTTCAGGCTATGACTCAATATGGGTTGTAGTCGATCGTTTGACGAAGGTAGCTCGTTTCATCCCAGTGAAGACCACTTACACCAGTGCTAAGTTGGCAAAGATATACATGACCAAAATCGTATGTCTGCATGGAGTTCCGAGGAGCATTGTATCAGATAGAGGAACCCAGTTTACCTCAAAGTTCTGGCATCAGTTACATGAAACTTTGGGTACCAGGCTAGAATTCAGTACAGCCTTTCATCCACAGACAGATGGACAGACCGAGAGAGTCAATCAGATTCTGGAGGACATGCTGAGAGCTTGTGCGCTAGATTATGGATCTAGTTGGGACGATAACTTGCCATATGCGGAGTTCTCTTACAACAACAGTTATCAATCCAGTTTGAAGATGGCCCCTTTCGAAGCTTTATACGGAAGGAGGTGTAGAACACCATTGTTATGGGACGAAGTTGGAGACCGCCAGTTGTTTGGACCAGATTTGATTAAGGAGTCTGAACAGAAGGTGAAGTTGATTCGCGATAAGCTCAAGTTAGCCCAATCCAGACAGAAGAGCTATGCGGATTCAAAACGTAAGGAGACAGTTTACGAAATCAGAGACAGAGTTTATCTTCGTGTATCTCCACTTCGGGGAGTTAAGCGCTTTGGAGTTAAGGGAAAGTTAGCGCCACGTTTTGTAGGACCATACAAAGTTTTGGAGCGTATGGGAGAAGTTGCTTACAAGTTGGAATTACCCGAAGGATTGTCAGGAGTTCACGATGTGTTCCACATTTCCTAGTTGAAGAAGTGCCACACAGAGATGGCTGATATACCGCTGAGAGATACAGTGCCACTGGAGGTGATTCAGTTGGATAGTGAATTGACTTATGAGGAGAAACCCGTCGAGATTCTTGAGTATGCCAGCCGAGTCACCCGCAGCAAGGTTATCAAGTTTTGCAAAGTTCAGTGGAGCCACCATACCGAGGATGAAGCCACCTGGGAGCGAGAGGAAGATCTACGGAAGGACCACCCTCACCTATTTTCTAGCCAACCCGAATCTCGAGGGCGAGATTCATCTTAAGGGGGGTAGGTTTGTAACATCCCAAATTTTCAATTTGGAATGTTATACATTAGATCATCATTGCATATCATATTTTACTGCATTTTTTGTTTGATCCTAGAAATTCTACGCAACTCAAGGACCCACGGAGAGAGTTGGGGATTTCGTTATTTTCATATTTGGGTTTTCTCAAATTTTGAAAATAGGATCATTTGATTTTATTTATTTTATCTTCAATTATTTCATTTATAAAAATAAGGGAGAGGGAATAAAATGACTTTCCCAAAAATAAGAAATATTGAGGATTTAATAAAAAAATCAAATCTTATTTTATTTGAATTTAGGAAAATTGCATGTTTTTCAAAATTGCATTTTAGGGCCAAGAAAATGTTCATCTTGTTCTAAATATTTTATTTAGACGGTGAAAAATTTATTTTGGCATTTTTAGAATTTTATTTTATTTTCTAGAATTTTTCTCAGTTTCGGCGGAATTGTTTAAAAAATACTCCCGCGCGCCCGACTGGGCCGAAGCCCAGCCGAACCAGGCCGGCCCGCCCGCGCCACCGCCTCCTGCCGCTGTCTCCGGATCGGCGACCGCCACCGCCGCCCGAGTCCGGGAGGAGCACGCCTCCCGAGGCGCCCCCTTCCCCAAGCCACGCCGCCCCCCTCCTTGAATAGCCGCCGCCGCCGCCCCTCACCCCGCCACCGAACCCACAGCCCCGCCGCTGGAACCCGCCCCACCGCAGGAGCCGCACCGCCGCCGAGCCGTCCCGCCGCCCAAGGTCGTCGCCGCCGCCCGCAGCCCCGCTGCCCCACGCCGCCTCCCGTCGCCCTGTCGGAGCCGCCGGACTTCGCCGGAGCCCCGAGCCGAGGTAGCCGCCCGCCGCCCGGTTTTCTGAAGAAAACCGATTCGGGTTTTTTAGAATACCCTAGGTTTTTTTAGATCGGTTTTGTTTTGTTTTTTTCGGTTTTCTTATTTAGCGAGCGTTCGCTCGTTCGTTCGTTTTGACGAACGCGTTCATCGTTTACTTACAGTTAACGAACGTCCGTTCGTTAAACTGTTCATCAGTTTTTCTTTTTCTCGGATTTTCCGTGATTATTTCTGATCGTGATTTCCAATCTGTTTTTCGTTTTGGTTTAACTTTTCGCTCGTTTATCGGAATCAGGTGATTCAAGCGCCTAGAGTTTCGTCTCGAAACCCTCTTTCTGTTTAACCAACTCAAACAAGTTTTGCTACTGTAAAATTTGACTTAGGTCCAGATTAGTAAACGAAGCTTGTTTCTTTCGCCGTTTGACTTTCGTTGCTTCGTTTGATTTGATTCTTTTTGCAAACCGGAGTTCTTAAGTTGAAATTTCTGGTTAGATCTCTTATTTGAGTTTTACCTTTGCATTAGACGAGTACTTATTGTATGCTAGTTTGTTTGCGATAGAGTACCCGGAGTGCGCCGCTTGCTACTTCGAATCCCTAGGTTTCACGGATCATCAGCAAGGCAAGTAACACTTTGATCATACCTCTTTTCATACCCAGTTTTATTGCATTAGATCAATCCTCAAACATTTGCATGATTAGGATCTGATAAAATTGTGGGTTCGGAAGTAGCTGATGAGGTAGAACCTATTGCCCTGTTTATTACCAAACCCTTGGGAGTTACTTCTACGTTTGCTTATATTGCTATGCTATGCTAGTAGACGTGGATTGGGTGAGTGTATCCATGACAGATGTGAGATTGTTAATTAATGGTTCAATTTAAGGTTGCTACTTAAACACACATCTGGGTGGATTGAGGCACCTGGGTATTCCAGCGATTGCCTGTTTTTTTATGGACCGCCACCCAGGCTCAAAGGGATCATGAGATTATTCATGCTAGAAACTTCCGTGTGCAGCCACAAGCTATTATGGGCTCTAGCATGGTTGATTAAGTTGTGTGAACTCTTACAGTGGTAGACTAGCAGATGTAGGGGTTGTAGATGGTACTGTCTACCCGATCGTAAGGTGCAAACGCTTCTGAAAGACTATGTCTCGGTCATCCGTTTCTCAAACATCATGTAGTGCGAGAATCCCAACGGAGGAGATCTAGTCTTGTGGGGAAAAGTGCACAAACCTCTGCAGAGTGTATAAACTAATCATGGTTAGCCGTGTCCCCGGTTATGGACAACTTGAGTATCTAGTACTTGGATTATCATGTGAATCTCATCATGTTACTTTAATTAATTTTGATGGGATTAATGTTGAAACTTAATTGGGATTGAGATGGTCTCACCCATTCTCAATGTTTAACAACCACCATGATAGTTGAATAAAATTTATTCCTTTGCAGTAGGGAAAAATTGGCTTTTCGCAAAACTGTAACCATAGAGCTTCCCACCAGCCAAATATGCATGTAGTATAGCATTATTCTGTTCATTACTCTCTGTGTGTTACATTGCCAGCATATTCCATGTGCTGACCCTTTTTCGGGCTGCAACGTTTCATGTTGCAGACTTTTTAGACGACGAGTAAGGTGCCTTAGGTCGTGGTTCTATACTCAGTGATGCCGTTGGAGTTGATGGACCCGCCTATCTTCCAAGCCTTTCGCTGTTATCGTTTTTAGATGGCCTTAAGCCATATTTATTGTATTAAGTTCTCTTTTGAGACATTCAATGTAATAAGTGTGTGATTGCTACTCTGTTATAAATCCTTCGAGTACTGTGCATGTCAGCATTACTGATCCAGGGATGACACTGATGCACAGAGACTTGACCGTCTGAGGTCTGGTCGCTACAAAAGATTTAATAGGAGACACATCAATCACTTTTAGATCTTCATCCCTATTATCATGAAAACTAGAAGAACACGCTTTTACAAAGCAATCTTTCTTAGCACGCATCCTAGCGGTTCTTTCCTTGCACTCATCAATGGAAATTCTCATGGAATTGAGAGACTCATTGATATCATGCTGATAACCCACAAGTATAGGGGATCAATTGTAGCCTCTTTCGATAAGTAAGAGTGTCGAACCCAACGAGGAGCTAAAGGTAGAACAAATATTCCCTCAAGTTCTATCGACCACCGATACAACTCTACGCACGCTTAACGTTCGCTTTACCTAGAACAAGTATAAAACTAGAAGTACTTTGTAGGTGTTGTTGGATAGGTTTGCAAGAATGTAAAGAGCACGTAAATAAAAACTAGGGCTGTTTAGGTAAATAAGCAATAAAGTTAGTATAGCGAGTGTGGAAAAGTGGTGGTAGGAGTTGCGAAATTGTCCCTAAGCAATAGACTACTTTACTAGACCGATAACAAGTTTTATGTGGGAGAGGCCACTTCTAGCATGTCATCCCTGACTTGGAATTCTATGCACTTATGATTGGAACTATTAGCAAGCATCCGCAACTACTAACGTTCATTAAGGTAAAACCCAACCATAGCATTAAGATATATTGGTCCCCCTTCAATCCCGTATGCATCAATTTCTATGCTAGGTAGAAGCTTCTGTCACTCTTGCCCTCCAATACATAGTCCCATCAACATACAACTAACCCTATGGTGTGATCCACGCGCGCGCTCATATGATGGGCACCAAAGGTTAGCAACATAACCACAAGCAAATTAAATCAATCATAGCAATTCATCAACCACCGATAGGACAACGAAAACTACTCAGACATCATAGGATGGCAACACATCATTGGATAATAATATGAAGCATAAAGCACCATGTTATAGTAGAGGGTACAGCGGGTTGTGGGAGAGTGGACCGCTATAGATAGAGGGGGGAAGGTGATGGAGATGTTGGTGAAGATGGCAGAGGTGCTAGTGTAGATCGCGGTGATGACGATGATGGCCACGGCAGTGTTCCGGCGCCACCGGAAGAGAGGGTGAGAGGTCCCCCCTTCTTCTTCTTCTTCCTTGACCTCCTCCCTAGATGGGAGAAGGTTTCCCCTCTGGTCGTTGGCCTCCATGGTATGGGAGGGGCGAGAGCCCCTCCGAGATTGGATCTGTCTCTCTGTCTCTCTCTGTTTCTGCGTTCTTGATTCTGCCCTTTCACCGTTTCTTATATATCCGGAGATCCGTAACTCCGATTGGATTGAAACCTTCGCCCAGATTTTTCTCCGAAAATTAGCTTTCTTGCGGCCGAAGAAGAGCAGCAACTGCCTTACGAGGGGCCCACGAGGGTCAGGGGCGCGCCCCTGCCTCGTGGCCAACTCGGGCACCGTCTCGCGTTGATTCTTCCTCCCATATTTCCCAAATATTCCAAAAATATTCTCCGTCCATTTTTATCCCGTTTGGACTCCGTTTGATATGGGGTTTCTGCGAAACATAAAACATGCAACAAACAGGAACTTGCACTGGGCACTGGATCAATATGTTAGTCCCAAAAATAGTATACAAAGTTGCCAAAAGTATATGAAAGTTGTATAATATTGGCATGGAACAATTAAAAATTATACACATGATGGAGACGTATCAGCATCCCCAAGCTTAATTCCTGCTCGTCCTCGAGTAGGTAAATGATAAAAAAGATAATTTTTGATGTGGAATGCTACCTAGCATAATCTTGGTCATGTATCTAATCATGGCATGAATATTAAGACACGAGTGATTCAAAGCAATAGTCTATCATTTGACATAAAAACAATAATACTTCAAGCCTACTAATAAAGCAATCATGTCTTTTCAAAATAACATGGCAAAAGAAAGTTATCCCTACAAAATCATATAGTCTGGCTATGCTCCATCTTCACCACACAAAATATTCAAATCATGCACAACCCTGATGACAAGCTGAGCAATTAGTTCATACTTTTTAACGTGCTTCAGCTTTTTCAACCCTCACGCAATACATGAGCGCAAGCCATGGACATAGCACTATAGGTGGCATAGAATAATATGATGGGGGTTATGTGGAGAAGACAAAAAGGAGAAAGTCTCACATCGACGCGGCTAATCAACGGGCTATGGAGATGCCCATCAATTGATGTCAATGCAAGGAGTAGGGATTGCCATGCAACGGATGCACTAGAGCTATAAGTATATGAAAGCTCAAACTAAAAACTAAGTGGGTGTGAATCCAACTTGCTTGCTCATGAAGACCTCGGGCATTTGAGGAAGCCCATCATCAGAATATACAAGCCAAGTTCTATAATGAAAATTCCCACTAGTATATGAAAGTGATAACTCAAGAGACTCTCTATATGAAGAACATGGTGCTATTTTGAAGCACAAGTGTGGTAAAAGGATAGTAACATTGCCCCTTTTTGTTTTCTTGCGGGCTTCTTTGCCCCCCTTTTTTTATTTGGGCTTCTTTGGCCTCTGTTTTTTGGGCAATGCTCTAATAATGATGATCATCACACTTTTATTTACTTATAACTCAATATTACAACTCGATACTAGAACAAAGATATGACTCTATATGAATGCCTCCGGCGGTGTACCGGGATGTGCAATGATCTAGCGTAGCAATGACATCAAAAAATGGACAAGCCATGAAAACATCATGCTAGCTATCTTACGATCATGCAAAGCAATATGACAATAAATGCTCAAGTCATGTATATGATGATGATGGAAGTTGCATGGCAATATATCTCGGAATGGCTATGGAAATGCCATGATAGGTAGGTATGGTGGCTGTTTTGGGGAAGATATAGTGAGGCTTATGTGTGATAGAGCATATCATATCACGGGGTTTGGACGCACCGGCGAAGTTTGCACCAACTCTTGAGGTGAGAAAGGGCAATGCACGGTACCGAAGAGGCTAGCAATGATGGAAGGGTGAGAGTGCGTATAATCCATGGACTCACATTAGTCATAAAGAACTCATATACTTATTGCAAAAGTTTATTAGCCCTCAAAGCAAAGTACTACTACGCATGCCCCTAGGGGGATAGATTGGTAGGAAAAGACCATCGCTCGTCCCCGACCGCCACTCATAAGGAAGACAATCAATAAATACCTCATGCTGCAACTTCGTTACATAACGGTTCACCATACGTGCATGCTACGGGAATCACAAACCTCAACACATGTATTTCTACAATCCACAACCACCCACTAGCATGACTCTAATATCACCGTCTTTATATCGCAAAACTATTGCAAGGAATCAAACATATCATATTCAGTGATCTACAAATTTTATGTAGGATTTTATGACTAACCATATGAATGACCAGTTCCTGTCATCTCTCTAAATAGATATAAGTGAAGCAAGAGAGTTTAATTCTTTCTACAAAAGATATGCCCATGCTCTAACAAATATAAGTGAAGCAAAAGAGCATTTTACAAATGGCGGTTTTCTATGTGAAGAGAAACAGGCAATCCAAACTTCAAATGATATAAGCGAAGCACATGAAGCATTCTATAAAGCCATACTCAAAAGATATAAGTGAAGTGCAAAGAGAATTCTATAAATCAACCAAGGACTATCTCATACCAGCATGGTGCATAAAAGAAAAATGAAAACTAAATGTAAAAGACGCTCCAAGATTTGCACATATCGCATGAACGAAACGAATCTGAAAACATACGGATACTTGTTGAAGAAAGATGGGATGCCTTCCGGGGCATCCCCAAGCTTAGACGCTTGAGTCTCCTTGAATATTTACTTGGGGTGCCTTGGGCATCCCCAAGATTGAGCTCTTGCCTCTCCTCCTTCTCCTCACATCGAGACATCCTCGATCTTCGAACACTTCATCCACACAAAACTCAACAGAAAACTCGGTAGGACCCGTTAGTATAATAAAGAAAATCACTACTCTAAGTACTGTTGCAAACCGATTCATATTTTGTTTTTGCATTATAGCTACTATAATATAACTTTTCCATGTCTTAATCCACTAATAGGAATCGATAGTTTCATCAAAACAAGCAAACTATGCATCAAAAACAGAATCTGTCTTAAACAGGACAGTCTGTAGTAATATGAACATTCACCATACTTCCGGTACTCCAAATATTCTACCAAATTTAGAAAAAATAAACAATTTGTATAGAAAGACAGTGCAAAAAGTTTCAGAACCAATTGACGTTCCAGTAAAAAATTTAAAATCGCGCACTACAGCCAAAGTTTCTGTCCTGCACCGCACAAACCAACAAGCATTGTAAACATCCTAAAGGCAAACCTTGGCACATTTTTTTTATAATAAAATGGAATTGTACAAGGGGATAATTATTTTTGTTGAAAATTTTCTGTAATCAAGATTCACAAAGTTTCCGTGAGCATGAACAAAGTTCACGGAGCTCCCCCACTTCAACAATGCTTGTCTCTCTCACTTTCCTTTTTGTAAAAGTTTTGGGTTCCCCTCTTTATTTTTTTGTTTTTAAAATATATGAAAGCACTCAACAGAAATAAATGACTCTCTGAAACTTCCGGGTTGTCTCTCTGGCAGCGCTTTCTTTAAAGCCATTAAGCTAGGCATCTAGTGCTCAAGTAATGGATCCACCTGGATCCCAAGGTATATCAAAGCCAATTTTAATTAACAATGATTTGTAATTTAGTAGTGAGCACAAAGTAACATATATCATGTAATGACGAAGTCTAACTCTCTTCCTATGCATCGGCATGTCATAAAAGAACAATTCATGCACACATAGTAAAGGCCAATGCATAGTATAAATAGTTTCTTGCAATTTTATCGTGTGGGAAACATAGAGAGGTGGGTATATAGTTCCTCTCTCATAATAATTGCAAGTAGGAGCAGCAAGCACATGCATATTATACTCATCAAAATCATAATGTGCAACGGTAAAAGGCAACCCATCAATATAATCCTTAATAAGTGCAAACTTCTCCGATATAGTGTAGTCGGGGGAATTCAAAAAGATAATAGGACTATCATGCGTGGGTGCAATAGCAACAATTTCATGTTTAACATAAGGAACTATAGCAAGTTCATCTCCATAAGCATAATTCATATTGGCATCTTGGCCACAAGCATAGCAAGCATCATCAAAAAGGGATATTTCAAAAGAATCAACGGGATCATAACAATTATCATAGCATTCATCCTTCGGTAAGCACGAAGGGAAATTAAACAATGTATGAGTTGAAGAGTTACTCTCATTAGAAGGTGGGCACGGGTGATCAATACGCTCTTCCTCCTTTTCTTCTTCGCTCTCCTCCTCATCTTTTTCATCCAATGAGCTCACAATGTCATTAATTCCTTCTTCCATAGACTCCTGCAAAATATTAGCCTCTTCTTGGACAGCGGAGACTTTCCCAATAAATGCATCAATATCAGCATTGTATTCATAATTCTCATAACAATATTTAAGGATAGCTAAATTTTCAGGTCTATAAACTGAATCATCAAAATCTTCAAACTCTTTAAACAAAGATTCAATTTCACATGCACCCTTAAAAGCAACAAATTCTTCTATTCGTTCCACATCATAGTAATCATATATACCTCTAGCATAAGAAGCCAAGGTTTCATTATCATTAAATTTGCATAAAAAGGGAAGGTGTGGAGCCTTCATCCTAGAGCAACAAGTATAATCATATCTCACGCATAGTTGCCGAGCATACCACTTCAACATATAAATTTGATCCCATAATAGTTTCCCTTTTTGAGTCAAGCGATAATCCCTAAAGTATTGACGTTGATCCAATGTGTCTCCCATTACCAAATTGAATGGGGTTTTCTCAGGATTATCAAAGTAGTATATAATATCTATCACATAACGAGCATCGAGGGTTTTAGGAGGTTCCCCATCTCCATGAGTAGCAAGTAAACCTATTTTTTTTGGTATTTCGTGTTCCATATCCATAACTAAAGATAGAGAACAACTAAGAACAGCAAATAAAAATTACTTAGTGATAAAGCAAACAAGCACACACGAGAATATTCACCCCACGCTATGACTCCCCAGCAACGGCGCCAGAAAAAGGTCTTGATAACCCACAAGTATAGGGGATCAATTGTAGCCTCTTTCGACAAGTAAGAGTGTCGAACCCAACGATGAGCTAAAGGTAGAACAAATATTCCCTCAAGTTCTATCGACCACCGATACAACTCTAAGCACGCTTAAGGTTCGCTTTACCTAGAACAAGTATAAAACTAGAAGTACTTTGTAGGTGTTATTGGATAGGTTTGCAAGAATATAAATAGCACGTAAATAAAAACTAGGGGCTGTTTAGGTAAAGAAGCAATAAAGTTAGTATAGCGAGTGTGGAAAAGTGGTGGTAGGAGTTGCGAAATTGTCCCTAAGCAATTGACTACTTTACTAGACCGATAGCAAGTTTTATGTGGGAGAGGCCACTGCTAGCATGTCATCCCTGACTTGGAATTCTATGCACTTATGATTGGAACTATTAGCAAGCATCCGCAACTACTAACGTTCATTAAGGTAAAACCCAACCATAGCATTAAGATATATTGGTCCCCCTTCAATCCCGTATGCATCAATTTCTATGCTAGGTAGAAGCTTCTGTCACTCTTGCCCTCCAATACATAGTCCTATCAACATACGACTAACCCTATGGTGTGATCCACGCCGCGCTCATATGATGGGCACCAAAGGACATCAACATAACCACAAGCAAATTAAATCAATCATAGCAATTCATCAACCACCGATAGGACAACGAAAATCTACTCAGACATCATAGGATGGTAGCACATCATTGGATAATAATATGAAGCATAAAGCACCATGTTCAAGTAGAGGGTACAGCGGGTTGCGGGAGAGTGGACCACTATAGATAGAGGGGGGAAGGTGATGGATATGTTGGTGAAGATGGCAGAGGTGTTGGTGTAGATCGCGGTGATGATGATGATGGCCACGGCGGTGTTCCGGCGCCATCGGAAGAGAGGGGGAGCGGCCCCTTCTTCTTCTTCTTCTTCTTCCTTGACCTCCTCCATAGATGGGAGAAGGGTTTCCCCTCTGGTCCTTGGCCTCTGATGAAGCTATGTACCTAGGGTAGGGTCATAGGCCTGACCTAGATACCCTCCCCTAGGACATCACCCTAAAGCCAGAAGCATCCGAGGGATATCATCATCCATTCGACCACAACCATTCCACTCGGAAGACTCGAAGTCACTCGACCACAACAACTATCACTCGACAGACAGAAGACCTAAAGTCACTCTACACAGCAACGGTCGGACGTTTATTCCATAGATGTAATGATCATTTATGTCGCTTTATTACTAGCGTTACCAGTAACGCCATATCTTTATGTACATTGAACCCTTGGCAACAGGGGAACGGCTGGGGTCCTGGCGTTCACTATATAAGCCACCCCCTCATCTGGCGCAAGGGTTCGCACCCCCTGTAATACACACACACACACATAATCCAGTCGACCGCCTCTGGGCTCCGAGAGGTAGGGCTATTACTTCCTCCACGAAGGGCCTGAACTCATAAAACTCGCGTGTACAACTTCTCCATAGCTAGGATCTTGCCTCTTCATACCTACCCCCATTCTACTATCAGTCTTAGATCCACGACAGTTGGCGCCCACCTTGGGGCAGGTGTCTTAGCGACTTTTTGGTGAAGTTGCGATTTTTCCGATTCCCATCATCATGGTTTCTGGCGGTGGTTTTCCTGAGGGCCGCAAGATCCATCTCAGCGCGCTCGTCTTCGTTGCCGACGACCCCGCCAGGCTTCAGGAAGCTCCCCTCGACGTCGATGCGCTCCCCGTTCGTGGGGCGACGCACTTTCGCGCGTGCGTCCGCGGCGTCCTTCTCCGGCAGCCGTCGACCCAGTATCGGTCGGCTCCTGTGGTGTCCTCGCTCCCCGCTATTCGCCGGCGCAAGCGATCTGGTCAGTCGCGACTTCAGCGGTGGGTGAGACAGACGGTGGCCCGCCAGTCGGCCAACCCACAAGTCGCGGCAATCGAGCCCGACGAAACTCTCTAGGCCTGTTCGACTGGCTCTGTCGAGACCGCATCCGAGTGTGATAGCAGCGATCCCGCGGCTGAAGACTTGATGGTCAACGGACCACGTAGTCGTCCTGGCTTCCCCCGCGACGATGGCGGTGATGGTGGCGGCGATCCGTCACGCGTTCACGAGGAGTACCGCCCCGAGCCCCTTTCTTCGCAGCAGAGGGAAGAGCTTCGCCGCCGCAATATGGATGCACTTCACACTCCCACCGTTGGAGAAACCCCCGAGGCCCGAGCCTTGGAGGAGGCGCGCCTGGCCAACTTGGCTGAGCGCACTCGACTGGAGAACCTGCAGCATGCACTCGACGAGCGTGCTCGGCAGCGGATCCCTGAGTCCAGTCGACGACACTTTTTCCGCCTCAACCTCAGGTATACCTTACACCGATTCAAAATCTCACCGCTGCAGCCCGAATAGCAGAGTCAATTCAGCCTTCCCAGTCGGAAGTTGGAAAAGGTTTAATGCAGATCCGTGCCTTGCTCTGGGCAGCCGGAGAGCAGAACACAACAGTGTCTCAGTCGCAGAATAGGATTCATAGTAGATCTGTGATGGCGGACACAGTTCAGTCGGCTCGCAGCCCAAGATCGTCCCCACGGCGTGAGGGACGTGGGCGCCGACAGGATCAGTACAGGAACCACGAGAAATATGATCACCGACTCGGCCATGATGACCGTCGTCGAGTGCCCACACCCCCCCGAGGAGTGGGTCGTATGTGCCTCGGCAGCATGATGACAGACGCCCTCACAGTGGCGAGCGAAGAGCACCAGTCGACCCGAGGGAGCCGGGCTTTGATGCGAGATCTATTCTCATTCAAGGTCTGGTTGACAGGAACAGGGCACACAGAGAGGGCCATGACAGAAATCACCCGACTGGCAGCAGAGTGCATGTTCCAGGTCCAGAATGTTTCAGCAGAGCCATCAGAGCCGCAGTGATTGCTCCCAACTTCAGGTTGGCGACTGGAGTCAGCAAGTTCACTGGTGAGTCCAAGCCGGACACTTGGCTTGAGGATTACCGAGTGGCGATACAGATCGGCGACGGCAATGATGAAGTGGCCATGAAGTACCTTCCTCTGATGTTGGAAGGTTCGTCTAGAGCATGGTTGACTCAATTAGCACCTGGCAGTATATTCAGTTGGGAAGAACTCGCCGGAGTGTTTGTTAGAACTTTTGAGGGTACTGCAAACGACCAGCAGGGTTAGCAGAATTGCAGCATTGCGTACAAAAACCGAATGATACTCTGAGAGATTTCATTCAGAGGTGGACCACTTTGCACCACATAGTGGAAATGTGTCCGAGCATCAAGCAGTTTGTGCCTTCATGGAAGGCGTGAAGTATCGAGAACTAGTCCTGAAATTCGGTCGGACAGGAGATATGTCCCTGACTCGGATGATGGAAATAGCCACTCGGTACGCTAACGGAGAAGAAGAGGATCGACTCCGCAGTGGAAAGAACAAACCAGTCGGTTAGGACACCGACGGAGGTACTTCCAATCGGAAACATAAGCGTAAGGCCGAGCCAGCTGCTCCTGGTGAAGCTTTAGTTGTGGCTCAAGGAAAGTTCAAGGGGAAGCCCAAAGGGCCTGGACCCCCAAGAAGGTGGAAGATCAAGCCGGAAATGATGTGTTGGATTTACCATGCCACATTCACACCAAGAAAGATGAAGAGGGTAATCTCATTTACCCTAAACATACCACTCGACAGTGTCGACTCCTGATCCAGCAATTTCGAGAGAAGCAACCCAATGAGAAGGAAAATGAGTTGGACAAAGATGAGGATAAGGAAGAAGATGATGATGGTTTTCCCAATGTCAATTCCACTCTGATGATTTTTGCTGATGTTGAAAGCAAAAGTCGATTGAAAGTTATTAAAAGAGAAGTGAACATGGTTGCTCCGGCAACGCCCAGTTATTTGAAGTGGTCCCAGACTGCCATCACGTTCGACCAGTCTGATCATCCAGTACGCATAGCCACCCCTGGGAGGCAAGCGTTGGTGGTCGACCCAGTTGTTGAAGGCACTCGACTGACCAAAGTGCTAATGGATGGTGGTAGCGGCATGAATATCCTTTATGCTGAAACCTTGAAGGGGATGGGCATTCCGATGTCCAAACTTAGTGAAAGCAATATGAGTTTCCATGGCGTTATCCCTAGAAAGAAAGCCGAATCACTCGGTCAGATCACCCTTGACGTGGTTTTCGGTGATTCCAAGAATTACCGCAAGGAAAAGTTGACATTTAATTTGAAGTAGTGGATTTCCAGAGTGCTTATCATGCTATTCTGGGTAGACCTGCTTACACATGTTTTATGGCTCGACTATGTTACGTGTACCTCAAACTGAAGATGCCTGGTCGCAGAGGAGTGATCACAATCACTGGTAATCGGCAGAATGCAGAAGAGTGCTTCCAGAAGGGCTCAAAAATCGCCGATGCACAAATGGCAGCAGTCAAAATGCAAGAATACCGGAAGAATGCTGACCCGAGTGATTTGTTGCGAGCTAAGAAGCCTGCCACAGATTCTGCATTTCAGTCGTCCAATGAAACAAAGCCGATTCATATTCACTCGACCGATCCTAATGCTGCTCCTACTCATATCTCAACATCACTCGGCAGCAAATAGGAAGAAGCACTCATCCAGTTCCTCCGTGAGAACTGGGACATCTTTGCATGGAAACCCTCTAACATGCCGGGTGTACCCAGGGGACTGGCTGAGCACCGTTTGCGAGTCGACCCGAAAGTGAAACCAGTCAAGGAACATCTTCGACGGTCCGCAGTACAGAAGAGAAAGGCAAATGGTGAGGAAGTGGCTCGGTTCCTGGCGGCTGAGTTCATCCGAGAGATTTACCACTCCGAGTGGCTCGCCAATGTTATCATGGTCCCCAAGAAAGATGACTCACTTCGTATGTGCATTGACTTCAAGCATATCAATCGGGCCTGCACGAAAGATCATTTCCCTCTCCCCCGTATCGACCAAATCATCGACTCGACTGCGGGGTGTGAGCGTCTGTCTTTTCTAGACGCCTATTCCGGGTACCATCAGATCCGACTGTATGGACCCGATGAGATAAAAACAACTTTCATCACTCCATTCGGGTGTTTTTGTTATGTCACCATGCCATTCGGTCTCAAGAACGCTGGGGCCACATTCATGAGGATGATTCAGAAGTGTCTGCTCACTCAAATCAGTCGGAATGTGGAAGCATATATGGATGACATTGTGGTCAAGTCGCGTAAAGGTTCCGACCTGCTGACTGACCTAGCTGAAACCTTTGCCAACCTGAGAAGGTATGATATCAAGCTTAATCCATCAAAGTGCACATTCGGAGTTCCTGGTGGAAAGTTACTCGGTTTCCTTGTTTCCAAACGAGGGATCGACGTGAACCCAGAGAAAGTTGGTGCCATACTTCGGGTGAAGCACCCTGTGCGTGTGCATGATGTCCAGAAGCTTACTGGTTGTTTGGCCGCCTTGAGTCGATTCATCTCTCGTCCCGGTGAAAAGGCATTGCCTCTTTACCGACTGATGAAGAAATCTGATAAGTTCGAGTGGACTCCTGAAGCTGATGCGGCGTTTGTAGAGCTCAAAGCCCTGCTTTCCACCCAGCCGGTGCTTGGTGCCCCAATCAGCAAAGAGCCTTTACTGCTTTATGTTGCAGCCATTGGACAAGTTGTCAGTACAGTACTCACGGTCGAGCAGGAAGAAGAAGGAAAAGCCTATAAAGTTCAGCGCCCAGTGCACTATGTTTCTGAAGTCCTGACTCCATCCAAGCAAAGATATCCGCATTATCAGAAGCTTGTCTATGGAATTTACATGACCACGAAGAAGGTTGCGCATTATTTCTCTGACTACTCCATTACAGTCGTCAGCGACGCACCATTGTCAGAAATTCTGAACAACAGAGATGCAACTGGTCGAGTGGCAAAGTGGGCGATTGAACTTCTTCCCTTGGATATCAAGTTTGAGGCAAAGAAAGCTATCAAGTCCCAAGCAATAGCAGATTTCCTAGCCGAGTGGGTCGAACAGCAACTGCCGACTCAGATTCACTCGGAGCATTGGACCATGTTTTTTGACGGATCCAAGATGCTGAATGGTTCCGGTGCTGGGGTGGTATTGGTATCCCCCCGAGGCGACAAGCTCAGGTATGTTCTCCAGATTCATTTTGACTCCTCCAATAATGAAGCTGAATATGAAGCACTTCTGTACGGGTTGCGTATGGCCATTTCACTCGGCGTCCATTGCCTCATGGTCTACGGCGACTCGGATTTGGTGGTTAGTCAAGAAATCAAGGAGTGGGACGTCAGAAGCCCGGCTATGACTGGCTATTGTAATGTAGTGAGGAAGTTAGAGATGGAGTTTGAGGGGTTAGAGCTCCATCACATACCCCGACTGAAAAATCAAGCAGCTGATGATTTGGCAAAGATAGGTTCCAAGAGGGAAGCCATTCCCAGCAATGTGTTTTTGGAACATATTCATACACCTTCAGTTCAGGAAGATCCTTTCACTGAAGAGCCCCCACAACCAAAGAGTGCCACTGATCCGACTGAAGTCGAAGTCCCAGCCGTGGTTGACTTGATCATGGAGGTTTTGGTCATCACTCCCGACTAGACAGTACCGTACATCGCATAAATTCTTAGGAAGGAACTCCCAGAGGATGAAGAAGAGGCTCGACAGATTGTTCGTCGATCCAAAGCATTTACTGTGATAAGAGGACAGCTGTTCAGAGAAAGTGTAACTGGAGTCAGCCAGAAATGCATAACACCAGAAGAAGGTCGAGTGATCCTCAACGACATCCACTTGGGGACCTGTGGTCACCATGCGTCCTCTCGGACCATTGTGGCCAAAGCATACCGAGCGGGATTTTATTGGCCACGAGCAAATGAAATGGCGAAAGAAATAGTCGACAAATGTGAAGGTTGCCAGTTTTACTCCAACATGTCTCACAAGCCTGCATTAGCCCTGAAGACCATTCCACTCGTCTGGCCCTTTGCTGTTTGGGGATTGGATATGGTTGGGCCTCTGAGGACTGGTAGGAGCGGCTTCACTCATGTGCTCGTGGCAGTCGACAAGTTTACTAAATGGGTCGAAGCCAAGCCTATCAAAAATCTTGAAGCCAGTACTGCTGTCAGCTTCATCAGAGAGTTAACATTCAGATATGGTGTTCCACACAGCATCATCACTGACAATGGTTCGAACTTCGATTCTGATGAGTTCAGAGCCTTTTGCGCTTCCCAAGGCACTTGAGTCGACTATGCTTCAGTCGCCCATCCCCAGTCGAATGGACAAGCTGAAAGAGCAAACGGATTGATTCTCAAAGGACTGAAACCCCGATTGATGCGTGATCTCAAGCATGCAGCAGGCGCCTGGGTCGATGAACTTCCATCAGTACTTTGGGGATTGAGGACAACTCCTAATCGGTCGACTGGTCGAACTCCATTCTTCTTAGTCTATGGAGCTGAGGCTGTACTTCCGAGTGATTTTCTTCACAATGCACCCCGAGTCGAGCTTTTCTCAGAAGATGAAGCAGAACAGGCTCGGCAAGACGCAGTTGATCTCGTAGAAGAGGAAAGAGAGATGGCCCTGATCCGGTCGACCATTTATCAGCAAGACCCGCGTCGATTCCACGCCAGAAACATGAGGGGTCGAGCATTTCAAGAGGGAGACTTGGTTCTTCGAGTGGATCAGCAGAAGCCACACAAGCTCACTCCGGCTTGGGAAGGCCCCTTCATTGTCACCAGAGTGCTCCACAATGGAGCATACCACCTATACAATGTCGAGCACAAGAAAGACGAGCCACGCGCTTGGAATGCGGAGCTGCTCCGCCCCTCTTACACTTAAGCATTCAGACTGTTGAGATGTAATAAGAAATACCTTCTAGTTTGATTATCAAAGACACAGTTTTTACAGTCTCATAAATGATTGTTGTTCCTTTGTTATATGCTCTAAATCCCCCAGTGGGTGGCTTAGCTGCGAACCCGTTTCGCCTAAGTTCGAAATATCCTACCGAGTGGTGAGCAACGCTCCCACTCGGAGACTTAGCTGCGAATCCGTTTCGCCTAAGTTTGAAAAATCCTACCGACTGGTGAGCAAGCCTCTCACTCGGGGGCTTAGCTGCGAATCCATTTCGCCTAAGTTTGAAAAATCCCACCGAGTGGTGAGCAACCCTCTCACTCGGGGGCTTAGCTGCAGTCCAGTACTCGCCTAAGTTTGAAAAATCCTACCGAGTGGTGAGCAACCCTCTCACTCGGGGGCTTAGCTGCAGTCCAGTACTCGCCTAAGTTTGAAAAATCCCACTGAGTGGTGAGCAACCCTCTCACTCGGGGGCTTAGCTGCAGTCCAGTACTCGCCGAAGTTTGAAAAATCCCACCGAGTGGTGAGCAACCCTCTCACTTGGGGGCTTAGCTGCTGTCCAGTACTCGCCTAAGTTTGAAAAATCCCACCGAGTGGTGAGCAACCCTCTCACTCGGGGGCTTAGCTGCAGTCCAGTACTTGCCTAATTTTGAAAAATCCCATCGAGTGGTGAGCAACCCTCTCACTCGGGGGCTTAGCTGCAGTCCAGTACTCGCCTAAGTTTAAAAAATCCTTCCGAGTGGTGAGCAACCCTCTCACTCGGGGGGCTTAGCTACAGTCCAGTACTCGCCTAAGTTTGAAAAATCCCACCGAGTGGCGAGCAACCCTCCTCACTCGGGGGGCTTAGCTGCACTCCATTACTCGCCTAAGTTTGAAAAATCCCACCGAGTGGTGAGCAACCCTCTCACTCGGGGGCTTAGCTGCAGTCCAGTACTCGCCTAAGTTTGAAAAATCCCACCGAGTGGCGAGCAACCCTCTCACTCGGAGGGCTTAGCTGCAGTCCAGTACTTGCCTACATTTAAGAAATCCCACCAAGTGGTGAGCAACCCTCTCACTCGGGGGCTTAACTGCAGTCCAGTACGCGCCTAAGTTTGAAAAATCCCACCGAGTGGTGAGCAACCCTCTCACTCGGGGGCTTAGCTGCTGTCCAGTACTCGCCTAAGTTTGAAAAATCCTACCGAGTAGTGAGCAACCCTCACACTCGGGGGCTTAGCTGCGGACCAGTACTCGCCTAAGTTTGAAAGATCCTACCGAGTGGTGAGCAACCCTCTCACTCGGAGGCTTAGCTGCAGTACAGTACTCACCTAAGTATGAAATACGTTCCGAGTGAGAACCGACCTTCTCGCTCGGGGACTTGCCCACACGCTCCATCCCGATCCGCAGGGGCAACGAGGTGCAGGTCGACTGCGACCTTCTCCTCAGAGCTGCGCCATAAGTACAATGTGCGCTCCATCCTTATCCGCAAGGACGACGAGGTGCAGGTCGACTGCGACCTTCTCCTCAGAGCTGCGCCACAAGTACAATGTGCACTCCATCCTGATCCGCAAGGACGATGAGGTGTAGGTCGACTACGATCTTTTCCTCAGAGCTGTGCCACAAGTACAACGTGCGCTTGATGACCCACAAGTATAGGGGATCTATCGTAGTCCTTTCGATAAGTAAGAGTGTCGAACCCAACGAGGAGCAGAAGGAAATGATAAGCGGTTTTCAGCAAGGTATTCTCTGCAAGCACTGAAATTATAGGTAACAGATAGTTTTGTGATAAGATAATTTGTAACGAGGAAAAAGTTACAAAAGTAAATAAAGTGCAGCAAGGTGGCCCAATCCTTTTTCTAGCAAAGGACAAGCCTGGACAAACTCTTATTTAGAGAAAAGCGCTCCCGAGGACACATGGGAATTATCGTCAAGCTAGTTTTCATCACGTTCATATGATTCGCGTTCGGTACTTTGATAATTTGATATGTGGGTGGACCGGTGTTTGGGTGCTGTTATTACTTGAACAAGCATCCCACTTATGATTAACCCCTATTGCAAGCATCCACTACTACAAAAGAAGTATTAAGGTAAACCTAACCATAGCATGAAACATGTGGATCCAAATCATCCCCTTACGAAGCAACGCATAAACTAGGGTTTAAGCTTCTGTCACTCTAGCAACCCATCATCTACTTATTACGTCCCAATGCCTTCCTCTAGGCCCAAATAATGGTGAAGTGTCATGTAGTCGATGTTCACATAACACCACTAGAGGAGAGACAACATACATCTCATCAAAATATCGAACGAATACCAAATTCACATGACTACTAATAGCAAGACTTCTCGCATGTCCTCAGGAACAAACGTAACTACTCACAAAGCATATTCATGTTCATAATCAGAGGAGTATTAATATGCATAAAGGATCTGAACATATGATCTTCCACCAAATAAACCAACTAGCATCAACTACAAGGAGTAATCAACACTACTAGCAACCTACAAGTACCAATCTCAGACTTAGAGACAAGAATTGGATACAAGAGATGAACTAGGGTTTGAGAGGAGATGGTGCTGGTGAAGATGTTGATGGAGATTGGCCCCCTCCCGATGAGAGAAGCGTTGGTGATGACGATGGCGATGATTTCCCCCTCCCGGAGGGAAGTGTCCCCGGCAGAACAGCTCCGCCGGAGCCCTAGATTGGTTCCGCCAAGGTTCCGCCTCGTGGCGGCGGAGTCTCGTCCCGAAATCTTGCTTCTGATTTTTCTTCGGACGAAAGACTTCATATAGCAGAAGATGGGCACCGGAGGGCCAACAGGGGGCCCACGAGGCAGGGGGCGCGCCCAGGGGGTAGGGCGCGCTCCCCACCCTCGTGGCCAGGGTGGGGGCCCCCTCTGGTATTTCTTCCGTTCAGTATTTTTTATTATTTCCAAAAATAACTTTCGTGGAGTTTCAGAACTTTTGGAGTTGTGCAGAATAGGTCTCTAATATTTGCTCCTTTTCCAGCCCAGAATTCCAGCTGCCGGCATTGTCCCCTCCTTATGTAAACCTTGTAAAATAAGAGAGAATAGGCATAATTATTGTGACATAATGTGTAATAACGGCCCATAATGCAATAAATATTGATATAAAAGCATGATCCAAAATGGACGTATCAACTCCCCCAAGCTTAGACCTCGCTTGTCCTCAAGCGGAAGCCGATAACGATAAATATGTCCACATGTTTAGAGGCAGAGGTGTCGATAAAATAAAATACGGACATGAGGGTATCATGGTTAATCTTATAACAGCAACATATATGGATATTGTCATATGATTTCTTATGCTCAAGTAATAATCTATTCACAATGCAAAGTATGAATCAGAAACTTTATTGAGAACTAACAAACTATAATCTCAGTCATTGAAGCAATTGCAATTTATCATAACATCAGAAAGAGTCTATGTCAGAGCTTTTTAGCAAGTCCACATACTCAACTATCATTTAATCTTTCACAATTGCTAACACTCACGCAATCACTACAAAAAAATACACTTCCGTGATGATACGTGTTTGTCACAGTAGGTCGCGTTTTTTGTCATGCATGTACATCCATGACAAATTTATGACAGAATCAAGATAGTCATACCTGTGTTGTCGTAGAAGTGTTCCATGACATTACCAAAATTATCATCACGGAAGTGTCCACTTCCATGACGATAAATCGCGCGTCACAGAAGTGCTTTCGTCAAGGGTGACCGACACATGGCATCCACCGTAACGGAACGCCGTTAAGCTATCGGGTCGGGTTTTGGATCCGATAACCCGTTAACAGCCCCGACCAATGGGGATTTTCCATGTGTAAAATCATCATTGGCTGGAGGAGACACGTGTCAGGTCCGCGTTGGCACAGGTGTCACTCATCCAATGGGCGAGACGCGCCTATGATATGCTGACACGTGGACCGACCCATCAAGTTTAAATGGGCCGGCCCAACTGAAGGCCCACAAGATTTTGCGGACCATAATGGGCCGGCCCAGCTAAAGGCCCACGAGATTTTGCAGACCATAATGGGCTGGCCCAGCTAAAGGCCCACAAGATTTTGCGGGCCTTAATGGGCCAGCCCAGGTAAAGGCCCACAAAATTTTTGTGTGCCATAATGGGCCGGCCCAGGTAAAGGCCCACAAGATTCTCGCGGATCATAATGGGCCGGCCCAGCTAAAGGCCCACGAGATTTTGCCGACATTAATGGGCCGGCCCAGCTGTAGGCCCACAAGGTTTTGAGGACCCTAGTAGGCTGGCCCATTAACTGGCTGCCATGTTTTGGGCCAAATGCCGGCCCATATTTGATCCGGTCCATTAATGGCCCGCCACGCTCCGGGCCTAATAGTGGCCCATATGAGATCCGACCCGTTAAAAGCCTACCATGTTCTGGGCCAAATTACGGCCCAGATCAGGTCCGGCCCTTTAAGAGGCTTTGGGCTCAATTATGGCCCATATCAGATTCGGCCCGTCAACTGGACACTATGCTTTTGGGCCCACTTGCTAAAGGCCCACTTAGTAATTCGGCCTGATATTAGTTTTGGCCTGTTAAGGGCCTGTTTAACATTTCGGCCCTATATTAATTTCGACATGTTAAAAGCCCGTCATATAGTTGGGCCTAACTACGGCCCGGTTTGCATCCGGCCTGCTCACAGCCGATATCTGATTGGGCCAAACAAGGACCGACACAATTTTGGCCTGTTAAAAGCTCGTGATTTGATTCGCACAATCATGGGCTAGGGTTCATTTTGGGCTGCTGCCGGCCCGTGAGCTGTTTGGCACGTTTCAGGCCCAACCTACATCGTGATTGCATGACGGCCTGATTATGTACCGTAATTTTACGGTTTGGCCGGTTTACTGCGAAGACAGGATATATATACAGTAAAATAACTGCAGCATCGTGAATAAGAAAAAACCTAGACTATACAATAAAGAAATTACGGCATATTACATCCACTGGGCATCAAAGTTCGCCACTATGATAATAAAGCACAAGCAGACAGCAGATTACATACACTTGGCATCAAAGATCGCCACCAGTGCAAATAAACACGCCGACAAAATAATATACAAAACCGACAGCACTTCAATAGAGTTCAAGAAAGGTTAGCCCTGCTGGGGAGCTGCAGCGCAAGCAGCTGAGCAAGATGATGAGACTGCGCTTGTTCAACACTTATATCTTCCTCACTCTGAAAGATAAACAAGCAGACAGATGACAGGTTTTGCACATAAAAGTATCAGTGCTGACAATTCATCACATTTCTTACTGACGAATAAAGTGACACAGTTTAAAATTGCATTAACAGAATATGGTATTTTTCAGGTCAAGACATGGCAGGAAATGACATTGTGAAGGAGTTGGCAGCTTCACGACACCACTGGATTACAGATCAAGAACTCATAAGTATCAATGGTTTGTGTGCTGCCAATTTATACCATTTCAGATTGGCAACTAAAGAGACGGTTTAAATAATAGTAGAATGATATGACATTGTTCATAGTTAAGACATTGCAGAATATGACATTGTGCTGTAGTGGGTAGGTTCACCACACCACTGGATTACGGATGAAGAACAGAAGCATACATGCAGTGCAAAAGAAGATCACTTGCTCTGTATAGTTTAATTTACATGGTATGAAGAAGGAACTTGGTTGTACAACTGAAAACTTAAATTGAGAAAGGACAAACTTTTGTTTATGAACTACATAATAAACTTTAAACAAGCAATTTGATGCAAACACCAAAAATAAACAGCTGTTGCAGTCATGCCTAACCAAATATATACAACAAAGTTTGAAGGCTTGAGATGGACAAACTTACATTATTGGGGAAGACAGGCTCTATAAAGGCCTTGTCCATGTTGATGGGGGGTGCAATTCAAGAAGTTTACCACATAATCTTCTTCAAAAGCATTACCTTTATTCTACATTTTGTTAAGAGTAAATATAGATGTGATAATATACGAAAAAATGGAGAATATTTAAGATAAGATGAAGAGTGATGCTACATAACCTAGTAGCTATAAATGTAAGTGTAGCGATACAGGCAAAAGGTACAGCCAAGAGCAATGCACAGCTAAACTTCTTCAGTACCAACCTTATGGTAAGAGTAAATATAGATCTGATGTGTAGAAAATGGAGGGCAAAGGAAAATAAGCTGCAGAGTGATGGTACATGAACAACTACCTGTCATTATAAGTACACTGATAAAGGACAACATGTACTTACAAGAACAATGCAGAGCTAAAAAAACATTGGCATTGGATATATTCTACACTAATGTAACCATTCATACAGATCAGATAATTTGGAGCGAACAATTGATAAGCAAGCTATCATGCATACTGCTGTCACATAATGAACCAGGTATGTATGCAAGTACAGTGATACAAGACAACAGGTACTAACAAGAGCAAAGCAGCGGGCAGCATATTTGCAATATCCTGTCGTTCTTGTCAAACCGGAATTCTTCTTCGAGCAGATTTCCTGCAAAACAGATCCGTAAGGCACATGCGGAAAAGTAGAAGTTCAAATTGTCATGTGATTTCATAGACAGTACCTCATCCTGGGAACGAGACCAGTGCATAACAAGGTTTGTCCATTCAATGTCTTCTAAATTTAGCACAGGAGACTTCACCGGAAATTCGTTTATAGACTTGCCATCAAAGTGAAGGTGCGGTACTATTAATATTAGTGTAACTCTCAAAGGAGACACAGCTCCCCGCATTTCCTTGCTATTCTTATAGGATTCAAGTGGGCAGGCCACTACAAATCATATTCCTATGTTTACAAGATCCTACGAATCAAAGAGGCTCAAAGTGTCCATCACAACGGACCGTATAGACCTCTACACTGCAAATGTCCCTGCTCATCTTCAGTACAAGGAACATACTGTACTACTATCATACTCCCTCCGTTCCAAAATATAAGTCTTGGTAGAGATTTCCACTATGGATCACATACAGATGTATCCAGATACATTTTAGAGTGTAGATTCACTCATTTTGCTCCATATGTAGTCCATGGTGGAATCTATACAAAGACTTGTATTTAGGAGCGGAGAGAGTACATATTAAAGAAGAACGAAAGAGGAACATGGTAAAGAAGAGCAAGCAGATTTTGGATAATAAAATGTTGGTTGCGCAGTGCCCACACATGATGAACCAGAGCGCATTAAGAATGCAACTCCCAGCTGTCTCTCGACCATTTCAGGCGGTTGGATGAAGATCCTACGTCTCCTAACCCTTCTTCTTCCTCATCTCTGATTCTTCCCGTACAGAACACCGCACGGGCCACCGGCCGGACCACCGGCCCCCACCGCCAGTGTTCCTCCGCCACCCCCACCCCCACCCCCGCCCCAACCCCCACCCGCATCGAGTTTTCTTTGTTCGGCGAGGCCCCACAACCACCCGAGCCCCTTCGATCGCACCGGCGAACTCCGGCGAGCTCTGAAAAATCGACTGACCCAATTTTGAAATTTAGTCTACTGTGATTTAACTAGTGTGGAATATAAAAGGGGAAAACCATAAGCATTGGGAGTATAGTGTTGAGCGTGCCATGGCGGATCTGAAGGTGCAAACCGGACAAAGGCAACTTCGCAACCAAGACAAGAAATCAGAGTAAAGAAGTGGCGATCTATTTTCTTGCTGCGATAAATAAGTTGAGCAGATACGAAAGAGTACCGCCTCTGGTGCGGCGCCGTGTACACATCTGCTGAGAATTTGACGGTGCTGCGGTAGCGATGGCTATCGGCGGTGTGGAAGCAGATCTAGGAGGGTAGACGGTGGCGGCAGGGCGCAGTGGACGAGACGGTCGTAGGAGCGGCACCCGCAAGGTGGACGACGGCGGGGATGAAGCGAGAGGACGGGATGCAAGGATCCCGGTCCGAAGCCGTGGATGAGAGAGGTCGATCTCTTGTAATGGACGGCTGCGTCGTGGTATCAGCTCCGGCATGGTGGAGGAGGACGGCGGTGGATGGGGTGGCGGACGGCGGCAGACGGAGGAGGGTGGGGTGGAGAGGGTGTTTTGGCGCCGACGGAGTACGAATGGGGAAAAGGGAGGTAGAGAGGAAGGGGAACCATGTATTCAGGGCGCGCTTGTCTCAAATGCGGGGAAATTTACAAATTTAGCCCCCGTTTCAAATTTCTACTACATCACAGCAACATTAGTCGGTTGGGGATAGGACGGTAATCTCGCATACACCGAATATTTGCCGACGAGAGTTTGTTTTTGGCGCCCACCGTGTATGAATATGAATCGGGGAGGGAGTCGATTTCGGCCGAGGACACACTGTGTTTTGGCGCCCACCGTGTATAAATCCGGGTGAGAGGCGGTTACGTCACGTTTGGGTGAAATTACAAACCTATACCTATCGAAACCTATAGAAATCCAGCAGATAGGCTTTGCATGGCAGGGATAGGCAGTAGTGATTTCCATCTCGTAGATTTTGGTTTCGGGCGGTTACTGCGACTTTCCCCGCTTCGTTCAAATTTTGCAGAGTGCACGTTTACCGTGCCAACTCAATTCGAATCCCGTTTGTATTGTATTTTTTCTCGGGCGGGATCCATTTTCAATTGGAATTACATTCTATATACATCATTTTTTATATATACTTTCAAAAGCACAACACCATTTATACATAAACATGGTTTACAAATGGCATGATCTCAGATTCATAAGGTTGTATCCATCAATTTGGATTTTCAAATATTTGAAACCACTTTATGTTGAAATCCAATGTATGCATTCCTCGCTAACTGTCTCCAATTAATGTGTGTTTCATAAGGGTTTTTTTACTTCTCAAACATGTATAATGTGTTTCACACACGCAACATATAGTGTAATCCCGTTTAGACATTAATTGCATATAAACCATGCATTGTTTGTAATTGAAGAATATATGGATCACCAATATTGATAAACTATATAACATTACACGTGTGCCCAAATTCAAATGAATATGCATGTTTGATACACCAATTTGCGTTATGATATTATCGATGTCGTGATCTCCAGTTTAAATATTTGAATCCCCTTTAATCCAGATATTCGTCTCATATAGCTATCACTCATGCTTATTAGGACTATCTCTCTGGACCTATACGCGTTCATCGTCTCTCAGGTATCTCTCGTGCTACCTGTATGTCGACAATGATCTTTTATCTTCGTAACACACTGACGGTACCCTCTCCCTCGACCTTCATCACTCTATCTCTCTCTAAGTATATCTCGCTCCCTGCTATGTGTCTCTAACTATGATTCTCCATGTGGAATCTCTTTCTCTCACACAAACACAAAACTTTGTCTCCCGGGGTCTCATTTCTCTCTACTATTCCCATGTGTGCCACTCGCACACCCCTCATACAGAGATGTCTTTCGCTCCTTAGATATGCGAACCTACGACTCTTCCTCTTCAATATCTCTTTCTCACACACAAACACAAACTCTGTCTCCCAGGGTCTCATATTTCTCCATTGTTCTCTTGTATGTTGCTCACACACACCCTCTCTCCCTAGAGATATCTTGCGTTCCCTCGTATGTCCCTCTAGCTATCACTCTCGTTGTGAAATATCTTTCTCTCTCGCAGACACAAAACTCCGTCTCTCTGGATCTCATTTCTCTCTGATATCTGTTTGTATGTGACTCACATGCACCCTCTCTCTATCTCTCTCACACCCACACACATAACCCAGCCTTCTGATCCACTCAACTCCTATCTCTAACGCACACTAGCTAGCATCTTTATCTTTCTATTTATCTGTTTCTCCATCAACCTTATTTCTCGCCCTCACCCTTGATTCCTATCACGCACACTACATATGTTTCTCTCTATATGCAGTCAAGTGCCCTCTCACACACATATATAACATCACCCTTTGAACCACCCGACGGTCATCTCCAACACCCAAACTAGCGGATGTCCCTCTAGCTACCATCTCCATCTCTGTATCTATCTGTAGTTTCTCCGTCAACATTTCTTTCTTGCACGGAGTCTTGCTTCCTATCACCCACACTATATATGTCTCTCCATACATATGCATTTATAGGTTGGTCTCTTTTGCACAATCGTTGCGCCTCACTCCCTCTGCTCGCCATAGATGCATGCTCCAGCCCACGCCACTCTCTCTTAAAGACAAAAACACATGCTCAATTGTCGGGCCTTCTTCCCTGCATTCTCACATGCATGCATATTGTCATACCGATCCGTCTCTCCCATGTCGTTGATCTTATGACTTATGTCTTCTTTCTTTTATCTCGATCATGCGCGCGTGCACACACACACATCCCACGTATACATGTATACCTCTCACACATGCACGTTCAAGGTCTCTATGTCTCCATACGTAGTTAATTACCCTCAATCCTAACGCCACATCGAATCGTTCTCCTCTTTTGTGCACATAACTTCTGCCTGGATGGGTAAAACACACACTCACACTTAACAATCTCCTTCTAGCTACCCCCCGCCTCTCACTCTTCCCCTATATCCCCGAAACCAATAAGACCATCCCTTTGTTTAATTCCCGCCTACATGCACCATCGATATATAGTAGTCTTCCTCGGTGTCTCTCGAACAAACACATTCTCTCGATGTCGACTCCTCTCACGCGCACACACATTCTCTTCCCTCTCTACGGGCATTTTCTCTCTCGCACCCCATCGTTGGTGGCCTCTGCCATACACATCACCTCTCTATGATGAAGCCATGCACACTTAAATTACATCCGCCACAGAGGACCCCGCGACACACACACACACACACACACACGCACGCACCCCCCCACACACACTAAGACTCCATCTCTCTCTCCCTCTCTCTCTCTCACACACACACAAACACACACACACACGCATGCATGCACGCACACCCCCACACACACTAAGACTCCATCTCTCTCTCTCTCACACACACACAAACTAAGACTCCATCTCTCTCTCTCCTCTCTCCCTCTCTCTCTCTCTCTCACACACACACACACCCCACACACACACTAAGACTCCATCTCACACACACATGCTCTAGGCGGAGCATTTGTTCCTACCACCCTTCATCCAACCTTACCCGTATGATAAACAATCACCTTTATTTACTTGCATAACATGGACAAATTCCACTTTACTTTAGTAGTCCGCAAACTTATCATCCGTACCCTTATAAAAAAACGAGTTGGCGGTGATGGTGTGCCTGCCATCTTGTAATACAGACCGTATGATCTATATCTGAGGATAGAAAGCAAACTATGATAATTCTACAAAAGATACCCGCACCTCTCTCCACATCATTATCTCCCGCAACCTCATTGCTCAGCAATTAAAAAAGGAATAAGTCTCTGGAACAATCTAGCATGCATGGTGGCCGCTGCCGCCTGCCGGCGCCGTCCATCCCCATGCCTCCGCCCATTCCGACCACCAGTCACCACCACGCTCCACTCCTCCTCGCCTTATCTCTCATCTTTCATTTTTTCGATGACATTCTCGAGATACCAGTTTTCCGATAAAATTCTCGAGATATCATTAGTTTTTACACATGGGATTACTCCTGCATGGGTCAATCACAACAGGTGTTCTGTAAAAAAATGCATATTGATGTTCCGTGCAATGCACGAGAATCTTGCTTGTAATTATATAACGCAAATCACGAGCAGGAAGTGACATTTTCTTGACACAACCACGTTAACATGGCCATGTAAATCACTAGCTAAAGTAAATACCATTATACTTATATCCTGATGGAAAAGGTTGAGTACATGTCCGAAGAGTAGAGTCGCACACACACACTCTGTCTCTCAGAATGTCTCTCACACACACACCAGTTACGTGACGCCCACTTAAGCACACACGTATGTTACAATTTGTGCACCCGCGGGTACACGTGATGCTGCGCATTTATTTAAGCCGGAAGGCGAACCCAAAAGTAGCTGCATTCATTCCCCTCCCACCGCCTCTTCTCTGGTCGCCGTCGCCCGGTAGCCATGGGCCGGCCGAAGGTAACAACATACGCCATACTCCCGCCGGAGTGGTGCTTTAATATGGAAATTTTAGTGGTCATGCATGCATCTTTTTGTGCTAGCACTCCTATATAAGGGTTGACTGGTCGCTTCCCGGGGACGTGCACGGGCGGTGGAAGAGGAAGGAGAAGGGAAGTGGGCTGTCGAGTAACGTTTTTACCACAATTTCTTAGGAAACTGAGTGCAATAATTGAGTAGTTTTGCAAACTACCAGTACTACACCTGAAACGGTTCAAAACCTATACTCCCTTGCCAGCGCGCGCTTCCCGCGTGAAACGGTCAGTGTCGACCTAGAGCGTCAGTGCCGCATTAATGCCCGGCCAAAGTGGAGGCGACCTCTCACTGGCGCCGGCTTTGAAGTGGCGCGACGGCCGAGAGAGCGCCGCTTCCCAGTGCACGCGACTGCTCCGCGTCGAGACTGGCCATAGGCCCTGTTTGGATCCATGGGTTAGAGTTAGTTTGAGCTAGTTGGGGCTCAAATAGCCCTAAAGTATCCAAGCATGAGGGTTTAAATTGGAGCAAGTTGCACCGAACCCACCAAAAAAAAACTATCCCACCCAAGAGGTGCTAACTGGAGATAGTTCTCATTGGGACCACTCAAAAATCACTTTTCTCTCTCCATGAAGTGCATTTATTGTCAATCTAACCCTGTCACCCAAACACCTCTTTGGCTACAGTTAGTTCAGGGTTAGTCATGAGTTAGTCTAACCTCTAGCTAAGTTAGAGTATCAAACATGAGCAGTATAGGACATGCAAGTTGCTCAAAGCATACAGGCAAATTCGTACGTGAAAGAATTTTTTCTTTTTGAAAACAGAACGTGAAAGGAATTTTTTTAGAATGCTCTTGGCATGTCGCTAACATGTGATAGTTAACCGACCTCAATAGACGGCAGAAACGCCAGCCCGCCGCACTTTGATAGAGACGAGGAGGGAGAAGCGATACAGGCTGCTGGATTACTAGAGATAGGTGTCGCACGGAAGCCAAGAAATATGGTGATAGCGTGGGTTAACCATGTACTAGTATGATGTAACTACACTGGGCTGCCGTGTTTCATACTCTTCCAGTCCACTGTGGAGATGATTGGTTAATTTTATATCGCTGAATAATATTAAATATTATGAGTGCAAACGCTCCACCACGAGGTTCCTTGCTCCTTCTTGGTCGTCCGGAATCTATGTTCTTCCACTCTATTTTTTTACGTGAGCTTTGTTCATCCTTTTGCCAACACGCGAGACATCTAGCATCAAGGTGCATGTGTTATGCAAGGATCGTTCCATCTATATGAAGAACATGTGGGACTGGAACTACGAGACGGACATGTACCCAGGAGTGGACGTACGAACCTGAGTAATGTAGCGCAGTAAGTGAAGTAGAAAGGCACAAATGATATGAACATGCATGGCATATAGGGTGTGTTTGGTTGCGTTCTCGTCTCAGCATAGTTGTTCCCTCTTCATGCATGCTCAACTCAACACCCCTCTCCATGCATGCTCTCTTCATGCATGCTTCTAGTGTATTTGTGCTAAACTAGTGTGGACTCATGCACCCTCCATACACTCTACCAAACACCCAAAAGTAGGTCGAGAAGGGAACTCTTGGGCGGCATTTGTCTCTTACTACGTACTACCACTAAATGTTGTACGTGCAATGCACGGTGATGTTATGGAGTACGTGCCTAAGTACTCTACTACTACTATATTAGTTGGAGGCACATATTAACTTTTATATTTGTTTACGTGTATGCCCCGAGACCTTCCAACTAGACGTGTCTTTCTCTCCAGGTCGCACTTTGTATCGTTCATACCACTAAGTACTACTACGTGTGGTCTCCGACCCAGAAGCGGAAGAAGTGGAGATGCTCTACCACGCTGTTTTTTATGCTGGGCTCTACCACGCTGTTCATGTCCCACTCCTTTCGCTGACGTGTGGGACATCCAGCACGTGCCGTGTTTGGCACCCTTCGTCGTAAGAGTTGAAACGCTAGCATTCATCAGAAATAAAAAATAATTATAAATCGGCAGTGATACTATTTTTTTGCGAACCAATCAGCAGTGATACTTTACCACGTGGTTTCCTTGCTCCTTGATATCGGAAAGAATACTTCCGTTCGCCAACATGTGGGATGTCGACCATCCTGGTCCACTTGCCATGCACGCAGAACTCCAAGGGAGAGTCACCCAGGTCGTCGCGCCGCAGTAACAATGACTAATGAGCCGTCAAATCACAGGCCCACTTCCCACTTTGAAATTGCTCGGACGAAGGAACCATCATGACTTCGTTGAATTCCGCTTCTTGAAGAAAACTACTGTACCAGCAGTACTGCTAGCTACAGTAGTTACTCCAACATAGGCCTCCTTTCGTTCATAGGATAGGAATATGAAAATCATAGGAAGTGAGATGACATGCATCTCAATTCCTATAGAGAAAGAGATGCCATTTGATGCTTAGGATAGGAATTTTTCCATTTAGTCTAGGCTAATGTACTGGTAATTTTCTCTAAAAACTACAGTAGTAACTAGTAGTATTGGTACATGCTCGTACTCAGACACACACACTAACTACTAGTACTACTACTTCTCACATGCTGGCCAGACGCCGTCGTTCTCCTTCCCGGCTTTGTCGGCAACACCCCACCGTGCTTGGATCTCCGCCGACCTCTCCGCAGCAGCGCGTGCGTCCTTTTCTTTCTTGCGGCGGCGGGCCTCTCTTTTCTTGAGTGCTTTCTGACTTTTCCGCTCCCTCTGTGCGGCTTTGGTCGCCTCTTGCTCCACCGCCCATTCGGCCTTGGCATCTTCAAATTCCTCCCACATAGTTGTGAGGTCGCGAGCGGCGATGAACTCGGCACGGCGGGATGCCATCGCTTCCCTACCATTTTGTGTGCAGTCGTGGGCGGCGAGGAACTCAGCGCGGCGGGATGCCATCGCTGCCTTACCGGTTAGTGTGCGGCGCGGTGGCATGAACGACGCTTGGTGAGAGCTCTGGGGTGGAGTGGCCAGACAACCGTATAGTGCATTGGTTTGTCAAGAGCTCAAGGACAGAAGACGAAGCAAATTTGGATTCCCCTTCAATCCTGGTCATTTATTACCGAGTAAAATGCATTGACGGTCATCGAACTTGTCTTGATAGCTCACTTTGATCATTGTATACGAGATATGGTGATTATACGGTCACTGGCTCAGCGTATAGCTCCATATTTGTCTGGTTGACCTGTCAAACAGTCCGCATGCGCCTCATCAGCTCGTGTTCTTTATCTATCTACGTGGGCCTACCTGTCAATGGAGAAAGAAATACTATAAAAACCAAAATTATGCGTATGTGGGGAATCAAACCACGGACTCGTCGCTGCAACGCACCCTCGTCAGCCAAATGAAAATGAAATACTTCGCGTTAGACTCACGCTCACGCTGTCAAAGCATGCTAATGCATGCACGTCGCCCTCTAAATCAAAGTCCTGCTCATGGTGCAACGCAAACGGCGAGCCCATCACCTGCGCGCCCCGGCGGTGCCTGACATTACTGTTTAGACATTTGATGGAGGCCTACGCGAATACCGAGCATGTATTCACCTGGCTCAACACCAACGGTCATACTCGGACCGCCTTGCTCATGTATATCGTCCATCACAACGACAATCTATAAAACAGCCTAAGCTAGAGAGGGTACTATGGTAGTATGGTACGGAGTATGTACTATCGTGAGCGACCGATCTTAGTGCCACTGCACACCGAAACCCCTTCCATCGCTAGCGCGCGCTTCCCACCTGAAACGGTCACCGTCTCTCCAGAATGTCAATGCCGCATTCACCGGACTTAACTGCAGGTGCAATTGGTGTGTCACTGACATGCGGGCCAGATGCCCGTTGGGCCCACATGTCAGTAACCCAAACGCATCTGTAGTTAAGTCACTGAAGCAGCGTCCGCATTCAAGCCCGACGAACCTACTCCGGCGCCAGTTGTCCATCCGTCTGCCGCGGCTCATTGCCATTCGCCCGCTATATTAACTTGAGCCCCAGCTCCCAGCCATAGCCAAAGACCCACACTTATTCTCCTCCGGTCCCTTCCTTCTGTCGGCACCACTTCAACCATGGCCTCCTGGCGCTCCGAAGCTCTATTGGACGTACTGTCGCAGGAGCAGACGAGGGACATCGGCGGCTCCGCTCCGGGCGCGCTCCAAAGCTCTCTTCGACGTACTGTCGCAGGAGCAAACGAAGGAGATCGCCGGCACCCCCCGGTCGCCCTCCGCCGCCACGACCACGAAGCCAGCGCGCGTGCGCGGGCGCAGCCGACAGCGAGGAAGAGTAGTACACGGTAGGTCGTCGCCGCTCTGGAGGAGGAGGTTATCGAGGCGAATGAGGAGGAGGCAAAGGCAATGGCCGGCTTTCTCGGGTTCATGGCCGGACATGGTGGTCGGGCGCCAGCGATCATTTAGATTAGGTTTACAGTAGGTTTTAGTACGGTTTGTGCGAAATATGTAATGAATTTCGTCTAGTTTGTAGGAAAAGTTTTCGAAATGTAATGAATTTCATCCGGTTAATTTGAAATTTGCTTTGTTTGCATGAATTTCGTCCGGTTAGTTCATATAGTTATCGAAAGGTATGCGGGCAGCATCGGATGGCATCCATCAGTGTCCTCGGACAGATGCCGGTGTAAATTTGTGGGCCAGCGCTGGAGATGCCCTAACTATCATGCTATAATCGCTAACAATCCTCCATTATTTGGCAGGGAACAGTTATCCCTCGATCAAAATCAGATCCGCGGTGTTTCACACTCCTCCCGCGTAAGAGTGTAAACTCTTGCTTACATAAAAATGGAGCAAGTGGACGGCACTATAGCACGTCATAGCACTCGAACTAGCCCGCCTAACGAGCGGGAAAACACCGCCCTCGTCATTTTGTTCTGGATTTCTATCGATCGATCGCACGAAAATGTTACGCTTCGCAAGTTCTAAAGGAAAAGGCGGCACACTTACGACTCGTACGCGTCGCAACCCCGACAGTCCAGCTCGCACGCCGCTCACCAGAGGGGACATGTGTTGTGTTGCAATTTCATTGACATGTGGGACTGTAATTGAATAAACTGTCGATAGCCGAAATCTAATCGCTCGGCGGGCGTCGGCTGAGAAGAGAGAAACGGGGGAGGGAGAAGAGATTGCCCGCCCGCCGCGCACGGACTGCAAGAAATATATGGTGATAATGTGAGGTGGGCCATGCTGGAGTCCGAACCGTTTCCGGAGCCCGCTCTCACCGCCCTGGCCCCTCAAGACGCCAGCTGCCCGCCGCATGCATGCATAGCAAGTAGTACTCCTTATGTGGAGGAGAGAGAGGCATTGACAAAGTCAAGGAGTGGGCTCTGCAAGAGCCCGTCTCTACACGTGCTCCTAGGTATAAAAAAATAATTCTAAAAAAGGCATAAAAACAATTTTGTCTTAAAAAAGAAAGGTAAAAACATTTGAGAGGAAATAGATAGAGAGAAAGTGAGAAAAAGCTGTAACCTGGGCATTACATGAGGAAGGAGGGAGTGGTGCACATGCCAAGTTCACTGGGCTGCCGTGTTTCACACTCCTCCGTCGTAACAGTGGAGACAATAGCTTTCAGCAAAAATAAACAATGAATACTCGTTGCTCGTCCTCTATATCGGAAAGAATACTTTCATTCGCCGACATGTGGGACGTCGACCATCCTGGTCCACCTGCCATGCACAAAATTATCCTGGTCTACCCCGGTCGTATCGCAGGCCCAACCTTTCCCACTGTAAGTTGTTCGGACGAAGGAACCATCATGACTTCGTTGAATTCCGCTTCTTCAAGAAAACTTACTGTACCCGCAATACTACTACCACACGCGAAGACTGGACGACACTGTACCACGTCATATCACTGAAACCCACGAGGCCAAACTAGCCCGCCTAGGTCATCTACTATTTTGGAACGGAGGGAGTACGTCTCTGCACTGCTATGATTTTGTGTTGCACGTTCTCTGTACTTTTGCTACGATTTTCCTACCCTATGAACCAAATGAGGCCTGAATATATGTCGACTATTGTCTGATCGATCGCTAAGCCTACAATTTTAGGAGCTAGGGCTATTGGTCGATCGACGAGGGATAAGTATAAGCGTACCACGAGCTCATCAGCCCCAACGTTTCTCTTCGGTGAGTGTTTTGCAAGTACTATAGCTCGCACAGTAGCTAGCCTACTAACACCAAGAATCATCAAACAAGCCCTGCTGATATGATAAACAGTTCAAACTTACATCTAAGTATGCCATATATTACATCAAAAGCTGGTGAGGATACATCTGTTTCCATAACTCGGAGAGGGTTCGCATGATTCATCGCATGATTCACTATCAAACAAAAGTAGCAAGATCCGCCCACACAAGATAGTGCACTAGCCCTAAGATGGTTTGATAACACGCATCGTTCTGGTAATTAAACACAGGGCAATGCAAACTACCCTGAAGGATTAGCGCGACCAACTATTTCTTGTCATCGATCTCTCGGGCAATGACCACAACACGGACAGCGGCATGGGAATCGATTTCTGGGGTGATGTCCACAGGACTGACCGCGACATCGGAATCGATCTCTAGGGCGATGTCCACAGGATGGACAGCGGCATCGGAATCGATCTCCGGGGCGATGCCAACAGGACGGGCCACGACATCGGAATCATCAAGGACGTCCACCGGCACCTGCACAACCCTAACATATTAGCAAGCACATTGCAAATAATCAAAAACCACAACTATGGTAATAAGCCATTATTTTTTACCTTGTGCAGCTCACCGGGGGATCTCATCCCTCCGGGGGCCATCTCCTCGTCCTCGATGGGGGCCATCACCTTGCCAGGGGAATACTGCTTCTCAACGGCGACTATCTCCTCAAACTCGGTCTTGAGCCTCACATAGGTGGCAATCAGAGTTCCTGGGGTGGGCACGGTGGGGCCCTTGCTATTCTTCCAACTTTCTTTGAGGAGTTCGTCCGCCAACGTCCTCAACTCTTTGGCCAGTGCTTGTTTCTTGGAGCTCTTCGTCTCCATGGGTTGGCCCGCCAACATGGTCAACTCGTTGGTCGGTGCTCGCTTCCTGGAGATCGCTGTCTCCAGTGGGTTGTCCGCCGGCAACTCTTTGCCTAGTGCTCCAGGATCCATCAATGAACTGACAAACAATCGCAATGAAAACGGGAAAATAATAGGATGTGAGAATCGGTCAGTGCTTCGCAAAAAGAAGATTCTTGGAATGAAAATATAGCAGCATAACTGATTCACCCACCTTTCCTTCGTCGGTACAGAAGAAAAATGGCAGAAGTGAGTAGCCTGGAGTGAGGTTTTCTTCAAGAAAGGGAAGAAAGGGCTTGAACGAGCGTTCCAGTGAAATGATGGTTGCGTCGTCCAGTCCAACTTGGAGGCCACCTTACCATTGCTGGTAAAGGTGTGGGTTTTGTGATATGACGGGTCATGACGGCCACACCGGGGTGACAGGTGAGTCTCGACTGAAGCACCTCGCTGTGATTTGGTGGATGGCACGCGGGCGCGGATGCTTTGAAATGTCCCGCATGTAGATAGAGTGGCTAGTCATATAGGAGTGCTCAATATTGTGCACCGCGACCAAGGCGGAGAGGAAAACGAGAGAACTACGTAATTAATGCATGAGTTTAATTAGGGTAGTTTTGTAAAGTATGAGATACATTCCTCCAATCGCAAAATGCCTTGGTTCATGAGATTTGAGATTTGAGCCCTATAAACCGGAAGGGAGGGAGTACTGCACACGGTGTAGTCTAGTCACTTGTTGAAATCTCTAGAAAGGCAAATACTCCTTTCCGGTTTACAGGGCTGTACTACTCCCTCCGTCTAGGTGTGTAAGTCATCTTACGAAAACCAGATAGTCCCAAAACACTTAGGCGCGGTGCATTAACTTCTACCTTGTTTCTTGTTTCTTGACATATCAACCAATAAGAGATGAGAGGTGTGCATGCTTTTAATGACTTGCAATGGCTAGTTCATTGCATGCAATGCTATTAATTAGCAAATAAACATTGGTGACCCCAGGAGGAAATGGTGCTAAGCGCGTGGACTATGCAGAATGAGTATCAACCAATGGATAATGGAGTTTAATTGTTAAACAATAGCAATTTTGTCTCATGCAAGAGCCTGGCTAGTACTCCAAGGAAGCGCACCACGCGAGCATTCGCAACTGCCACATTCGGGTTGCGCTTGGCTCTTCACCTCTTCGAGAAGACGAACAATGATGTTACTCCTACTTCTACAGTATTGAATCCACTGCTGCATGTCCGTCCACCTCGTGTGGGAGGGATAGTGTGTAGCGAAAGCTTCTACTTACTGCTCCTGCCTTTGCGTCTATGACAGGTGGGCCCAACAGGTGGTTGGCCCTCCTGTCATGCAGCCAAAGGCAGGTGCAGTTAAGGCACCGGAGCTCAGTCCACGAGGGAGAGGGCGTTGTTACGAGTTGACGCGACACATCAAAGCACTGCACTCGATATAAGTCTTTTTACACATTTCAAATGGGCTACTTCGTATGTAGGAGTAGACATATTCTGCTTCGTATGTAGTCACTTGTTGCAATCTCTAAAAAGACTTATATTTGGAAACTGAGGGAGTACAACGCATGCATGCATGCCGTGACTTTCCTTTTGATACTTGCATGTGTTGATTTGATGCACCTTGCCAAATTTTGACTATAAATTTAACTAACCAAATTTTCATGCATGTCACAAAAAATTACGGGGCTGTTTGGATTGTGACTATGTTTGTCTTAGGCCACATTATTTTTCCCACACTTGCCACACTTGCCTAACCTGAGTTGCTCAAATTGTTAGACACACTTTGGCTTGCCTAAGGGAATCTTGCCACAATTTTTGTGTCTATGACATGTGGGGTTCACTGCTAATAAAAAAATTTCTTGTCTTAGGTGTGGCTAATAAAAAAGACTTATATTTAGGAACGGAGGGAGTAGAAAATATAAATAATAATGCATGTTGGGGCAACCCACGTTTCCGCTAATTTTAGCCGTGGGCTTGTTCACAATTTTTACGAGGGGGTGGTTGTTCATTTAATGGAGGGACTTGTAGTACGAGACTTGAACGATACAAAGTGCGACCTGGCACACCGTAACACCACTTGGAACATGCGGGTAGCTATCTCAAAAAACAATCAACAACTAAAAAAAACCGTGACCTGGCATGTAGTAGTACACAATTTTAAACGATTGTTTTGATGTAGTGAAAAAGGAAAACTACCCCACTACGTATATATAGGCCGGAGCCTCCGCGCTTGCTTGCTACGGTTGCTCTATTCACACACTCTCATCCTCTCCAGATCTAAACAAGATAGGGGTAGTAACACTGTCTTTCTCCCTTCAAAAAACACTGGCTTTCTATCCTCACCGCTGGTTACAGATCCGGACGTATCCCCCTCCGTCGGTGAAGGGGAGGAGGGGCAGCGTTTAGGCCATCGTCGACAGCGAGGGAGGAGACCACTACCGGCCGCACCATTATCTCTGGCCGAGCGCCGGCGCGGGAGGTCCTCCGATCCTTTCGTCGTTGCATGTGGGCGGATCCGGCCTCCCGCCGCCCACCTATCCACATCCCGACGACCTTCAGGTATATCTTTGTTCGAAACCGCCTTAGCTCTACTTCCCCAGCTCGCTACGTCGCTGCATGTGCATCATTTTCTACCTCTCAGCCCCTCTCGATCAGATGGTCCAATGTCACATTTTTCTTCTTCTATAGTTAGAGGTAAAGCTACTTCATGGAGTCGAATCTTGTACTCCCTCCGTCCGAAAATACTTGTCATTGAAATGGATGTATCTAGATGTATTTTAGTTCTAGACACATCCATTTTGATGACAAGTAATTCTGGACGGAGGGAGTACTTGGTTCAAACAAGAAATAAAGTGGGGGTGGGGGAATTTAGTATGTACATCGGACTTGGTACAAACAGGAAGGAAAGGGGGTGAAAGTTGTACACACTGGTCATCCAACCGGTCTCTTGGTCGAAAAGGGAAATATAGGGGTAACGCTGTACACAATGGTATGACCAGGACTAGATTTGCTATCCACACATAGGAGTAGGTGGTTAGAGTGAACAAAAAAATGGGACCAACCCATATATGTTTCTTGGATGTTTGTTTCTCGGGGCAACAAACTATGAATCACCACTTTATGCCCCTGTTTACGTACATGGTGCTGGACTGCTGGTGCACCCACTATCCCATGCCCTTATACCAAATATTTAGGCTCCGTTCGGAATAAAGGGGCAGAAAACATAGGTCTTGATGAAAATAGAGGAATAGGAAAGGAATGTAGGTATAAAACTATGGAACAGCGAACCGGAGGAAACTCTCAAGAGAATGTGTTCGGATGGACTACGAAATGTACAGATTTGTTTTTTTAGAGTAGCATGCTTGGCAATATGAGATGCTATTTGTTTATTCAGCTACATAGTGACTACTCTTGTCCTCACCTCACGTACCACACATAGGTTGATTTTTTTATTCCGGCAACACAACACAACAGCCTGTCTAACGCATGGCAGCGAGCGCCTACCTCGGGCTTCCACCCAAAAAATGAGCAGCGCATGGATGTTTCTAATCCTATGGAATCAGTACTACCAGACCATCTTTCCTATGAAACACTATTCACCTTTCCCGTGTTCCGAACGGTTGGAAGGGAAAGAATACCGTAGGAATTGTGTTCCTACGAAAATCCTACACCAAACCTGTGAACTGAACGCAGCCTTAGCTGTTCTTAATCTAATGTCCCTGGTAAAAATGAAGCCATGCCACTGTTATAAGCCATGACAAGTTTAGCCAAATGTTTTTGCTTGTAATTGTTTGAGACTCTGACTGTTTCCTTTGTGCCTTTTTGTGCAAACAGGGATATCCAATTCACCTGGTTGCTGTTGTGACCTTTTGGTGCACTGCACAAAAAATCTTCTTAAAAGAAGTGACTTTTGTGCTATTTAACTGGAATGTCAGAATGGAACAGTTGGTTCATTTTGGTGGAACTGCACAAAGGGAGATCTGTGTTGCAATCCTCATCATCCATGTTTGCGCCATATCCTTCCTTTAGGTAAGAATGATATTTAATGCATGTGTTCATCTCTATTTTCTGACTGCCATGAGAAAATAATGCTGTTTTTACTAGTACACTTGTACTCCCTCACTGACAAAACCAATTCTGAATTAGAAGGCCAATCATGTACTTGGTTTCACCAACTGGTGAGGAGAAAGAGAAACAGAGCATGAAGAGGAAGAAGAAGAAGAATAAACAGTGCCAAGGCGATCTTGCTGAAGCCAGAGGCCTCAGTCGAGGCCATTCAAGGGCTCCGGCAATGACTACCTTACATGTGAGACGATCCTCCAGGGAGCCCTTCCACTTCTGTTGTCTCACTTAATTAATTAGGAGTACTTAAGTACCACTAATTTATTACTGCCTAATTTTCCTGTTGGAGTTAAACAAATCTTTAGTAGGACCCTATGCTGAATCATGTACGTGTGTATGCTTGTCTATGGAGGTGAATCATGTGGTGGAGCAGGGAGGGAATATTATTAGTGTCATGACATAATTGTGCTATTGTTTTGCATGTCAATTTATTGCCATTGGTTCAATGAGGCAATGTTTTGCGTATTGTCCATCATGAATTTGATGCTACTGTTTGAGTAATATGCTAATGTCTTCCTATCCTTTCTCACTAAGCTAATGAAGGTTTCACCTTGTTCCTACTTGTGCAAACAGGGATCATGTTGTGCCAATCATACATTTTAGTGGAACTACACAAGACAATACAATGAACTGTATCCTAGCCAGTGCTTTAACTCTGCTGGAAGTTCTTGATAATCTTTCGATATAATCTCAGCACTGGTAAACAAGAGTGATTTCAACCATACATTTGAAGTGCACAAAAATATATACTATTGTGTGATTCCAGTGAGTGCTTTATCATCTCTTATGGGACTACATGAATAAGCTTTTTTTCTCAGGTTGGTACGGGCCTAAGGCCTTCATCCATATTAGTTTGCTGTCATCTCTATTTGTATCGTGCTACTATCATGAGAAACTCCTTTATCTTTGCATGTTAAAGTTTTGCAACCTATGATAAATGGCAATGCTTTGAGTGTTGAGTTGAGCTAATTGGCACTGATTAAATAAACTAATACCTCTCTTTAAGCAAGACTACTATGTTGCTAACTTTACCCATTAAGATAATGAGGGTGCTTCTATTTGTTAGTGTATGTTTCATCAACTAGTCCCACTATTACAGTAATCTCACTCTCTCAATATATGCGCCAACAGGGATGCTCGATTTTGGTGGAACTGCACAAAAACTTTGGGTGCTTCATTGCCTCGACAGCTTCCGGCCTTTCCTGTCAGTCGCTAATCTCCGCTTGCTTTCTTCCTTTGCTGTCAGTCGCTTGGCTTATCTCGGCTTCCAGTCAAAGGAAATAGTAATTGATATGCTACCTCACACAGGTTGGTACTGGTCTTTATCCTGATTATTGTGCCTGTCATATGTATTGGTAATTTGGTATTGTGCTACTGTTTGCCGATTTCATAAAGGAGTAATTTGGAGCCTGAAGTCGTAGGAAAATCATTACATCGGGTGATTTCAGTAGAACTGCACAAAATGATCAGATGGACAGGTACTTATGCTGCTGCTATGTACTCCAAAGTTCACTCAGACAAGCATCGATGTTGACAAGAAGTGCCGATATTCATTCGAGTATCAACCGGCGTCAACCAATTGTCAAACTCCAAGTATTAGGAGAGTGAATGCCAAAAATATTGCTTGGTGCATAGCCCAGAAAAATGCAGTCCAGTCTTTGGTCCCAACTTGTGCCTTTTGGTTATCGACACATATGGTAGCGAACTATATGGCATGGAGTCTAAAGATTCCAGACAAGTTGGTTGACGCGTATATTCATCTGGCACTTAATCAGTCTGCACGCCAAGGATACTCCATTTCAGTTGAACTGCAAAAAAAAAATTGGGTGGTTCATTTTCTCAACCGCCTCCTTTCTCGTCTGCAATGTAGAATTTTGGCGAGATACAGGACCAAGATGAGCCAGGAAACTAGTTGGATGAAAGTAGTGGCCAAGTTGCTCAAACCTCCCTCGGCATGAGGCCACTATTTGATGATAAACCTACAAGCAAAGTTCAGATTGTCTGTGCTACCTCTTATGTACTCGAAAGTTTAGTCGTACAAGAACTAATTTTAGCAAGAAGTACCTCCGATTGAACACCATTTACCAGTCTGTACCCTAGGTAATTAAAGTTCGTCCATGGATCATATTGGCTGTGATCTCAATTATTTGGATGCATAAACATACTGAACATGTGTATATCTGAATCTTTTTGTGAATTATGTATGAATATTGTTGTGTGATCTATCAATCATTTGGATGCATAGATATGCTGAGCTTGTGTATATATGAATCTTTTGAGTTGTTGATAGTGAATGTTGGCTATGAATATGAACGTGTCCTGTGAACCTGAGTTTGATATGAATGTTTACCTTTTCTGTTGTATTTGTGTGTGAACTTGTTAGTATGCCTACTGTGGGGTATAAAACGCAGGTCTCTTATAAAAGTAATGCTGTGTCCAATTTATGTTTTCCCTTCTAACCACATTATATATATTTATATTATTACTATTATTGTATATTTTATAGAGACTTATATATACATTATAAAAACATCCCACGTGTTATTAACTTATAAAAGTAAATGTTTAACGGAAGTTGGCAAGGGAAATCCTGGTTGTTTTTGACTCACAGGCAAGGAAAATCCTGGTGATTGCGTACAAAAGCTTGCGAAGATTTTAAGGACCAATTTAATAATAACGCGCTCATTTTTATTTTGAGCAATAACTCGCTCATTTCTTAATTATATATATATATAAATGTGCCTCTCCAGTTTATTCTTTGATATTAATTGCTCCTTCGAACAGAACATTATATATATAATGAGCCCACCTAATACGTGTATTTCAAGGAAGTGCAAATGGGCTGGGATTTCTTAGAAAATATAAATGGGCCTGATTGACGCGAAATTATTTGTTCACCCAGCCCAGAAAATGGACTGTACATTCTAGAAAACATGGGTTAAATATATGCCACATTTTTGCAGGCTGACATGTGGGCCAATAGGTCGAAGCCTACGCAGGGCATTGTCAACTTGGTCAACAAATGATTGTGTCATCCACAGCCATTGGATTTATATCCAACGGCCGGCATGCACCTTCAATCTCTCGTCTTCTTCCTCCAGCGTCGCCGGGACCGCCTGGTCCAGCCTCCGGCGGCTAGCGGCTCTGCTTAGCACACATCGCTGCGAAGCGCTACCCCACCGCTGGCCAGGCTATCCCTCCACCCCTCGACACTTCCTGTTATTCTCCACAGACTACAGCCCCACGCCGCAACAGAACCAGTTATAACCCTTCTCCTCCTCTCAATCTGCGACTCCACTGCCGCGTTTTCCCATCTCCGAGTCGTTCCCATCCGGGGCCTCGCCGTCGCCACCGCCTCGCTGTGTTCGGTGCAGCGTGGTCAACAAACGAGAGTCATCGGAAGAGGACTGTACGTGGAGAGCCTGACGGCTGGGACCCACGAGGTCCATGGTCGCATGCAAGGAAAGTTCCTCCTTATTAAGCTGAAAAAAATGTTTCCTCCACCTGACAGCTGGGACCCACCGGCTGTATCTTCGCACGGAAGGAAGTGCGTCCTTGTTTTGCGAAAAAAATTATTCATCCCGTTGACAGCTGGGACCCGTCAGATTTGGTGACTGACTTGTGGGCCTACTAAGCGGACGTGTACGCACGGCTTTGTCAACTGAATCAACAAATGATTCTAGCAGCTGGACCGTTGGATGTTAATCCAACAGCCGTCCTCCTTCTTCAACCTCTGTTCTTGCTCCTGTCTCCCGTGGGCGGCACCGCGGCTGTGCTGCCGCGCACCCAAACCAGTGAAGTTTCCCACTCCTCTCCATCTGCGACTCCACTGCCCCGTCATCCCCATCTCCGGGTTGTTCCAGTCTGGGTGCGCTCGGCACGGTGTGGTCAACGTGGTCAACAACCGAGAGTCATCGGAAGATGACTGTACGTGAGAGGCTGACAGTGGGGACGCACCACGCCCATGCACGCATGCATGCAATGGAACGCGGCGAGGTCAACGTGGTCAAGGAACGACTTCCATCGGAAGTATACTGTACGTGGAGAGTCTCAGCTGGGTCCACGGCCGCAGCAAGTAAGTGCCTCCTTATTACGCGGAAAATAATGATTCCTCCAACTGACAGTAGGGACCCACTGGACGGGCCACCGTATTTTGTGAAAAAATGTTTGCCCCCTGACTGCTGGGACCCACCTGACAAGTTCGAGGCGAGGCGGAGGACGCCGGTGCCGGCATTTAGCGTGTACCGCAGATGGCGGCCGGCATCGTCTAGTTAGCTAAGAGTAAGTTAGTACTTGTACGCTACTAGAGTATTACTGGAAGTAGATAGTTAACTTGGCTATGATGGTTGTCAACGTGGAAGTTCAGTACTCTATATGTGGATCAGACCTGTTACTTTGCTCTGAATGTTGAACTTTCCGTTTGAACATATGGAATGGGCTGTTATTTTTTTAAATGGGTTGTATTTGTCCTCCACGAGTTTAGATGCTGACTTGTGGGCCTACCAAGTTGATGCGTACACAACCAGGAGATGATTGTACGTGGAGAGGATGACAGCAGGGACCCGCCAAGGTCATGGCAGTACGCAAGCAAAGTGCCTCCTTATTTCAATCCAATAAAAAAATGGCTCCTCGTAATGGATTTCTGACATCTGGGTCCCATGCCATTGTCAACGTAGTCAATAAACAAGAGAGTTGCACAACGAGCGGCTGACATCAGGGACCCAGCAGCTCGCCCAGTTATTTTTGTTTTGGGTTAATTTGATAAATGCCACTCCAAATCTGGTGTTTCTAAGAAATGCCATTGCAATTTCCAAACTTTGAAAAATGCCATTTCATGCCATTCCCAGTGGCATTTTTCGAAGTCTGGAGTGGCATTTTTCAAAGTTTGCAAATTGCAGTGGCGTTTTCCAAAGTTTGCAAAAATTGGAGTGGCATTTTTCAAAGTTTGGAAATTGCAGTGGCATTTTTATGAATCGCCATATTTGTTGTGGCATTTATCTAATTTGTTTTTGAGACGGAAGCAGGGTGTTAACTGGGCTGTGCGGGGCACTCTGGCATGTCTAGACAGCCTTCTCTTTTATGTTTACCACAGACCAGCCCAGTAGTTTTTTTCTTTCTGAAAATGGCTAGCCCAGTTTTTTTGTGATTTGCCAAGTAAGTCGCTTTGTCAGGCCTATTGGGCTGCAAATCTTTCAAGACAAGGAGAGCTTCATTCGGCTGGACGAGAAAATGGCCTATCAGTAATGAGAAATGGGCTGTACATTTTTAAAACACATCAAACCGGGAATTACTTTCAAATTTCTTTTTTCCATTTCAAGATTTTAAATTGCATTAATTTTTATGCGTGGACAATTTGTTGGATTTTATATTGATATACATTTATTTTTAAAATCAGTTTGAATGTGACTCGAAATTTTGGGATTAAAAACAGTTCGGACCGCACCGAAATATGCAATATTTCGTATAATTTTTTAACCGTGAACACAATATGGGCTGTAATACTAACAAAAAGAATACGGGCTCCAAAAAAAACCTTTAGAATTAGCAAATGGGCTGTAAATTATTAGAAATAATGGCAGATGGGTTGTATGCTGTTTTCCACAGATTTGAGGCTTTCCTAAAAAAAAGGTTGACGCAAAAGCAGTGACTGTTGGATGTCCATCCAATGGCCGTCGTGCTTATTCAATCTCTGCTCTTCCTGCTCCAGCCGCTCAAACAAGCACCGGCGGGACTGCCTGCTCCCTCCTCCCCGCGGTCGGCTGTGCTGCTGCGCAGGCTTCACCGCCCCACCGTACTCCCATCGCTGGCCTAGCCATCCCTCTACTCACCCACACCTGTTGTTATTCTCCGGCGACGGCAGACGAACCAGTAAACCCTCGTATAGTCGTACTCCCCTCCGCGTGGGAAACAACTGCCGAGTCTTCCCTGCCTCCATGTCGTTCCCTTCCTAGGCCTCGCCATCATCCACCGCCCTGGTGCTCCCGGCGTGGCCTGGTCAACGTGGTCAACGACTGACATGCATCTGAAGTGGACTGTACGTGGAGAGGCTGACAGCTGGGTCCACGGCCGCACGCAAGGAAATGCCTCCTTATTACGCGCAAAATAATGATTCCTCCACCAGACATCTGGGACCGTATGATGTCAACTTAGTTAATATGCACGATTCTAGCTCCAATGACCGTATGATGTCCATCCAACGGCCGTAGTGCTTCTTCAACCTCTGGTCTTGTTGCTCCAGCCGCCCAAAGCAGCGCCGGTCGTGCCGCATGCTCCTGCCTCCCATGGCCGGCTGTGCTGCCGCGGAGAACTCACCGCCCCCTACTATTCCCACTACTGGCCAGGCCCTGCGGCGACGGCAACCTCACACCGCAGCCGAACCAGTGAACCCTCGTACTCCTCTCCGCACGGGCTTCCACTGCCGCGTCTTCCCCGGCTCCGCGTCATCCCCTTCCTAGGCCTCGCCGTCGTCCACCGCCCTGGTGCTCTCAGCGCGACGTGGTCAACGTGGTTAAGGAACGGCTTCCATCGGATGTGGACTGTACATGGAGAGGCTGACAGCTGGGTCCACAGCCGCAGCAAGGAAGTGCCTCCTTATTACGCGCAAAATAATTATTCCTCCACCTGACAGTGGGGATCCACCGGACGGGCCACCGTATTTCATGAAAAAACATTTCCCTTGACTATGGGGACCCACCAGCTACATCTTCGCACGCAAGGAAGTGCATCCGAGCAAAAAAAAAACGATTCGCCCCCCTGACTGCTGTGACCCACCAGCTACATCTTCGCAGGAAAGGAAGTGCCTGACAGTCGGGACCCACCTGGTCGAAGCGTACGTAGCATTGTCATTCTGGTCGCGAACGTGTACGTACATACTGGTCGATGTAGAGGCGCGCACGTGTCGTAGTAGAGGCGCGCACGTAGCATGTACACGTACGTACAGCGGCCAGTGTGCAAGAAAGAAAATACGGCCATGTATGTACATATGGGCAGGGTCTCGAATGCCTACTCGCGCATACGTACGGCCAGGGCTCGTGTACATGGCTGGGTCGGAATGGAGAACCAGCGTCGTCGTCGTGTTCATGGGGAGCCAACCGGCTAGGTCGGAACGGAATGCGTCGTCGTGTTCATCAGGAGGGCTTGGACGGAACAGCCGATGGAAACGAGGCCTGGCGTACCGCAGAACGGAGGAAACAGCCTTGTGTTCGACCGGCCACGTTTTAAATGGGATCCTGTTCATCGGGAGGGGTCTGGCGTACCGCAAAACGGAGGAAACGGACCTCCTACGGTCGAAACGGGGGTCCTGTTGATCGGGAGGGGTGTGGCATACCGCAAAATGGAGGAAACAGACTTGTGTTGGAGCGCTACGGTCGAAACGGGGGTCATGTTCATCGGGAGGGGTGTGGCGTACCGCAAAATGGGACTCCACGGGATACTGTTCATCTCCACTGTCGACCCCCTCCAGCCTCCACGGGCTACTGTTCATCCACCGTCGACCTCCTCCAGCCTCCACCTGCGACTGTTCATCCACGGGCTCCTGTTCATCCAGCCTCCACCACGCGCTACTCCACCGGCTACTGTTCAACCAGCCCTCTCCACGGGCTCCTGTTCAACCACCCCTCCATGGGCTACTGTTCATCCAGCCCTCCACTGTCTACTGTTCATTCTGCCCTCCACGGGGTGGTCCTGTTCATCCTGCCCTCCATGGGGCCCTGTTCATCCAGCCCCAACCGGCTCGATCGATCGGGGTCCTATTCATCCAAAGGCAACACCACGGGGTCCTGTTCATCCACCCCCACCGGGAACTGTTCATCCAAACCCCCCCAACAATGCTCACTGTTCATCCAGAGGCAGCATCGATCGGCTTCAGTTAGCAGCAGTAGCGAAGGAATCGCTCGATCGGGTTTAGTTAACAGCCATCGATCGATCGCTCGGGTTCAGTAACACGTAGCCTACAGTGCAATCACTCGGGTTCAGTTAGAGCCCAACGCCTCGCACCTACGCGCGTGCGTGTACGAGAGAAACACGCATCATCGCTCGGCCACGACCACCCACCATAACCGGGCCCGATATTTTCCTCGCCCTCGCTTCTACCATGGTTTTTTTCGTCATGGACGGCCCAAAGAATGTCATGCAGCTGCGTCTCCAGCCCGCCCAGGACGAAAAGCCCATTTTCTGTCATGATTGTTTGTCATAGAAGTAGGAGCCCACCACATCTATGATGGTACCGGGTTTTGTCACAATTATCGTCATAGAAGTGTCATATGTACGACAGAATTTTTTTCGTTCGGCCCAAAATGTCACGGATGTGTCTTTTTTTACTAGTAAATACTTGTGGTTACGGAGTTTTAATCGGACACAGAGAAAGATAGGGGCTTATAGTTTCGCCTCCCAACCTCTTATCTCAAGGGTAATGTCAACATTAATAGTTCATGCTAACCTACATCCAGTTAGATATATATATCAGGTTCTTTCCAACATCCTCTGCTTGCCAAAGGATAAAATGTAAAAAGGAAAGGTGAAGATCACCATGACTCTTGCATAAGGTAGAAGGTAATAATAAAAGATAGGCCCTTCGCAGAGGGAAGCAGAGGTTGCCATGCGCTTTCAGGGTTGGATGCACAAAATCTTAATGTGAAAGAACACCACTTTATATTGCCACTTGTGATATAGACCTTTATTATGCAGTCTGTCGCTTTTATTTCTTCCACATCACAACATCGTATAAAGCTTATTTCCTCCACACCAATCAATCATACATATTTAGAAAGCAATTTTTATTGCTTGCACCGATGACAACTTACTTGAAGGATCTTACTCAATCCATAGGTAGATATGGTGGACTCTCATGGCAGAACTGGTTTAAGGGTATTTGGAAGCACAAGTAGTATCTCTACTTGGTGCAAAAATTTGGCTAGCATGAGGGGGAAAGGCAAGCTCAACATGTTGGATGATCCATGACAATATACTTTATCTCAGATATAAGAAAACATAACCCATTACGTTGTCTTCCTTGTCCAACATCAACTCTTTAGCATGTCATATTTTAATGAGTGCTCCCAATCATAAAAGATGTCCAAGATAGTATATTTATATATGAAACCTCTCTTTCTTTATTACTTCCTATTAATTGCAACGATGACAAAAACTATGTTTGTCAACTCTCAACAACTTTTAATCATCATACTCTTTCTATGTGAAGTCATTACTCTCCATAAGATCAATATGATCTCTTTGTTTCTTTTTATTATTTTCTCTTTTCTTTTATTCACTCAAGATAATAGCAAGATAATCAAGCCCTTGACTCAACACTAATCTTTATTATATAGCTCACGGACTTGATTATATAGAGGGATCATGAAGCAAAACTCAAAACTATATCATACTAAAAACTTTATTCTACTAGGTCAAAATACTACTAAAAGGATCGAACTAAGAAAAACGGTAAAGATAGGAGTGTCATGGTGATACGATACCGGGGCACCTCCCCCAAGCTTGGCAGTTGCCAAGGGGAGTGCCCATACCCATGTGATTATATCTCCCTTGTTGGTGAGGAAGGTGGTGGAGTTGTCGATGATGTGGGCTTGTCGTCCATCTTCCAAGGCATAGGCTCACCATCATAGAAGGATGATCGAGTCTCTAGGATCCTCAAATCTGCAGCCAAACTCATCCTCTTGAATCTATATTCATACTCACAGTTTTGGTTTTGCAGGTCATAGATTTGGGCTTGGGGGTGCTCGATCTTTTCATGAAGCTTGAAGATGGTCTCCCCAATGTTCTTGGCATCCAGCTTGTTGTTGTTGGTGAACTCCGCGATCATCATGTGATTGGAATTGAGTCCATGTTCCACCATCCCCTAGCACTTGAAAACTTGTTGCTCCAATGCTTCGAGCCTCGCCTCCACGCTTCCGGTCCCCTTCGGTCCCTCGACATCACGGATGTGCAGCAACCCATCACGCATCTCAACGGTTTGAGGGTGTCGCAGCACCTCAGCGAGGTAAGGGTTGATGACCTTCTTGAAGAACTTGTCCTTGGGGGCGCTTGGAGATGTCATGATGATCTAGATCTGTCAGAAAAATAGCTCGAAATGAAAACAGAGGACAATTGCGTGATACAGGAGTCAAAACCTTCGGGAGATTATATAATGAATTTTTACCGACCAAAATACGTATCGTGCAAGAAAATGGAGTCTGAAGAGCGCACGAGGTGCCCATGAGGCAGGGGGCGCGCCCAGGGGGGTAGGGCGCGCCCTCCACCCTCATGGAGCCCTCGTGTCCTTCCCGGACTACTTCTTATTTTTATATTTTTCTAAATATTCCAAAACGGAGAAAAATTGCCATTAGAACTGTTTTGGAGTCGGTTTACTTACCGTACCACATACCTATTCCTTTTTGGAGTCTGAAACATTCTGGAAAGTGTCTCTTATGTATTCCTCCGGGGTTACGGTTTCAATAACATTGGTTTCAACATTTATGGGATTACCTGAGATATAATGTTTGATTCTTTGACCGTTCACCACCTTCGGATTTGTGCCTTCGAAGTTGTTGATTTTTATGGCACCAGAATGATAGACCTCCTTGATAACGTAAGGACCTTCCCATTTAGAGAGAAGTTTTCCTACAAAAAATCTCAAACGAGAGTTGTATAGCAATACGTAATCACCTACATTAAACTCACGCTTTTGTATTCTTTTGTCATGCCATCTTTTAACCTTTTCTTTAAACAATTTGGCATTTTCATAGGCTTGGGTTCTCCATTCATCGAGTGAGCTAATGTCAAATAACCTGTTCTCACCGGCAAGTTTGAAATCATAATTGAGCTCTTTAATGGCCCAATATGCCTTATGTTCTAGTTCGAGGAGTAAGTGACATGCTTTTCCATAAACCATTTTATACGGAGACATACCTATAGGATTTTTATATGCAGTTCTATAGGCCCATAATGCATCATCAAGTTTCTTGGACCAATTCTTTCTAGATCTATTAACAGTCTTTTGCAAAATTATTTTGAGTTCTCTATTACTCAATTCTACTTGACCACTAGACTGTGGATGATAAGGAGATGCAATTCTATGATTTACATCATACTTAGCAAGCATTTTACGGAAAGCACCATGAATAAAATGTGAACCACCATCAGTCATTAAATATCTAGGGACTCCAAACCTCAAAAAAATAACTTCTTTAAGCATCTTAATAGAGGTGTTATGATCAGCACTACTAGTTGGAATAGCTTCTACCCACTTAGTAACGTAATCAACAACAACTAAAATAAGTGTGTATCCATTAGAGGCAGGAAAAGGTCCCATATAATCAAAGCCCCAAACATCAAATGGTTCAATAACAAGTGAATAATTCATAGGCATTTCTTGACGTCTACTAATATTACCAATTCCTTGACATTCATCACAAGATAAGACAAACTTACGGGCATCCTTGAAGAGAGTAGGCCAATAAAAACCGGATTGCAATACCTTATGTGCAGTTCTATCTCCAGCGTGGTGTCCTCCATAAGCCTCAGAGTGACACTTGCATAGGATCTATTCCTGTTCATGCTCAGGTACAAAACGTCTAATAACACCATCTACTCCTTCTTTATAAAGATGTGGGTCATCCCAAAAGTAATGTCTCAAATCATAGAAAAACTTTTTCTTTTGCTGGTATGTGAAACCAGGTTGTATAAATTTAGCAACAATGTAATTAGCGTAATCAGCATACCATGGAGCAGTGCGAGAAGCATTTATGACATTTAATTGTTCATCAGGAAAGCTATCATCAATTGGTAGTGGGTCATCAAGCACGTTTTCTAACCTAGACAAGTTATCTGCAACGGGGTTCTCAGCTCCCTTTCTATCAATAATATGCAAATCAAATTCTTGTAGCAAGAGAACCAATCTAATAAGTCTAGGTTTAGCATCTTTCTTTTCCATAAGGTATTTAATAGTAGCATGATCAGTGTGAATAGTTACTTTAGAATCAACAATATAAGGTCTGAACTTATCACAAGCAAATACAACTGCTAAGAATTGCTTTTCAGTAGTAGCATAATTTCTCTGGGCATTGTCTAGAGTTTTACTAGCATATTGAATAACATTTAATTTCTTATCAACTCTTTGCCCTAGAACAGCACCTATAGCATAATCACTAGCATCACACATAATTTCAAAGGGTAAATTCCAATCAGGTGGCTGAACGATAGGTGCAGAAATCAATGCTTTCTTAAGTATTTCAAATGCTTCTACACAATCATCATCAAAGACAAATGGTATATCTTTTTGTAATAGATTAGTCAAAGGCCGAGAAATTTTTGAGAAGTCCTTAATGAACCTCCTATAAAATCTGGCATGACCAAGGAAACTTCTTATACCTTTGATGTCCTTGGGACATGGTATATTTTCAATAGCATCAACTTTAGCTTTATCAAGTTCAATACCTCTTTCAGAAATTTTATGCCCCAAGACAATGCCTTCATTAACCATAAAGTGGCACTTTTCCCAGTTCAAGACAAGATTAGTTTCTTCACATCTCTGCAAAACTCGATCAAGGTTTCTCAAGCAATCATCAAAAGAGGATCCATAAACGGAGAAATCGTCCATGAAAACCTCACAAATCCTTTCACAAAAATCACAGAATATAGCCATCATGCATCTTTGAAAGGTAGCAGGTGCATTACATAAACCAAAAGGCATGCGTCTATAAGCAAAAGTACCGAAAGGGCAGGTAAAAGTGGTCTTAGCTTGATCATCTGCTGACACAGGTATTTGAGAGAAGCCAGAATAACCATCTAGAAAGCAAAAATGTGGATGTTTGGATAATCTTTCTAGCATTTGATTGATAAAAGGTAAGGGGTAATGATCCTTTTTAGTAGCTTTATTTAATTTGCGGAAATCAATTACCATCCTATAACCTGTTATAATTCTTTGCGGAATCAATTCATCTTTATCATTAGGAACGACAGTAATACCTCCCTTCTTAGGGACACAATGGACATGACTTACCCACTGACTATCAGCAACAGGATAAATTATACCTGCCTCAAGGAGCTTTAGTCTTTCCTTTCTTACCACTTCTTTCATTTTAGGATTCAGCCGTCGTTGGTGATGAATAACTGGTTTGGCATCTTTCTCCAAATTTATTTTGTGTTGACATAGAGTGGGACTAATGCCCTTAAGATCATCAAGAGTATATCCAATAGCAGCACGGTGCTTCTTCAGAGTTTTCAATAATTTTTCTTCCTCCTCTGAAAGGTTAGCACTAATAATAACAGGATATATCTTCTTTTCATCAAGGTAAGCATATTTAAGAGTATCAGGCAATGGTTTAAGCTCAAACACGGGATCACCCTTGCGTGGAGGAGGATCCCCTAGGATTTCAATAGGCAAGTTGTGTTTCAGAATAGGTCCCTGCTTAAAGAACACTTTGTCTATTTCCCTTCTTTCATTCATAAACATATCATTTTCATGGTCTAGCAGATATTGTTCTAAAGGATCATTAGGAGGTACGGCAATAGAAGCAAGACCAATAATTTCATCTTTACTAGGCAATTCCTCTTCACAGTGTTGTCTACGAAATTTAGAGAAATTAAACTCATGAGACATATCACCCAAACCAATAGTGACAACATCCTTTTCGCAGTCTATCCTAGCATTAACAGTGTTCAAGAAGGGTCTACCAAATATAATGGGACAAAAGCTATCTTGTGGGGAACCAAGAACAAGAAAATCAGCAGGATATTTAGTTTTCCCACACAAAACTTCAACATCTCTAACAATTCCAATTGGTGATATAGTATCTCTATTGGCAAGTTTAATTGTGACATCAATTTCCTCTAACTCAGTAGGTGCAATATCATGCATAATTTCTTTGTATAAGTCAATAGGTATTGCACTAGCACTAGCACCCATATCACACAAGCCATGATAACAATGATCTCCTATTTTAACAGAAATAACAGGCATGCCTACCACAGGTCTATGTTTATCTTTAGCACAAGGTTTAGCAATTCTAGTAGTTTCAGTGCAGAAATAAATAACATGCCCATCAATATTATCAGCCAAGAGATCTTTAACCATAGCAATATTAGGTTCAACTTTAACTTGCTCAGGAGGTTTGTGTGTCCTAATATTACTTTTGTTGACTACAGTTGAAGCTTTAGCATGATCCTTTATTCTAACAGGGAAAGGTGGTTTCTCAACATAAGTAGTAGGAACAATAGGATCATTATAAGTGATAGTCTTTTCTTCAAATTTAACAGGTGCAACTACTTTTACTTCTATGGGAGGATGATATTTAAACCACTTCTCCTTAGGGAGATCAACATGAGTAGCAAAAGATTCACAGAAAGAAGCTACTATCTTAGAGTCAAGTCCATATTTAGTGCTACATTTACGGAAAACATCGGTATCCATAAAAGATCTAACACAATCAAACTTAGGTGTCATACCTGACTCCTTACCTTCGTCGAGGTCCCAATCTTCAGAGTTGCGTTTAGTTATTTCCAATAAATCCCATTTGAATTCAATAGTCTTCATCATAAAAGAGCCAGCACAAGAAGTATCGAGCATGGTGCGATTGTTATCAGAAAGCCGAGCATAAAAATTCTGAATAACCATTTCTCTCGAGAGCTCATGATTGAGGCATGAATATAACATTGATTTAAGCCTCCCCCAAGCTTGAGCGATGCTTTCTCCTTCGCGAGGCCAAAAATTATATATATAATTGCGATCACGATGAACAAGATGCATAGGATAAAACTTCTGATGAAATTCCAATTTCAATCGTTTGTAGTTCCATGATCCCATATCATCACATAGCCTATACCATGTCAATGCATCTCCCTTCAAAGATAAAGGGAAGACCTTCTTCTTGATAGCATCATTGGGCACACCTGCAAGCTTAAATAATCCATGAACTTCATCCACATATATTAGGTGCTCATCAGGATGTAATGTTCCATCCCCTGCAAAAGGATTAGCTAGCAGTTTTTCTACCATACCCGAAGGAATTTTAAAGTAAACATTTTCATTTTCAGTAGGTTCAGTAGGTAGAGGAGCAACTCTTTGATCTACTGGTCAGGGTGAAGATACCCCGAACAAGCCCCTCAGAGGATTACTTTCCATAGTAACAAGTGACAGTAAATTTCAGCACACTATATAAATGTTTACTTACCAAATTCCACCTACCAAAGGTGCTTCACTCCCCGCAACGGCGCCAGAAAAGAGTCTTCATGACCCACAAGTATAGGGGATCTATCGTAGTCCTTTCGATAAGTAAGAGTGTGCTACCTCTTGAGCACTGCGTTGGTTTTCCCTTGAAGAGGAAAGGGTGATGCAGCAAAGTAGCGTAAGTATTTCCCTCAGTTTTTGAGAACCAAGGTATCAATCCAGTAGGAGGCCACGCACGAGTCCCTCGCACCTACACAAACAAATAAATCCTCGCAACCAACGCAATAAAGGGGTTGTCAATCCCTTCACGGTCACTTACGAGAGTGAGATCTGATAGATATGATAAGATAATATTTTTGGTATTTTTATGATAAAGATGCAAAGTAAAGAAAACAAAATTAAAACGGCGCCAGAAATAGCTTGTTGACGGGAGATTAATATGATGGAAAATAGACCCGGGGGCCATAGATTTCACTAGTGGCTTCTCTCATGAGCATAAGTATTACGGTGGGTGAAAAAATTATTGTTGAGCAATTGACAGAATTGAGCATACTTATGAAAATATCTAGGTATGATCATGTATATAGGCATCACGTCCACGACAAGTAGACCGACTCCTGCCTGCATCTACTACTATTACTCCACACATCGACCGCTATCCAGCATGCATCTAGAGTATTAAGTTCATAAGAACAGAGTAACGCCTTAAGCAAGATGACATGATGTAGAGGGATAAACTCATGCAATATGATATAAACCCCATCTTGTTATCCTCGATGGCAACAATACAATACGTGCCTTGCTGCCCCTACTGTCACTGGGAAAGGACACCGCAAGATTGAACCCAAAGCTAAGCACTTCTCCCATTGCAAGAAAGATCAATCTAGTAGGCCAAACAAAACTGATAATTCGAAGAGGCTTGCAAAGATAACCAATCATACATAAGTGAATTCAGAGAAGATTCAAATATTGTTCATAGATAAACTTCATCATAAACCCACATTTCATCGGTCTCAACAAACACACCGCGAAACAAGATTACATCGAATAGATCTCCACAAGAGAGGGGGAGAACATTGTATTGAGACCCAAAAAGAGAGAAGAAGCCATCTAGCTAATAACTATGGACCCGAAGGTCTGAGGTAAACTACTCACACATCATCGGAAAGGCTATGGTGTTGATGTAGAAGCCCTCCGTGATCGATGCCCCCTCCGGCGGAGCTCCGAAAATGGCCCCAAGATGGGATCTCACGGGTACAGAAGGTTGCGGCGGTGGAATTAGGTTTTTGGCTCCGTATCTGGTAGTTTGGGGGTACGTAGGTATATATAGGAGGAAGAAGTACGTCGGTGGAGCAACATGGGGCCCATGAGGGTGGAGGGCGCGCTTGGGAGGGGGGGCGGGGGGTAGGCGCGCCCCCTACCTCGTGCCTTCCTGGTTGATGTCTTGACGTAGGGTCCAACTCCTCTGGATCACGTTCGTTCCGAAAATCACGTTCCTGAAGGTTTCACTCCGTTTGGACTCCGTTTGATATTCTTTTTCTGCGAAACTCTGAAATAGGCAAAAACAACAATTCTGGGCTGGGCCTCCGGTTAATAGGTTAGTCCCAAAAATAATATAAAACTGTATAATAAAGCCCATTAAACATCCAAAACAGAATATAATATAGCATGGAACAATAAAAAATTATAGATACGTTGGAGACGTATCAAGCATCCCCAAGCTTAATTCCTGCTCGTCCTCGAGTAGGTAAATGATAAAAATAGAATTTTTGATGTGGAATGCTACTTAGCATAATTTTAATTTAATTCTCTTAATTGTGGTATGAATATTCAGATCTGAAAGATTCAAGACAAAAGTTTATATTGACATAAAAATAATAATACTTCAAGCATACTAACTAAGCAATTATGTCTTCTCAAAATAACATGGCCAAAGAAAGTTATCCCTACAAAATCATATAGTCTGGATATGCTCTATCTTCACCACACAAAGTATTTAAATCATGCACAACGCTGATGACAAGCCAAGCAATTGTTTCATACTTTTGGCGTTTTTAAACTTTTTCAATCTTCACGCAATACATGAGCGTGAGCCATGGACATAGCACTATATGTGGAATAGAATGGTGGTTGTGGAGAAGACAAAAAGGGAGAAGATAGTCTCACATCAACTAGGCGTATCAACGGGCTATGGAGATGCCCATTAATAGATATCAATGTGAGTGAGTAGGGATTGCCATGCAACGGATGCACTAGAGCTATAAGTATATGAAAGCTCAATCAAAAGGAACTAAGTGGGTGTGCATCCAACTCGCTTGCTCACGAAGACCTAGGGCATTTTGAGGAAGCCCATCATTGGAATATACAAGCCAAGTTCTATAATGAAAAATTCCCACTAGTATATGAAAGTGACAAAATGAGAGACTCTCTATCATGAAGATCATGGAGCTACTTTGAAGCACAAGTGTGGTAAAAGGATAGTAACATTGTCCCTTCTCTCTTTTTCTCTCATTTTTTTATTTGGGCCTTTTCTCTCTTTTTTTATGGCCTCTTTTTTTATTTAGTCCGGAGTCTCATCCCGACTTGTGGGGGAATCATAGTCTCCATCATCCTTTCCTCACTTGGGACAATGCTCTAAAAATGATGATCATCACACTTTTATTTACTTACAACTCATGAATTACAACTCAATACTTTGAACCAAATATGACTCTATGTGAATGCCTCCGGCGGTAATGAATCAAGAGTGACATGTATCAAAGAATTATGAACGGTGGGTTTGCCACAAATACAATGTCAACTACATGATCATGCAAAGCAATATGACCATGATGGAGGGTGTCATAATAAACGGAACGGTGGTAAGTTGCATGGCAATATATCTCGGAATGGCTATGGAAATTCCATGATAGGTAGGTATGCTGGCTGTTTTGAGGAAGGTTTATGGTGGGTATGTGATACCGGCGAAAAGTGCACGGTATTAGAGAGGCTAGCAATCACTACTGGAATCAGCTAATTTGCCATCTGCCAGCTCTTTGCCGTCTGCTAGCTGACGGCAAAGAAGCTCTTTGCCATCAGCTACCCAAAAGCAGACGGCAAAGAAAGGGCAGACGGCAAAGAAGCTCTTTGCCGTCTGCCAGCTCTTTGCCATCGGCCAGCGGACGGCAAAGAATCTTTGCCGTCCGCTGGCGGACGGCAAAGAGTGAGGTGGCCCCCACCCCCGCCCGTTTTTGAAAAACTTAACGGGCCACCTCTTTGCCGTCCGCTAGCAGACGGCAAAGAGGCAAAAAAGCGGACGGCAAAGCGGGGCGGACGGCAAAGAGCCTACTACCTAACGGCCCGTACCCCCCCGCCCGTTACTCACTTCTTCCCTCTCCCTCGCCGTTTCTCTCCTCCCACGCCGCCGCCCGCCGCCGCCGCCCGCCGCGCGCCGCCGCCCCGTCGCCCCGCCGCCCCGGCTCCCCGCCGCCCCACCGCCCCGTCGCCCCCCCACCCCGGCCCCCCGCCGCCCCGCGCCCCACCGCCGCCACGGCCCCCCGCCGCCCCGCGCCCCCCGCCGCCTCCTCCACTGCCCCGCCCCGGCCCCCCGCCCCCCATCCCCCCCGCCGGCCGGGCCCCCGCCGCCTCGCCTCCTCCACCGCCCCGCCCCGCCCCCCCGCCGGCCGGGCCCCCGCCGCCCCGCCTCCTCCACCGCCCCGCCCCGGCCCTCCATCGCCGGCCCCTCTCCGACCCATCGCCGCCCCCCACAGTGAGCCCCTCCTCCCTTTTTTTTTTCTTCTATTTTTTTGTTTTTTTTCTGTTTAAGTTTAGGTTTAATTAGTTTAAATAGTTTAGTTTTAATTTGTTTTGGTTTTTAGTTTAGGTTAGTTTAGGTTTAGGTTAAGTAGAAGGGGGAAGAAGAAGAAGAAGAAGAAGAAGAAGAAGAAGAAGAAGAGGAGGAGGAGGAGGAGGAGGAGGAGGAGAAGGAGAAGAAGAAGAAGAAGAAGAAGAAGAAGAAGAAGAGGAGGAGGAGGAGGAGGAGAAAGAAGAAGAAGAAGAAGAAGAAGAAGAAGAAGAAGAAGAAGAAGAAGAAGAGGAGGAGGAGGAGGAGGAGACACCCCGAAGCCCCGACCCCGAAACAGCACCCCGACCCCGACACGGCACCCCGAGACCGACACGACACCCCGACCCCGACACGGCACCCCGAGACCGACACGACACCCCGACCCCCGACACGACACCCCCGACACCCCGAGACTCCGACCCCGAGACCCCGACCCCGACCCCGACCCCGACCCCGACCCCGACACCCCGACCCCGAGCCTGACCCGACACCCCGACCCCGACACTGACACGACACCCCGACCCTGACCCGGCACCCCGACCCGACACCCCGACCCCGAGACCCCGACCCCGACACGGCACCCCGAGACCGACACGACACCCCGACCCCGACACGGCACCCCGAGACCGACACGGCACCCCGACCCCCGACACGACACCCCCGACACCCCGACACCCCGACCCCGAGACCCCGACCCCGACCCCGACACCCCGACCCCGAGACTGACCCGACACCCCGACCCCGACACCGACACGGCACCCCGACCCCGACCCGACACCCCGACCCCGAGACCCCGACCCCGACACGGCACCCCGAGACCGACACGACACCCCGACCCCGACACGGCACCCCGAGACCGACACGACACCCCGACCCCCGACACGACACCCTCGACACCCCGACACCCCGACCCCGAGACCCCGACCCCGACCCCGACACCCCGACCCCGACCCCGACACCCCGACCCCGACACCGACACGGCACCCCGACCCCGACCCGGCACCCCGACCCGACACCCCGACCCCGAGACCCCGACCCCGAAAAGGTGTTCTTTGGCCTTCCAGAAGCCGACGGGGTCATATATTTGTGAATTATTAGTTAGGTCATATATCTTTCGATTTTGTTATGAAAAACATCATATATAATTGTGTTGATCGGGTAGTTTTAAATGTGCAGTTGTTTCATCGCTGCGAGGTTTGGTGTTCGACGACCTCGCCGTGCGTTTGACTAGCTCTGCCCCTTTGTTCGTGGGTGAGCACAAATGACATGTCCTCCTCCCCCATTAATTATTTGATCTATTCCGATGAAACTTGATAGCTAGATATATATGTGTCTTGAATCATCAGTATGCGTAACCAATATGTGTCTCCCGTTCGAAAGCGTCATAGTTATAAATATGCATGCATTTGCATATTTATAACCTTGATTCTTTCGAATTGTCCAACGCTATCCATGGACAGCCCGAGTATGTTTAGATTGGGTTCGTTTTCCCATATGCTTTGCTCCGGATCCGACGCATAAATTTCGTCAGTGCCTCCCCTGTTGTTCTCCGGGTACACATCCTCTCTGTTTATTGCAGAGACGTGTATCAGGAGAACAGCGGGGAGGTGCTGCCGAAATTTTGCGTAGGATCCGGGGCATAGCATGGGAAAATGAACCCAATCTAAACATACTCGGGTGGGATTAGGACCTATCATTACCTATTAGAGTGTAGGTTGCATGGACGTAATAAAATTGACAAAGTAGATCAACTGATGAATACATACATGGTGAATTATATATATATATATATTTGTTGTGTGTCTAGTAGCTCTGAAAGTCAAGATGAGTGATCGTGCGTGGATGTACACCGGTCACACTGGTCAGAACAAATGGAGCACTGAATGGTTCACAAAAACCAAGGGGTTTGTGCGAGCCGCATTTGCAAATGGCCAGAGGAAAACCTGGTGCCCCTGTTTACGGTGCGGCAATTGGGAAAAGAGGACAGAGGCTGAAATGGGCAAACACCTGCAGAAGAGTGGTTTTACGCCCGATTATACGGTGTGGACATTTCATGGTGAGTCTGCCCAACGTGACCGAGCTGAGGTGGATCGTCGTCGCACCGACGAGCATGGTACTGGTATGGAAAACATGGTGCAAGACTTTGATGATGCTCGGGATTCGGACGAGGAGATGGAGGAATCTGCAAAGGCCTTCAATGAAATGTTGGAGTCTTCAAAACGTCCGCTCCATGAGCACACTGAGCTTTGTCAGTTGGATGCCATCTCACAAGTAATGGCTCTGAAGGCTCAGTTCAACTTGGGCAGAGAATGCTACGATGCAATGATGACAGTATTTGGACGCTTTCTACCCAAAGGCCATGTAATGCCTGCAAACCTGTACCAGTCGGACAAAATCCTCCGTGCACTGAAGATGCCCTATGATAAGATACATGCCTATGAGAAAGGATGTGTCTTGTTTAGGCTTGACTATGCGGACTTGAACTGTTGTCCCATTTGCAAGTCTTCCAGGTATGTTGTGGTAGACAACGGTATGGGTGAGAAGACACAGACCAAAATCCCCGTTAGTGTTCTTCGGTATATGCCAATCGTACCAAGACTTCAACGTCTTTTCATGGTCGAAGAGACGGCCAGACATATGACATGGCACAAAACGGGCAAAAGAACCGAACTAGATGCAGATGGGAATCTGATGATTGTACACACATCGGATGGTGTTGCGTGGAAATTTTTTGATGAATTACATGGTGACAAAGCGGCAGATCCGAGGCATCCTCGAGTCGGCATCAGCACGGATGGGTTCAGTGTGTTTGGTATGACGGCAGCCCAATACAGTTGTTGGCCCGTATTTGTCTTTCCACTCAATCTCCCCCCGGACAGATTATGCAAAGAAAGAACATTTTCCTAACGTTGATAATTCCAGGGCCCAACTATCCGGGGAAAAATATGAATGTGTACATGCAACCGCTTAAGGACGAATTGCAAGAAGCCTGGGATAATGGGTTCAAGACATACGATGCCTATAGCAAACGGAACTTCATAATGCGTGTCTGGTACATGTACTCGACGCATGACTTGCCGGCGTATGCGCTATTCGTTGGCTGGTGTGTGCATGGAAGGTTCCCGTGCCCCACATGCAAGGGAGCTCTTGAGTTTCGTTGGCTTCAGGCCGGTCGCAAGTTTTCTTGCTTCGACATGCATAGAGAGTTCCTGAATCCTCGCCATAAGTTCAGGAAAGACAAGAAGAACTTCATCAGAGGTAGAGTTGTCAAAAACTCTACACCACATGCATTGACAGGCCAACAGACCCTGGATCAGTTAAACGCTCTTGAGCCAGATCCCGAGCGTCCAGGGTACTTCAAGGGGTATAATTCTAAGCACGCCTGGACTCACAAAACATGCTTATGGGATCTGCCTCACTTCAAAGACCTCCTTTGCCCACACAACATCGACGTGATGCACACTGAGAAGAATATCGCCGAGGCACTTTTTGGTACATTGTTCGGCATAGATGGGAAGTCAAAGGATAATACTAAGGCTAGAGTCGATCTGGAGGCGCTATGTGATAGGCCGTTACAAAACATGAAAGAACCGAAAGGAAAGCAGAACTGGACGAAGCCAAAGGCATGGTTCAATCTTGGAAGGCCGGCTATGAGGGGAATTATCTTGTGGGTGAAAATGCAGTTGATGTTCCCCGATGGGTATGCAGCGAATCTACAGAGGGGAGCCAGTCTTGATAAATTGAAGATATTTGGTCTCAAGAGTCATGATTGGCACATATGGATTGAGCGGGTAATGCCGGTGATGTTGCGTGGCTTCATCCCTGAGGATGAATGGCTAGTACTGGCAGAACTCAGCTATTTCTTCTGTGTTCTTTGTGCGAAAGAACTATCGCCTGGCATGCTAGAAGAAATGGAAGAGTTGGCGCCGGAGTTGATCTGCAAGTTAGAGAAGATCTTTCCACCGGGCTTCTTTAATCCAATGCAACATTTGATTTTGCATCTCCCGATCGAGGCAAGATTGGGGGGGCCGTGCAAAATCGTTGGTGCTACCCAACTGAGAGGATGCAGAAGACGCTTCGACAAAAATGTAAAAATAAACGTAGAATTGAAGCATCGATGGCTGAGGCATTCATCACTGAGGAGGCGGCAAACTTCGTGACAGCACACTACGAAGCCAAAAATCGTCATTTGCATAATCCGAAGCCTCGGTACAATGCTGACGACCCTAAAAAGGGTGGATCCAACCTCAGCCTATTCAAAGGGAATCTCGCACCAGCCAGTGTTTCAAATCCAGTATCTTTGGATAACGAACAATGGCGGACCATTTCGTTGTATATCTTCAACAACCTGATAGAAGTGCGGCCGTACATCGAGTAAGTTCTCGGTACATAGTTTCGCAACTTCTATTTCCTTTGAACTGCTCTTATTCCTGGATATTTCATACAGTCGATACGTCGCCTTATTCTCGTATGGAGCGGTGATCCAAAAGGATTCTGTCGAAGAGTATGAGCTTCTCGCAAAGCAAGGTGGCGGCTATCCCGGTTTCATCTCTTGGTTCAAACAAACGGTAATTTCTATTAGACTTGTAGGCTAATTTGTAGGCGGCTATCCTGGTTTCATTCGCTAATTTGTGCGTAATGAAACAACCCTTTCATATTAAACTTGTAGGCTAATTCAGAGTCTATGGACGCCGAATTGAGACATGTCGCTAATGGTTTTGACTATAAGGTCCGTTCATTTGACAAATACGACATCAACGGGTATCGCTTTCGTACCTATGGCAAAGAGCTATCTATGGCCGACCGAAAGTCTACAAATTGTTGTGTATCTGCTATCGGCGAAGGAGGTACCGAGTATTATGGGAGAGTTGAAGCAATTTATGAACTTCTATTCTATGGTGAAAACCCACCGAATGTCGTAGTCTTCAAATGTTATTGGTTTCAGCCGAAGGAGACTAGAAGAACTCATGAACATATAGGGCTAGTTGAAATCAACCAAAGCACCCATTTAGATGTTCCTGATGTCTATATTACGGCTCAACAGGCGACCCAAGTATTCTATCTACCGTGGGCCTGCCAAACTAATCCAAATCTGAAAGGTTGGGATGTCGTTTATGAAGTGCCGCCACGTGCTAGACTATCTCCCCCAAAGGAAGAGGATTATGAACCTCACATTAACCCAGACACATATGAAGGAGAATTCTTCCAAGAGACACGTCTTTCCAAAAATAGTTTCAAGAACCGCTATACTTCACCCCAAAACATTGAAGTAGACAGTGACAGTGAATCCGACATCACCCCAGAGGAGGAACAAGAAGAGCCGGAACAAGAAGAGGTTATTGCTGCGGATGACCTGTCATTGCTTGACCGATTACGTCAAGGTGGCCTTGCACATGTTGATGCCACTGAACCCTATGAGCCCGTCATTGATTATAGTGATGATGATGATTATGCATTTATTGATGATACTGATCGAGATTATTAGTAGTGTCAGGTATTAAATTTTTTAATGTTGTACTTGATGATGATACACTTAAGTGATACACATATTATTATTCATGTCGGTCTTTTTTTTATGTTGTACTAATTTCGTTTACTGTTTGTCATGGCAGGTGTTGAAAGATGGTGGGCGCTGGTCGGGAGCGCGCCAAGGCCCCTTCTTCCTCGGCGCGTGGTCTGAGGTCTTCGATTCCAGACGTACCTATTCGCCGAGCGTTGCTGGACAGTATGTCCACACCGCCGGGCCCTTCTTCGTCCACCGCGGTGCCCAGCAGGGGACGAGGTAGGAAGAGAGGAGGTGGGGCACGTGGTCGCGGGAGAGGAGGTAGGGTGACTGCTAGGGCGCCTTCCTCGCCGCCACCCCCAGCTGTTTCACCCGAGCACGTGACTGCTAGGGTGGACTCGTCCGAGGAGGAGGCTACACGGACTCCGGTCCACGAGCCTCCGGTCCACGGGTCTTGGGCCCACGAGCCTCGGGTCGACTGGCCTTCGGCCCACGAGAGTTCGGCCCACGAGACCCCGGAGGAGCACACGTCCGGATGGGGTACCTGGCCGGATCAGCCCGAGGAGCCGAGTGGCCATGCTGATGATGGCGGGGAGCCGACTGATCTTGAGGAGGAGGGTGGCACCGTCTACCAGCGTGGTGCTACACGGCTCCCGTCCGTGCCGGCGACCCGCGAGCAGAGGTGGTTGATCTTCCCTGATGGGGAGAGGTATGTAAGTGCATTTAATATTTTTGTACCTTCTGCATTCACGTTTCTTCAAATAACTAATGCGTTGGCCTTGTCATGCTGCAGGGGTTGGGACCACCATCATAGTGTCCGCCGGCCCAACTCCGTCCTTGGAGTTCTTTGCCGGCAAAACTTCCCGGGGTTTGTCACGTTGCCTGGTGAGGGTCGGCTTCCAGAGCTTGGGTTGAGCTGGGAGCACTACGTGGCTGCCCCGGCCCCGTCGGATGTCATTATCGACGGTGTCATGTGCGACACGAGGGCAGACATGGTGATCAGGACGTTCTGGGTAATTTCTCCTTTACACATTTCAAAATCTTCAACTAGCTAGTTATTAATTGTACTAATCAATATTGTCTCATTTGATTGCAGACATTCTACAGGTGTGAGGAGGGATACGAGGAGGACTGCGCAAATGTTATCCAGAACGTCTGCAAGCGCCTACTCCAGAACTTACGGCACGAGGCTCGGGTGCAGGCTGTTCGAGACTACTACGCCTTGCGTGGTATCAAGAAGACCAAGCCGGCGTGCCGCGATAAGTTCCTGAGTAAGGAGCAGTACATGAAGGTAATTCTTAAGGCCTTCTACTTAAGTTCCTTCATTTAGTAATTCTTAGCCGTAGCGCTCAAGTTTCTATTTGCTAACTTAGGCGCCTCCGAGATGGTGTGCGGATCGGATGGATTGTTGGGAGGTGTTGGTCGATGAGTGGTGCTCACAAGAATGGCTAGCCCTCCACAACCAGGCCAAGGACAAACGTGCCCAAATGGAAGGTGTGCCACACCATCAAGGCAGCTCCAACTTATATCAGTTCGGGCGCAACTGGGTATGTGGTTTGCTTCATGATTCATGCAATTCATTCATCATGCTAGCTTGAGCCCTTTAATTACTAATTTTCATTGTTTCTCTCTTTCAGGCACGCCACAATAAGGCGGATAAGGTGCCAGAGGTGTACGACCTGTATGCCATGGCCCACACTGGCTCTTACAAGAAAGTCAAGGCTTTCTCTCAGTCTGACCTCGATGATGCAAACAACTTCACCAACATCTCCTCCCACAACAAGCTCGTGAGATATAGAGATGAGGGGAAGGCGAGGAAAGGGGAGGACTTTAACCCGAGCCAGGGTCCCATTGATCCAGAGCTGGTGATGATATCTGGTGGCGGGAGGTCCCATGGCTCCATAGCCATTGGAGATGGACTTATCCGTTGTCCTAGCACTCTCCCGGAGATCAAGGCGCGCCAGTCGAGCTCCGCTCCTGAGATAAGGCCTCATGAACGGCCAGTGCAACTCGCCATCAAGGTTAGTGATACGTACTCAGTTATCTTTCTCCATTACATTGTGTGCGCTTCCATCAATGATTACAAATGGTCATGTGAGTGGTGTTGCGGGCTGCTATACAGACTAAGAGAGATAGAACGGAGAAACTTCTGGCGGAGGCGGCGGAGAGGCAGCGGGAGATGGAGGAGAGGACGAGAAAGATGATGGAGGAGGAGAGGGCACGGAATGACATGCAGGCAAGGGCCATGTACGAGCTCCTTGTGGTAAGTTTCTTCTGCAGATTACTTGCTAGTCTTAACATTTGAGTCTCATTACTAACTAGTATGACTCTGTTCTGAAAACCAAATGTGCAGTCTGTGTGCGAGAAGTCCGGTCAGCCCGCTCCGCCGATGCCAGTGATTGCTCCTGGGAGCACGGTGAGTTTAGTTTGAATGGACATTACTTGGTAGTCTTAACATTTGAGTGTCGTAATGCTAACGAGACATTGGAAATGATCTTTGGTGCAGCTTAACTCCAGAAACGCATCGCACGATCCTTCTCCAGGTAGCGGCACTAGCCACCCCGCTCCTACACCTCCCTGATCACGGTAAGTTTCTGTAGTGTTTTGCTTAACAAATGCATAAAGACCTAGACTTAGCTTTATTTCCTCCAATATGCTTACCATAATGACCTAGAGTTAGCTTATTTTCCTCCAAAATGACCCATTTTACCTAGGTTAGCTTATAAATGATGCAGTTCATCCAAGTTAGCTCAAAAATGACCCATTTTACCTACATTAGCTCCTAAATGATCCATTTTACCTACGTTAGCTTTAAAATGGCCCATTTCACCTAGGTTAACTCCAAAATGACCCATCTTACCTAGGTTATCTCATAAACGATCCATTTCAACTAATTTAGCTCATAAACGATCCATTTGACCTAAGTGAGCTAAAAAACGATCCATTTCACCTAAATTAGCTCTTAAATGATCCATTTCACCTAAGTTAGCTCAAAAAGATCCATTTCAACTAAATTAGCTCATAAATGATCCATTTCACCTAAATTAGCTCAAAAACGATCCATTTCAACGAAATTAGCTCAAAAATGATCCATTTCAACAAAGTTAGCTAAAAAACGCTCCATTTCAACTAAGTTAGCTAAAAAACGATCCATTTGACCTAAGTGAGCTAAAAAACGATCCATTTCACCTTAGTTACCTCAAAAACGATCCATTTCAACTAAGTTAGCTCAAAAACGATCCATTTCAACTAGGTTAGCTCCAAAATGACCCATTTCACCTTACTTAGCTCAAAAACGATGCCCTTCACCTTAGTTAGCTCATAAACGACCCATTTCAACTAAGTTAGCTCATAAATGATCCATTTCAACTAAGTTAGCTCATAAACAACCCATTTCAACTTAGTTAGCTCATATATGATCCATTTCACCTAAGTTAGCTCATAAATGACATATACTTCTTGTTCTAGTCTTCTTCTTGTTCTAGTCACCTATTTCTAACTTTCTTATTTACCATTTTGCAGATTTCATTCACTTGATGGAAGCTAGCTTGCTATGATGGAGTGCTTGCTTTTCCTTTGATGAAACTTTGCATTGTATCTAGCTTGCTATCTTCATGACACTTTGCATTGTAATATATATATGGATGGAACAATGTGTATGGATGGAACTTCCTTATGTATGAACAATGTGTATGGATGAAACTGATGTGATATGTGATATGAAACTTATGTGCTAGATATGTGTTGGATATGTGCTGGATATGAAACTTATATATGTGATATGTGCTGCAAATTGTGGGATTTAATAAAAAACAGAAAAAACAGACAATATGCAGGCTCTTTGCCGTCTGCCACCGACGGCAAAGAGCTCTTTGCCGTCTGCCGCGGACGGCAAAGAAGCCACGTGGCAGCCAACTGTGCTTCCTGGGAGCTGACCCATTTGGTCAGTTTGCCTACAGTGGCAGACGGCAAAGACTTTGCCGTCCGTGGCAGACGGCAAAGAACCTGCACTTTGCCACCAGTGGCAGACGGCAAAGAACCTGCCATCTAGTGACGTGTAGATGACATCATAAGGCGGACGGCAAAGACCAAAGGCTCTTTGCCGTCTGCGGCGGACGTCAAAGGTCTGCCGTTAGCCACTTAACGGACTGACAGCGCAAATATTGCCGTCCGCCCTCTTTGCCGTCTGCCGCGGACGGCAAAGAGCCTTTGCCGTCCGCCGCCAGGAAGCAGACGGCAAAGCAGCTATTTACCGTAGCCTTCTTTGCCGGAGCCTTTTGCCGTCCGCGGCTGACGGCAAAGGTCTTTGCCGTCCGCCTTTCGAGCCTTTGCCGTCCGCCATGGCAGACGGCAAAGTAGCTGTTTCCTGTAGTGAATGGTGGAAGGAAGAAAAGTGTGTATAATCCATGGACTCAACATTAGTCACAAAGAACTCATATACTTATTGCAAAAATCTACAAGTTATCAAAGGAAAGTATTACGCGCATGCTCCTAGGGGGATAGATTGGTAGGAAAAGACCATCGCTCATCCCCGACCGCCACTCATAAGGAAGACAATTAATTAATAAATCATGCTCCGACTTCATCACACCATACGTGCATGCTACGGGAATCACAAACTTTAACACAAGTATCTCTCAAATTCACAACTACTCAACTAGCATGACTCTAATATCATCATCTTCATATCTCAAAATAATAATTAAGCATCAAACTTCTCATAATATTCAACACACTCATAAGAATTTTTTTATTAATCTTGAATGCCTATCATAATTAAAGCAAACTACCATGCTGTTTTGTAGGACTCTCAAAATAATCTAAGTGAAGCATGAGAGAACAATAGTTTCTATAAAACAAATCCACCACCGTGCTCTAAAAGATATAAGTGAAGCACGTAGAGTATTCTAACAATTTCCGAATCAAGTGTGACTCTCTCAAAAGGTGTGTGTGCAGCAAGGATGATTGTGGCGAACTAACAAATAAAGACTCAAATAATACAAGACGCTCCAAGCAAAACACATATCATGTGGTGAATAAAAATATAGCTCCAAGTAAAGTTACCGATGGAAGTAGACGAAAGAGGGGATGCCTTCCGGGGCATCCCCAAGCTTTGGCTTTTAGGTGTCCTTAGATTATCTTGGGGTGCCATGGGCATCCCCAAGCTTAGGCTCTTGCCACTCCTTGTTCCATAATCCATCAAATCTTTCACCCAAAACTTGAAAACTTCACAACACAAAACTCACCAGAAAATCTCGTGAGCTCCGTTAGCGAAAGAAAGCAAAACACCACTTCAAGGTACTGTAATGAACTCATTCTTTATTTATATTCATGTTAAACCTACTGTATTCCAACTTCTCTATGGTTTATAAACTATTTTATTAGCCATAGATTCATCAAAATAAGCAAACAGCACATGAAAAACAGAATCTGTCAAAAACAGAACAGTCTGTAGTAATCTGTAACTAACGCAAACTTCTGGAACTACAAAATATCTACAAAAATAGGACGACCTAGAAAATTTGTTTATTGATCATCAGCAATTTGAATCAATATTTTATCACGTTATGGTTATTTTTAACAATTGTTTTCGTGAACAGAAAGTTTCTGGAAGTTTCAGCAAGATCAAATAACTATCATCCAAGAAGATCCTATAGGTTAAACTTGGCACAAACACTAATTAAAACATAAAAACACATCTAACCAGAGGCTAGATCAAATATTTAGTCCTAAACAGAAGCAAAAAGTAAAAAACTAAAATAAAATTGGGTTGCCTCCCAACAAGCGCTATCGTTTAACGCCCCTAGCTAGGCATTGATAATTTTAATGATGCTCACATGAAAGACAAGAATTGAAGCGCAAAGAGAGCATCATAAAACACGTGAAAAACACATCTAAGTCTAACATACTTCCTATGCATAGGCATATTATAAGCAAACAAATTTGCAAGGCAAGCAAAAACTAGCATATGCGAGGAAGCGAAAAGAAACAATAGCAATCTCAACATAACGAGAGGTAATTTAGTAACATGAAAATTTCTACAACCATAATTTCCTCTCTCATAATAATTACATGTAGGATCATAAGAAAATTCAACAATATAGCTATCACAAAACATATTCTTAACACGATCCACATGTATGCAAAGTTGACACTCTTTCAAAATAGTGGGATTAACATAAACTAAAGTCATGACCTCTCCAGACCCAGTTTTATCAAAAATACCATAAGATTGAATATTCTCCAAATATGTGGGATCTAAAGTTGACACTCTTCCAAACCCTATTATTGCAAACACTATTATCAATCTCATATTCATCATGGGGCTTAAATAAATTTTTAAGATCATAAGAAGAATCACCCAATCATAATCATTGCGACAAGTAGTAGACATAGAAAAACTAGCATCCCCAAGCTTAGGGTTTTGCATATTATTAGCACAATTGACATCAAGAGAATTTATAGTAAAATCATTGCAATCATGCTTTTTATTCAAGAAGCTATCATGAATCTCTTCATAAATTTCTTCATCACAATTTTCAGATTCACGAATTTCAAGCAAAACCTCATAAAGATAATCTAGTGCACTCAACTCACTAGCAACAGGTTCATCATAATTGGATCTCTTAAAGAGATTAGCAAGGGGATGAGGATCCATAAACTTTTAGCAAGCGAAGATGCAAGCAAAAAGAAGGCACATGCTAACACAAGATCGAACGGAAGGAGGGCGAATAAAACGGCAAAGGTGAAGTGGGGGAGAGGAAAACGATAGGCAAATGGCAAATAATGTAATGCGAGGGATAAGAGTTTGTGATGGGTACTTGGTATGTCTTGACTTGTGCGTAGACTCCCCGGCAACGGCGCCAGAAATCCTTCTTGCTACCTCTTGAGCACTGCGTTGGTTTTCCCTTGAAGAGGAAAGGGTGATGCAGCAAAGTAGTGTAAGTATTTCCCTCAGTTTTTGAGAACCAAGGTATCAATCCAGTAGGAGGCCACGCACGAGTCCCTCACACCTACACAAACAAATAAATCCTCGCAACCAACGCAATAAAGGGGTTGTCAATCCCTTCACGGTCACTTACAAGAGTGAGATCTAATAGATATGATAAGATAATATTTTTGGTATTTTTATGATAAAGATGCAAAGTAAAGAAAACAAAATAAAAACGGCGCCAGAAATAGCTTGTTGACGGGAGATTAATATGATGGAAAATAGACCCGGGGGCCATAGGTTTCACTAGTGGCTTCTCTCATGAGCATAAGTATTACGGTGGGTGAACAAATTATTGTTGAGCAATTGACAGAATTGAGCATAGTTATGAGAATATCTAGGTATGATCATGTATATAGGCATCACGTTCAAGACAAGTTGACAGACTCCTGCCTGCATCTACTACTATTACTCCACACATCGACCGCTATCCAGCATGCATCTAGAGTATTAAGTTCATAAGAACAGAGTAATGCCTTAAGCAAGATGACATGATGTAGAGGGATAAACTCATGCAATATGATATAAACCCCATCTTGTTATTCTCGATGGCAACAATACAATACGTGCCTTGCTGCCTCTACTGTCAGTGGGAAAGGAGACCGCATGATTGAACCCAAAGCTAAGCATTTCTCCCATTGCAAGAAAGGTCAATCTAGTAGGCCAAACCAAACTGATAATTCGAAGAGACTTGCAAAGATAACCAATCATACATAAGAGAATTCAGAGAAGATTCAAATATTGTTCATAGACAAACTTGATCATAAACCCACAATTCATCGGTCTCAACAAACACACCGCAAAAGAAGATTACATCGAATAGATCTCCACAAGAGAGGGGGGGAACATTGTATTGAGATCCAAAAAGAGAGAAGAAGCCATCTAGCTAATAACTATGGACCCGAAGGTCTAAGGTAAACTACTCACACATCATCGGATAGGCTATGGTGTTGATGTAGAAGCCCTCCGTGATCGATGCCCCCTCCGGCGGAGCTCCGGAAAAGGCCCCAAGATGGGATCTCACGGGTACAGAAGGTTGCGGCGGTGGAATTAGGTTTTTGGCTCCGTATCTGGTAGTTTGTGGGTACGTAGGTATATATAGGAGGAGGAAGTACGTCGGTGGAGCAACGTGGGGCCCACGAGGGTGGAGGGCGCGCCTGGGGGGGGGGGGCAGGCGCGCCCCCTACCTCCTGCCTTCCTGGTTGATGTCTTGACGTAGGGTCCAAGTCCTCTGGATCACGTTTGTTCCGAAAATCACGTTCCCGAAGGTTTCATTCCGTTTGGACTCCGTTTGATATTATTTTTCTGCGAAACTCTGAAATAGGCAAAAACAACAATTTTGGGCTGGGCCTCCGGTTAATAGGTTAGTCCCAAGCATAATATAAAAGCGTATAATAAAGCCCATTAAACATCCAAAGCAGAATATAATATAGCATGGAACAATAAAAAATTATAGATACGTTGGAGACGTATCAGAGTGTCGAACCCAACGAGGAGCAGAAGGAAATGATAAGCGGTTTTCAGCAAGGTATTCTCTGCAAGCACTGAAATTATAGGTAACAGATAGTTTTGTGATAAGATAATTTGTAACGAGCAACAAGTAACAAAAGTAAATAAAGTGTAGAAAGGTGGCCCAATCCTTTTTGTAGCAAAGGACAAGCCTGGACAAACTCTTATATAGAGAAAAGCGCTCCAGAGGACACATGGGAATTATCGTCAAGCTAGTTTTCATCACGTTCATATGATTCGCGTTTGGTACTTTGATAATTTGATATGTGGGTGGACCAGTGCTTGGGTGCTGTTCTTACTTGAACAAGCATCCCACTTATGATTATCCCCTATTGCAAGCATCCGCAACTACAAAAGAAGTATTAAGGTAAACCTAACCATAGCATGAAACATGTGGATCCAAATCATCCCCTTACGAAGGAACGCATAAACTAGGGTTTAAGCTTCTGTCACTCTAGCAACCCATCATCTACTTATTACTTCCCAATGCCTTCCTCTAGGCCCAAATAATGGTCAAGTGTCATGTAGTCGACGTTCACATAACACCACTAGAGGAGAGACAACATACATCTCATCAAAATATTGAATGAATACCAAATTCACATGACTACTAATAGCAAGACTTCTCCCATGTCCTCGGGAACAAACGTAACTACTCACAAAGCATATTCTTGTTCATAATTAGAGGAGTATTAATATGCATAAAGGATCTGAACATATGATCTTCCACCAAATAAACCAACTAGCATCAACTACAAGGAGTAATCAACACTACTAGCAACGTACAAGTACCAATCTCAGACTTAGAGACAAGAATTGGATACAAGAGATGAACTAGGGTTTGAGAGGAGATGGTGCTGGTGAAGATGTTGATGGAGATTGGCCCCCTCCCGATGAGAGGAGCGTTGGTGATGACGATGGCGATGATTTCCCCCTCCCGGAGGGAAGTGTCCCTTGCAGAACAGCTACGCCGGAGCCCTAGATTGGTTCCGCCAAGGTTCCGCCTCGTGGCGGCGGAGTCTCGTCCCGAAAGCTTGCTTCTGATTTTTCTTCGGACGAAAGACTTCATATAGCAGAAGATGGGCACCGGAGGGCCAATAGGGGGCCCACGAGGCAGGGGGGGCGTGCCCAGGGGGTAGGGCGCGCCCCCACCCTCGTGGCCGGGGTGTGGGCCCCCTCTGGTATTTCTTCCGCTCAGTATTTTTTATTATTTCTAAAAATAACTTTCATGGAGTTTCAGGACTTTTGGAGTTGTGCAGAATAGGTCTCTAATATTTGCTCCTTTTCCAGCCCAGAATTCCAGCTGCCGACATTCTCCCTCCTTATGTAAACCTTGTAAAATAAGAGAGAATAGGCATAAGTATTGTGACATAATGTGTAATAACAGCCCATAATGCAATAAATATTGATATAAAAGCATGGTGCAAAATGGACGTATCAGCGCTCCATCCTTATCTGCAAGGACGACGAGGTGTAGGTCGACTGTTACCTTCCCCTCAGAGCTGCAGCACAAGTTCAAAGACTATTCCGAGTAAAGAACAAGTTCCGCTCAAAGGCAAACACAAGCATATTCAGAGATAAACCAAGTTCAGATAAATCCTAATGTTTCCGGAGCACAGATTAAAGTACTCGGGCATCAAGCCCGAAGGAGTTTAACGGTTACAAAATCACTTGGCATTCCGAGGCAAATTTAAAGTGAGGCATAAAGTTTGTTCATTCCGCAGGAGAAGGGCTAGCAGGCTCGACAAAATCGTCCAGGTCGATTCCGTCAGCGATCTGAGTGGCAGCAGCAATAAAGGTTTCCATGAAGGATTGGAAGTCGTGCCTCTTGGTATTGGCAACCTTGATCGCTGCCAGCTTCTCTTCTCGCACTTCCCTGCAGTAGACACGAACCAAGGACAGAGCCACATTAGCGCTGCACCGAGCGGATGACTTCTTCCATTCTTGCACTCGACCGGGAACCTCGTTAAGTCGAGTCATCAGAGGTTCGAGGTCATTCTGGAGCGTCGCCCTTGGCCAGAGTGCTGTGTCAATTCGCGCCACCTCGACTTTCAATCGAGCCAGATAGTCGACAACGCCAGCGACACGGGATTCCAGTCGGAGGACGTTCATAGCAGCTTTGTCCTTTACAGGAGAGAGGATGGGGTCCAAGCTCGTTTCAACTCGTCCAGTTTCTTCCTCGAAGTTCTGGAAAAATTCTGCACACACAATACAACGATGAGTCAATGGTTATATATCGAGTCGACAGCAACAAGTCAGTCGGACAAAGGAAAACACCTTCAAGCATGATGTACAGCTTCTTGGCAAGCCCTCCCAGATAATTCTCCAGATCGTCCCGCTTGTGAGCAATGCCTTCCATCTTTTCGGTCAGGTTCTTCTTGTCCTTCTTCAGACGAGTCACCTCCTTGTTGGCTTCATCAAGGGAAGTTTTCAGCTTGGCATTCTCCTCTTCCAGCTTGCCGATTGAAGCCAGCTTTTGGTCAGCCATTGCGGTTTTATCTCCAGCCGCTTTTTGTGCAGCTACAAGGTCCTGGTCCTTCTTCGCCAGAGCTTGGTTCAGCGTTTCTAAAAGAAGCAATACTCGGTTCAGAAAAAGAAAATAACACCCAATTCAGTAAATAAGCAGTCGACGAGTTTTTCATACCAGCAGCTTCATCCTTGGCCTTCTGCAAGTTCGTCTTGGCTAGCTCCAGGTCGAGGTTGAGCTGAATCTGCTTCTGCTCCAGGTAAGCAAAACGAGCTCCAAGCTCACAGGATTTCTGTAATCAAAGGACAGTCAGTCGGCAGGTGAAAAGATTGGTTACTTCAGAACAATAGGGTGATAAATTCAACAGGTTCTAAGACTACTGCCGAATCAAACATCCAACAGTAGTCTCGGGGACTACACCCAGTGGGTGCACTTAGCATGCCCCCACTGGTCCAGTTTCCACTCGACATGGTCCGCCCAGACCGAGTGTAAAAAAGAGAGAGAGAGGAGTGATTCTCAGACCACAGTCGACTGCCCGCAGTCCACTATGGTCTCGGGGACTACACCCAGTTGGTGCACTTAGCATGCCCCCACTGGCTCATGTTCCACTCGACACGGTCCGTCCAGGTCGAGTGAGAAAAATTCCGATTCTTAGACCACAGTCGACTGCCCACAGTCGACTATGGTCTCGGGGACTACACCTAGTGGGTGCACTTAGCGTGCCCCCACTGGCTCATGTTCCACTCGACACGGTCCGTCCAGGTCGAGTGAGAAAAATTCTGATTCTCAGACCACAGTTGACTGCCCGCAGTCAACTATGGTCTCGGGGACTACACCCAGTGGGTGCACTTAGCGTGCCCCCACTGGTTCAAAGATTCAATCGACATAACTTAGTCGACTGAAGACACAAATCTACTCAACGGCATGTCAAAGCACCCAGTGGGTGTACCAATGCAGAACGCAGACCGATGGAAAGATCCTTCAAGGAAAGTTTTCAGGTAGCATATCCTAACAGAACAAGCTAAAGAGACAGTCGGCAATCTACTAACCTGGACGTTGCTCTGGAGAGCTGAGCTGGCGTCATAAGCAGTTTGGCTAGCCTGCCAGACCATCTTCATCTGCTCCATCATAATGCCCGCCTGGCGTATAGCCTCCTTAGCAGCACCCACCTGGTCCCCTGGGACATGATGTGTAGCAAAAAGTGAAGGTGGTTCGGCTGGAGTCTGCGCGGTTGACGCTGAAGGTTGAGCACTCGACAGTGGTACGGCAAAGGTGACAAAAGTCCGATTGGCATCGCCGGCCTCCTGGATTATCGGTTCCATCACCGGCGTCGACTAAGGCGTCTTGCCAGATGACGTCTTCCTGCTTCTCCTTCCCAAGGGCTTCAGCGGCACATCCTCTTCGTCGTCTGGGAGATCAATAACATTGGGAGGAGCTGCAAAAAGAGTCAATCACCAGAATTCAGTCGACCAACAACAAGATTGAGAAAATAAGGACAAGTTTGCAAAGATCATACTTGGGTTAGAAGTGACCGCATCTTCCATGTCCTCATCTTCGTCTCTATGAGCAGAAGTCCCAGAAGTAGCAGCACTACAAATTCAAAATCCACTCAGTCAGAACGGGGAAGTGAGTCGACAAAAGAACGAGTCGTGCCAAATTAAGGAGTCAAATTCAGAAATTACCCGGAAGCAATGGGGGTGGCCACTTTGATCATGGGCAGGGCCTTCTACGGTTTTGACGGCGCAGTTTCGGTTGCTTCGGTGCCTTCTCAGTCGGCGCCAGAGAAGACGTCCAAGGGTAATTTGACGACTGCCCGGTCTGCGCAGTCGCTTTGCCACGGATGCTTGCCGGATCGTGAGTGTGCTTGTCGCCTTTCCCTACGGGGAGGTGAGTCGACCTCTTCTTCATCACTCGGGTCGTCGCTTTCCTCGTCCTCTTCTCCATCAGAGTGCCACTTGCCGCTCTCGCCTCCGCTCGCCTCCCCCTCTGGATCCTGCTCCTGCTCCCCATTGGGCATCGAGTACATCTCAGTAAGGGCCTGAAAGACAACAAGCGAAACAAAAATCAGTCGGTTGACAACAAACATTACATGATAAATCAAGAAAACACTCGGCAATTTAGAGTTGGACCTTGTCTGGTTCATACGAGTTGTCGAGTGGAGGGATCCTCTTGGACCCCCTGGGGTTATCCTTGTTGCCAGTGATACCCCTCAGCCACTGCTCCATGCTACCACTTGAGCACTGCGTTGGTTTTCCCTTGAAGAGGAAAGGGTGATCCAGCAAAGTAGCATAAGTATTTCCCTCAGTTTTTGAGAAGCAAGGTATCAATCCAGTAGGAGGCCACGCACGAGTCCCTCACACCTGCACAAACAAATAAATCCTTGCAACTAACGCAATAAAGGGTTGTCAATCCCTTCACGGTCACTTACGAGAGTGAGATCTGATAGATATGATAAGATAATATTTTTGGTATTTTTATGATAAAGATGCAAAGTAAAGAAAACAAAATTAAAACGGCGCCAGAAATAGCTTGTTGACGGGAGATTAATATGATGGAAAATAGACCCGGGGGGCCATAGGTTTCACTAGTGGCTTCTCTCATCAGCATAAGTATTACGGTGGGTGAACAAATTACTGTTGAGCAATTGACAGAATTGAGCATAGTTATGAGAATATCTAGGTATGATCATGTATATAGGCATCACATCCAAGACAAGTAGACCGACTCCTGCCTGCATCTACTACTATTACTCCACACATCGACCGCTATCCAGCATCCATCTAGAGTATTAAGTTCATAAGAACAAAGTAACGCCTTAAGCAAGATGACATGATGTAGAGGGATAAACTCATGCAATATGATATAAACCCCATCTTGTTATCCTCGATGGCAACAATACAATACGTGCCTTGCTGCCCCTACTGTCATTGGGAAAGGACACCGCAAGATTGAACCCAAAGGTAAGCACTTCTCCCATTGCAAGAAAGATCAATCTAGTAGGCCAAACAAAACTGATAATTCGAAGAGACTTGCAAAGATAACCAATCATACATAAAAGAATTCAGAGAAGATTCAAATATTGTTCATAGATAAACTTGATCATAAACCCACAATTCATCGGTCTCAACAAACACACCGCAAAAGAAGATTACATTGAATAGATCTCCACAAGAGAGGGGGAGAACATTGTATTGAGATCCAAATAGAGAGAAGAAGCCACCTAGCTAATAACTATGGACCCGAAGGTCTGAGGTAAACTACTCACACATCATCGGAGAGGCTATGGTGTTGATGTAGAAGCCCTCCGTGATCGATGCCCCCTCCTGCGGAGCTCCAGAAAAGGCCCCAAGATGGGATCTCACGGGTACAGAAGGTTGCGGCGGTGGAATTAGGTTTTTGGCTCCGTATCTGGTAGTTTGGGGGTACGTAGGTATATATAGGAGGAAGAAGTATGTCAGTGGAGCAACGTGAGGCCCATGAGGGTGGAGGGAACGCCTAGGGGGGGGGGTAGGCGCGCGCCCTACCTCGTGCCTTCCTGGTTGATGTCTTGACGTAGGGTCCAAGTCCTCTAGATCACGTTCATTCCGAAAATCACGTTCCCGAAGGTTTTATTCCGTTTGGACTCCGTTTGATATTCTTTTTCTGCGAAATTATGAAATAGGCAAAAACAGCAATTCTGGGCTGGGCCTCCGGTTAATAGGTTAGTCCCAAAAATAATATAAAAGTGTATAATAAAGCCCATTAAACATCCAAAACGGAATATAATAGAGCATGGAAGAATAAAAAATTATAGATACGTTGGAGACGTATCAAGCATCCCCAAGCTTAATTCCTGCTCGTCCGCGAGTAGGTAAATGATAAAACAGAATTTTTGATGTGGAATGCTATTTAGCATAATTTCAATGTAATTCTCTTAATTGTGGTATGAATATTCAGATCCGAAAGATTCAAGACAAAAGTTTAATATTGACATAAAAATAATAATACTTCAAGCATACTAACTAAGCAATTATGTCTTCTCAAAATAACATGGCCAAAGAAAGTTATCCCTACAAAATAATATAGTCTGGCTATGCTCTATCTTAACCACACAAAGTATTTAAATCATGAACAACCCGGATGACAAGCCAAGCAATTGTTTCATACTTTTGGTGTTTTCAAACTTTTTCAATCTTCACGCAACACATGAGCGTGAGCCATGGACATAGCACTATATGTGGAATAGAATGCTGGTTGTGGAGAAGACAAAAAAGGGAGAAGATAGTCTCACATCAACTAGGCGTATCAACGGGTTATGGAGATGCCCATTAATAGATATCAATGTGAGTGAGTAGGGATTGCCATGCAACGGATGCACTAGAGCTATAAGTATATGAAAGCTCAATCAAAAGGAACTAAGTGGGTGTGCATCCAACTCGCTTGCTCACGAAGACCTAGGGCATTTTGAGGAAGCCCATCATTGGAATATACAAGCCAAGTTCTATAATGAAAAATTCCCACTAGTATATGAAAGTGACAAAATGAGAGACTCTCTATCATGAAGATCATGGTGCTACTTTGAAGCATAAGTGTGGTAAAAGGATAGTAACATTGTCCCTTCTCTCTTTTTCTCTCATTTTTTATTTGGGCCTTTTCTCTTTTTTTATGGCCTCTTTTTTTAGTCCGGAGTCTCATCCCGACTTGTGGGGGAATCATAGTCTCCATCATCCTTTCCTCACTTGGGACAATGCTCTAAAAATGATGATCATCACACTTTTATTTACTTACAACTCATGAATTACAACTCAATACTTAGAACAAAATATAACTCTATGTGAATGCCTCCGGCGGTAATGAATCAAGAGTGACATGTATGAAAGAATTATGAACGGTGGCTTTGCCACAAATACAATGTCAACTACATGATCATGCAAAGCAATATGACAATGATGGAGCATGTCATAATAAACGGAACGGTGGTAAGTTGCATGGCAATATATCTCAGAATGGCTATGGAAATGCCATGATAGGTAGGTATGGTGGCTGTTTTGAGGAAGTTTTATGGTGGTTATGTGATACCGGCGAAAAGTGCGCGGTATTAGAGAGGCTAGCAATGGTGGAAGGAAGAAAAGTGCGTATAATCCATGGACTCAACATTAGTCAAAAAGAACTCATATACTTATTGCAAAAATTTACAATTTATCAAAGCAAAGTATTACACGCATGCTCCTAGGGGGATAGATTGGTAGGAAAAGACCATCGCTTGTCCCCGACCGCCACTCGTAAGGAAGACAATCAATAAATAAATCATGCTCCGACTTCATCACATAACGGTTCACCATATGTGCATGCTACGGGAATCACAAACTTTAACACAAGTATCTCTCAAATTCACATCTACTCAACTAGCATGACTCTAATATCATCATCTTCATATCTCAAAGCAATTATCAAGCATCAAACTTCTCATAGTATTCAACACACTCATAAGAATTTTTTTATTAATCTTGAATGCCTATCATAATTAAAGCAAATTACCATGCTGTTTTGTCGGACTCTCAAAATAATATAAGTGAAGCATGAGAGAACAATAGTTTCTATAAAACAAATCCACCACCGTGCTCTAAAAATATATAAGTGAAGCACTAGAGCAAAAACTATATAGCTCAAAAGTTATAAGTGAAGCACATAGAGTATTCTAACAATTTCCGAATCAAGTGTGACTCTCTCAAAAGGTGTGTACAGCAAGGATGATTGTGTCAAACTAACAAATAAATACTCAAATAATACAAGACGCTCCAAGAAAAACAGATATCATGTGGTGAATAAAAATATAGCTCCAAGTAAAGTTACCGATGGAAGTAGACGAAAGAGGGGATTCCTTCCGGGGCATCCCCAAGCTTTGGCTTTTAGGTGTCCTCAGATTATCTTGGGGTGCCATGGGAATCCGCAAGCTTAGGCTCTTGCCACTCCTTGTTCCATAATCCATCAAATCTTTCACCCAAAACTTGAAAACTTCACAACACAAAACTCAGTAGAAAATCTCGTGAGCTCCTTTAGCGAAAGAAAACAAAACACCACTTCAAGGTACTGCAATGAACTCATTCTTTATTTATATTGGTGTTAAACCTACTGTATTCCAACTTCTCTATGGTTTATAAACTATTTTATTAGCCATAGATTCATCAAAATAAGCAAACAACACACGAAAAACAGAATCTGTCAAAAACAGAACAGTATGTAGTAATCTGTAACTAACGCAAACTTCCGGAACTCCAAAATATCTACAAAAATAGGAAGACCTAGATTTTTTTTAATTGATCAGCAGCAATTGGAATCAATATTTTATCATGTTCTGGTGATTTGTAACAATTATTTTCATGAACAGAAAGTTTCTGGAATTTTCTGCAAGATCAAATAACTATCATCCAAGAAGATCCTATAGGTTAAACTTGGCACAAACACTAATTAAAACATAAAAACACATCTAACCAGAGGCTAGATCAAATATTTATTCCTAAACAGAAGCAAAAAGTAAAAAACTAAAATAAAATTGGGTTGCCTCCCAACAAGCGCTATCGTTTAACGCCCCTAGCTAGGCATAATAGCAAGGATAGATCTAGGTATTGCCATCTTTGGTAGGCAATCCATAAGTGGCTCTCATAATAGATTCATAAGGTAATTTTATTTTCTTTCTAGGGAAGTGTTCCATGCCTTTCCTTAACGGAAATGGGAATCTAATATTCCCTTCCTTCATATCAATAATTGCACCAATCGTTCTAAGGAAAGGTCTACCAAGAATAATAGGACATGAAGGATTGCAATTTATGTCAAGAACAATAAAATCTACGGGCACATAATTCCTATTTGCAACAATAAGAACATCATTAATTCTTCCCATATGTTTCTTAATAGTGGAATCCGCAAGGTGCAAGTTTAAAGAGCAATCATCAAATTCACGGAAACCTAGCAAATCGCACAAAGTTTTTGGGATCGTGGAAACACTAGCACCCAAATCACACAAAGCATAGCATTCATGATCTTTAATTTTAATTTTAATAGTAGGTTCCCACTCATCATAAAGTTTTCTAGGGATAGAAACTTCCAACTCAAGTTTTTCTTCATAATATTGCATCAAAGCATCAACGATATGTTTGGTAAAGGCTTTATTTTGACTATAAGCATGTGGAGAATTTAGCATGGATTGCAACAAGGAAATACAATCTATCAAAGAGAAATTATCATAACTAAATTCCTTCAAATCCAAAATAGTGGGTTCATTAATATCTAGAGTTTTGATCTCTTCAATCCCACTTTTATCAATTTTAGCATCAAGATCTAAAGACTCCGAATTTTTGGAACGCCTTCTAGGTAAAGGTGGATCATATTCAGTCCCATCATTATCAAGATTCATATTGCAAAACAAAGATTTAATCGGTGACACATCAATAACTTTTAGATCTTCATCTTTGTTTTCATAGAAATTTTCCCGCTTAGCGGCCATCTTATTAACTTAGGTGGCCTGCTTATCCGAGATTTCAGCTATTAATTTCTCAAGAAGAGCACTCTGAGATTTCAAACCATCAAATTCTTTAGACATATCATCGAGCTCTTTATTCATATAACCCATAAAGTTTTTTTGTTCCTTAAGCTCGTTTCTAAAGAAACTATTTTGCTCAAATTGTAAGACCATAAAACTCCTAACATTGCTTTCGATCTCTTCTAACCTTTTAAGGTGAAGGTCTCCAAATCTAGGTAGAGCCGTCGTGACAAGCAAGCAATCCAACACACGAGCAAACAAGAAACAAGCGAAAAAGAGGCGAATGGAAAAGAGAGGGCGAATAAAACAGCAAGGGTGAAGTGGGGGAGAGGAAAACGAGAGGCAAATGGCAAATAATGTAATGAGGGAGATAAGGGTTTGTGATGGGTACTTGGTATGTTGACTTGCGTAGACTCCTCGGCAACGGCGCTACAAATCCATCTTGCTACCTCTTGAGCACTACGTTGGTTTTCCCTTGAAGAGGAAAGGGTGATGCAGCAAACTAGCGTAAGTATTTCCCTCAGTTTTTGAGAACCAAGGTATCAATCCAGTAGGAGGCCACGCACGAGTCCCTCGCACCTACACAAACAAATAAATCCTCGCAACCAACACAATAAAGGGGTTGTCAATCCCTTCACGGTGACTTACGAGAGTGAGATCTAATAGATATGATAAGATAATATTTTTGGTATTTTTATGGTAAAGATGCAAAGTAAAGAAAACAAAATAAAAACGGCACCAGAAATAGCTTGTTGACGAGAGATTAATATGATGGAAAATAGACCCGGGGGCCATAGGTTTCACTAGTGGCTTCTCTCATGAGCATACGTATTACGGTGGGTGAACAAATTACTGTTGAGCAATTGATAGAATTGAGCATAGTTATGAGAATATCTAGGTATGATCATGTATATAGGCATCATGTCCAAGACAAGTAGAGCGACTCCTGCCTGCATCTACTACTATTACTCCACACATCGACCGCTATCTAGCATGCATCTAGAGTATTAAGTTCATAAGAACAGAGTAACGCCTTAAGCAAGATGACATGATGTAGAGGGATAAACTCATGCAATATGATATAAACCCCATCTTGTTATCCTCGATGGCAACAATACAATATGTGCCTTGCTGCCCCTACTGTCACTGGGAAAGGACACCGCAAGATTGAACCCAAAGCTAAGCACTTCTCCCATTGCAAGAAAGATCAATCTAGTAGGCCAAACCAAACTGATAATTCGAAGAGACTTGCAAAGATAACCAATCATACATAAAATAATTCAGAGAAGATTCAAATATTGTTCGTAGATAAACTTGATCATAAACCCACAATTCATCGGTCTCAACAAACACACCGCAAAAGAAGATTACATTGAATAGATCTCCACAAGAGAGGGGGAGAACATTTTATTCAGATCCAAAAAGAGAGAAGAAGCCATCTAGCAAATAACTATGGACCCGAAGGTCTGAGGTAAACTACTCACACATCATCGGAGAGGCTATGGTGTTGATGTAGAAGCCCTCCGTGATCGATGCCCCCTCCGGTGGAGCTTCGGAAAAGGCCCCAAGATGGGATCTCACGGGTACAGAAGGTTGCGGTGGTCGAATTAGGTTTTTGGCTCCGTATCTAGTAGTTGGGGGTACGTAGGTATATATAGGAGGAAGAAGTACGTCGGTGGAGCAACGTGAGGCCCACGAGGGTGGAGGGCGCGCCTGGGGGGGAGGGGGTAGGCGCGCCCCCCTACCTCGTGCCTTCCTGGTTGATGTCTTGACGTAGGGTCCAAGTCCTTTGGATCACGTTCGTTCCGTAAATCACGTTCCCGAAGGTTTCATTCCGTTTGGACTCCGTTTGATATTCTTTTTCTTTGAAAGTCTGAAATAGGCAAAAAAATCAATTCTGGGCTGGGCCTCCGGTTAATAGGTTAGTCCCAAAAATAATATAAAAGTGTATAATAAATCCCATTAAACATCCAAAATAGAATATAATATAGCATGGAACAATAAAAAATTATAGATACGTTGAAGACGTATCACTCCACCGTATTCTCGTCGACTTCCTCTGGGTGGATCTTAGTGGTATCATCAATGCCCGAATACATCCACATCGGATGGTCACGAGCTTGAAGTGGCTGAATGCGTCGTCTGAGGAAGACCTCCAACAGATCCATGCCAGTCACGCCATCACAGACGAGCTGGACCACTCGCTCGACCAGCACCTTCACCTCCGCTTTCTCCTCCGGGGTCACTTTCAAGGCAGATGGCTTCTCGACTCGAGCCATGGAAAAGGGGGGAAGTCTAGTCGACTGACCTGGAGTCGGCTGGTCTTTGCAGTAGAACCAGGTCGACTGCCACCCTCTGACTGACTCGGGAAGGATCATGGCTGGGAAAGTGCTTTTACCTCTCATTTGAATCCCAAGACCCCCACACATCTGGATCACATGCGTCCTCTCATCACTCGGATTGGCCTTCTTGACCGACTGAGAACGACACATGAAAATGTGCTTGAAGAGGCCCCAATGTGGTCGACAACCCAAGAAATTCTCGCACATGGACACGAAGGCAGCAAGGTACACGATGGTGTTGGGGGAAAAGTGATGAAGTTGTGCTCCAAAGAAGTTCAAGAAACCTCGGAAGAAAGGATGGGGAGGCAAAGAAAAAAACCCGCGATCGACGTGAGTAGCGAGGAGAACGCACTCACCCTCCCGCGGCCGCGGCTCGGTCTCGTCCTCCGGGAGCTGATACGTCCATTTTGCATAATGCTTTTGTATCAATATTTATTGCATTATGGGCTGTTATTACACATTATGTCACAGTACTTATGCCTATTCTCTCTTATTTTACAAGGTTTACATAAGGAGGGAGAATGCCGGCAGCTGGAATTCTGGGCTGGAAAAGGAGAAAATATTAGAGACCTATTTTGCACAACTCCAAAAGTCCTGAAACTCCACGAAAGTTATTTTTGGAAATAATAAAAAATACTGAGCGGAAGAAATACTAGAGGGGGCCTACACCCTGGCCACGAGGGTGGGAGGTGCGCCCTACCCCCCTGGGCGCCCCCTTGCCTCATGGGCCCCCCTGTTGGCCCTCCGGTGCCCATCTTCTGCTATATGAAGTCTTTCGTCCGAAGAAAAATCAGAAGCAAGCTTTCGGGACGAGACTCCGCCGCCACGAGGCGGAACTTTGGCGGAACCAATCTAGGGCTCCGGCAGAGCTGTTCTGCCGGGGACACTTCCCTCCGGGAGGGGGAAATCATCGCCATCGTAATCACCAACGCTCCTCTCATCGGGAGAGGGCAATCTCCATCAACATCTTCACCAGCACCATCTCCTCTCAAACCCTAGTTCATCTCTTGTATCCAATTCTTGTCTCTAAGTCTGGGATTGGTACCTGTAGGTTGCTAGTAGTGTTGATTACTCCTTGTAGTTGATGCTAGTTGGTTTATTTGGTGCAAGCATAAGTTCACATCCTTTATGCATATTAATACTCCTTTTATTATGAACATGAATATGCTTTGTGAGTAGTTACGTTTGTTCCTGAGGACATGGGAGAAGTCTTGCTATTAGTAGTCATGTGAATTTGGTATTCGTTTGATATTTTGATGAGATGTATGTTGTCTCTCCTCTAGTGGTGTTATGTGAACGTCGACTACATGACACTTCACCATTGTTTGGGCCTAGAGGAAGGCATTGGGAAGTAATAAATAGATGATGGGTTGCTAGAGTGACAGAAGCTTAAACCCTAGTTTATGCGTTGCTTCGTAAGGGGCTGATTTGGATCCATATGTTTCATGCTATGGTTAGGTTTACCTTAATACTTCTTTTGTAGTTGCGCATGCTTGCAATAGGGGTTAATCATAAGTGGGATGCTTTTCCAAGTAAGGACAACACCCAAGCACCGGTCCACCCACATATCAAATTATCAAAGTACCGAACGCGAATCATATGAACGTGATGAAAACTAGCTTGACGATAATTCCCATGTGTCCTCGGGAGCGCTTTTCTCCATGTAAGAAATTGTCCAGGCTTGTCCTTTGCTACAAAAAGGATTGGGCCAACTTGCTGCACTTTATTTACTTTTGTTACTTGTTGCTCATTACAAATTATGTTATCACAAAACTATCTGTTACCTATAATTTTAGTGCTTGCAGAGAATACCTTGCTGAAAACCGCTTATCATTTCCTTCTGCTCCTCGTTGGGTTCGACACTCTTACTTATTGAAAGGACTAAGATAGATCCCCTATACTCGTTGGGTTTGGAGTCCCTAGATATTTAATGACTGATGGTGGTTCACATTTTATTCATGGTGCCTTCCGTAAAATGCTTGCTAAGTATGATGTTGATCATAGAATTGCATCCCCATATCACCCACAGTCTAGTGGTCAAGTAGAATTGAGTAACAGAGAACTCAAATTAATTTTGCAAAAGACTGTTAATAGATCTAGAAAGAATTGGTCCAAGAACTTGATGATGCATTATGGGCTTATAGAACTGCATATAAAAATCCTATGGGTATGTCTCCGTTTAAAATGGTTTATGGAAAAGCATGTCACTTACCTCTCAAACTAGAACATAAGGCATATTGGGCTATTAAAGAGCTCAATTATGATTTCAAACTTGCCGGTGAGACGAGGTTATTTGACATTAGCTCACTTGATGAATGGAGAACCCAAGACTATGAAAATGCCAAATTGTTTAAAGAAAAAGTTAAAAGATGGCATGAAAAAAGGATACAAAAGCGTGAGTTTAACGTAGGTGATTATGTATTGCTATACAACTCTCGTTTAAGTTTTTTTGCAGGAAAACTTCTCTCTAAATGGGAAGGTCCTTACGTTATCGAGGAGGTCTATCGTTCCGGTGCCATAAAAATCAACAACTTCGAAGGCACAAATCCGAAGGTGGTGAACGGTCAAAGAATCAAACATTATATCTCAGGTAATCCTATAAATGTTGAAACTAATGTTATTGAAACCGTGACCCCGGAGGAGTACATAAGGGACACTTTTCAGAACGTTTCAGACTCTGAAAAGGAATAGGTATGTGGTACGGTAAGTAAACCGACTCCAAAACAGTTCTAATGGCAATTTTTCTCCATTTTGGAATATTTAGAAAAATAGAAATATAAGAAGCAGTCCAGGAAGGACACGAGGGTGGAGGGCGCGCCCTACCCCCCTGGGCGTGCCCCCCCTGCCTCGTGGGCACCTCGTGCGCTCTCCGGACTCCGTTTTCTTGCACGATACGTATTTTGGTCAGTAAAAATTCATTATATAATCTCCCGAAGGTTTTGACTCCTGTATCACGCAATTGTCCTCTGTTCTTGTTTCGAGCTGTTTTTTGTCAGGGTTGTCAAGGCCAGGCATCATGTTGTCCCCCTCCTCCAACAATGGTGACAATGATGCTTGGCTAATGAAGATAGAGCTGAAGAGGGAAGAACCCGTAGAGATCAACAAGGATGAAGGGATCAAGAAGGCCACGGAGGACCAAGTTCCGGCAGCAGAAGACACCCTTCAACTTGATCAAAATCTTCTTACCCCAACTAAGATTGAAGCTTTCAAGATGATTGAGTTAGCTCGTATACAAAACAAGTATCTCACACGTGAAAATATTTTGTTGAAGGAGCATATCGTCGCACTCAAGGGCATTATCCGCAAGTTGGAGGATCTCTTACGCTCGATGTGCGATTACCCATCATCATCAACTTCACCATCTTCTTCACCAACAAGGGAGATATAATCACATGGGTATGGGCACTCCCCTTGGCAACTGCCAAGCTTGGGGGAGGTGCCCCGGTATCGTATCACCATCACATCTCTATCTTTACCTTTTTCTTAGTTCGATACTTTTAGTAATATCTCGATCTAGTAGAATAAAGTTTTTGGTGTGATCTAGTTTTGAGTTTTGCTTTATGATCCCTCTTTGTAATCAAGTCCGTGAGCTATATAATAAAGATTATTGTTGAGTCAAGGGCTTGATTATCTTGCTATTATCTTGAGTGAATAAAAGAACAGAGAAAAGAATAAAAAGAAACAAAGATATCATATTGATCTTATGGAGAGTAATGACTTCACATAGAAAGAGTATGATGATTAAAAGTTGTTGACAGTTAACAAACATAGTTTTGGTCATCGTTGCAATTAATAGGAAGTAATAAAGAAAGAGAGGTTTCATATATAAATATACTATCTTGGACATCTTTTATGATTGGGAGCCCTCATTAAAATATGACATGCTAAAGAGTTGATGTTTGGACAAGGAAGACAACGTAATGGGTTATGTTTTCTTATATCTGAGATAAAGTATATTGTCATGGATCATCCAACATGTTGAGCTTGCCTTTCCCCCTCATGCTAGCCAAATTCTTTGCACCAAGTAGAGATACTACTTGTGCTTCCAAATACCCTTAAACCAGTTCTGCCATGAGAGTCCACCATATCTACCTATGGATTGAGTAAGATCCTTCAAGTAAGTTGTCATCGGTGCAAGCAATAAAAATCACTCTCTAAATATGTATGATTGATTAGTGTGGAGGAAATAAGCTTTATATGATCTTGTGATGTGGAAGAAATAAAAGCGACAGACTGCATAATAAAGGTTCATATCACAAGTGGCAATATAAAGTGACGTTCTTTCGCATTAAGATTTTGTGCATCCAACCCTGAAAGCGCATGGCAACCTCTGCTTCCCTCTGCGAAGGGCCTATCTTTTATTATTATCTTCTACCTTATGCAAGAGTCATGGTGATCTTCACCTTTTCTTTTTACATTTTATCCTTTGGCAAGCACAGTGTGTTGGAAAGATCGTGCTAGATATATCCAATTGGATGTAAGTTAGCATGAGCTATTATTGTTGACATTACCCTTGAGGTAAAAGGTTGGGAGGCAAAACTATAAGTCCCTATCTTTCTCTGTGTCCGACTAAAACTCCGTAACCACAAGTATTGCGTAAGTGTTAGAAATTGTGAAGGATTAAATGATAGTTGAGTATGTGGACTTGCTAAAAGGCTCTGACATAGACTCTTTCTAATGTTATGATAAATTGCAATTGCTTCAATGACTGAGATTATAGTTTGTTAGTTCTCAATAAAGTTTCTGATTCATACTTTGCATTGTGAATAGATTATTACTTAAGCATAAGAAATCATATGACAATATCCATATATGTTGCTATTATAAGATTAACCATGATGCCCTCATGTCCGTATTTTATTTTATCGACACCTCTACCTCTAAACATGTGGACATATTTATCGTTATCGGCCTCCGCTTGAGGACAAGCGAGGTCTAAGCTTGGGGGAGTTGATACGTCCATTTTGCATCACGCTTTTATATCAATATTTATTGCATTATGGGCTGTTATTACACATTATGTCACAATACTTATGCCTATTCTCTCTTATTTTACAAGGTTTACATAAGGAGGGAGAATGCCGGCAGCTGGAATTCTGGGCTGGAAAAGGAGAAAATATTAGAGACCTATTCTGCACAAGTCCAAAAGTCCCAAAACTCCACGAAAGTTATTTTTGGAAATAATAAAAAATACTGAGCGGAAGAAATACCATAGGGGGGCCACACCCTGGCCACGAGGGTGGGGGAGCGCCCTACCCCGTGGGCGCGCCCCTTGCCTCGTGGGCCCCCTGTTGGCCCTCCGGTGCCCATCTTCTGCTATATGAAGTCTGTCGTCCGAAGAAAATCAGAAGCAAGCTTTCGGGACGAGACTCCGTCGCCACGAGGCGGAACCTTGGCGGAACCAATCTAGGGCTCCGGCATAGCTGTTCTGCCGGGGACACTTCCCTCCAGGATGGGGAAATCATCACCATCGTCATCACCAACGCTCCTCTCATCGGGAGAGGGCAATCTCCATCAACATTTTCACGAGCACCATCTCCTCTCAAACCCTAGTTCATCTCTTGTATCCAATTCTTGTCTCTAAGTCTGGGATTGGTACCTGTAGGTTGCTAGTAGTGTTGATTACTCCTTGTAGTTGATGCTAGTTGGTTTATTTGGTGCAAGATCATATGTTCAGATCCTTTATGCATATTCATACTCCTTTTATTATGAACATGAATATGCTTTGTGAGTAGTTACGTTTGTTCCTGAGGACATGGGAGAAGTCTTGCTATTAGTAGTCATGTGAATTTGGTATTCGTTCGATATTTTGATGAGATGTATGTTGTCTCTCCTCTAGTGGTGTTATGTGAATGTCAACTACATGACACTTCACCATTGTTTGGGCCTAGAGGAAGGCATTGGGAAGTAATAAGTAGATGATGGGTTGCTAGAGTGACAGAAGCTTAAACCCTAGTTTATGCGTTGCTTCGTAAGGGGCTGATTTGGATCCATATGTTTCATGCTATGGTTAGGTTTACCTTAATACTTCTTTTGTAGTTGCGGATGCTTGCAATATGGGTTAATCTTAAGTGGGATGCTTGTCCAAGTAAGGACAGCACCCAAGCACCGGTCCACCCACATATCAAATTATCAAAGTACCGAATGCGATTCATATGAACGTGATGAAAACTAGCTTGACGATAATTCCCATGTGCCCTCGGGTGCGCTTTTTTCCATATAACAAATTGTCCAGGCTTGTCCTTTGCTACAAAAAGGATTGGGCCAACTTGCTGCACTTTATTTACTTTTGTTACTTGTTGCTCGTTACAAATTATCTTAGCACAAAACTATCTGTTACCTATAATTTCAGTGCTTGCAGAGAATATCTTGCTGAAAACCGCTTATCATTTCCTTCTGCTCCTCGTTGGGTTCGACACTCTTACTTATTGAAAGGACTATGATATATCCCCTATACTTGTGGGTCATCAGGAGCCGCGCTGATTCGTGGGGGATCAGTCCCCCTCGACCAGATCGTCGATGTCGGCCTGACGGATCGTCGACCGAATCCAATCGCCCTGGATCCAGCCGCGCGACAGGCCAGACCTCGACGAAGATCCGCCCCAGCTGGACTTCTTCCCCTTTTCCTTCGCCGTCGCCTTCTTCACGCGCTCCAAGGCCACCATCTTCTCCTTCCCCATTCCAGCAGGCGGAGCTCGAACAGAGCGGCGGTGCCGAGAACAGAGGTGGGTGTGGTGGAGAGAACGGAGGAGAAATAGGAGGAATGGGAACACACTATGCAAAAAACCCCAGCCCGGCGCCTTATATGAGGTCGTTTTCGAGTGGCTGACCCGTGGGCCCAGGCGATCCTATCAAATCCCGCAACAGTCGCGCGCGCGATACGTGTTGAAAAAGGTGGCACAGGGATCGAGGCAACCCTGCCTAATCCATCCTGATTATTGCGGCCTCCTCCGCCGCGCGCACTTCCCAAAATTCGAATCCCGCAAGATCCGCAAGCAGCAGAGTAGCCTGTCAGACTGAAGATTTTTTTCCATATCAACACCTGAACCTTAGCAATAAAAGTTCACTCAACAAAACCAAGAATGGATCAAGGTGACTGGAAAAGAAGTTGAAGTCGTCATGATTGTTCATTTGATCCCAGTAAGACGCTTCCGAAGCGCAAAAATTGAATCGAAGGTATTCCCAACTCCTTATCCACTCAAACCCTGAACCATTCGGGGGCTAATGATGAAGCTATGTACCTAGGGTAGGGTCATAGGCCTGACCTAGATACCCTCCCCTAGGACATCACCCTAAAGCCAGAAGCATCCGAGGGATATCATCATCCATTCAACCATAAGCATTCCACTCAGAAGACTCGAAGTCACTCGACCACAACAACTATCACTCGACAGACAGAAGACCTAAAGTCACCCTGCACAGCAACGGTCGGACGTTTATTCCATAGATGTAATGATCATTTATGTCGCTTTATTACTAGCATTACCAGTAACGCCATATCTTTATGTACATTGAACCCTTGGCAACAGGGGAACGGCTGGGGTCCTAGCGTTCACTATATAAGCCACCCCCCTCCTATGGCGCAAGGGTTCGCACCCCCTGTAACACACACACGCATAATCTAGTCGACCGCCTCTGGGCTCCAAGACGTAGGGCTATTACTTCCTCCGCGAAGGGCCTGAACTCGTAAAACTCGCGAGTACAACTTCTCCATAGCTAGGATCTTGCCTCTTCATACCTACCCCCCATTCTACTGTCAGTCTTAGATCCACGACAGCCTCCATGGCATGGGAGGGCGAGATCCCCTCCGAGATTAGATCTGTCTCTCTATCTCTCTCTGTTTCTGCGTTCTGGATTCTGCCCTTTCACCATTTCTTATATATCCGGAGATCCGTAACTCCGATTGTATTGAAACCTTCGCCCAGATTTTCTCCGAAAATTAGCTTTCTTGCGGCCGAAGAAGAGCAGCAACTGCCTTACGAGGGGCCCATGAGGGTCAGGGACGCGCCCCCTGCCTCATGGCCACCTCGGGCACCGTCTCGCGTTGATTCTTCCTCCCATATTTCCCAAATATTCCAAAAATATTATCCATCCGTTTTTATCCCGTTTGGACTCCGTTTGATATGGGGTTCCTGCGAAACATAAAACATGCAACAAACAGGAACTGGCACTGGGCACTGGATCAATATGTTAGTCCCAAAAATAGTATAAAAAGTTGCCAAAAGTATATGAAAGTAGTATAATATTGGCATGGAACAATAAAAAATTGTAGATACGACGGAGACGTATCAGCATCCCCAAGCTTAATTCCTGCTCGTCCTCGAGTAGGTAAAAGATAAAAAAGATAATTTTTGATGTGGAATGCTACCTAGCGTAATCTTGATCATGTATCTAATCATGGCATGAATATTAAGACACGAGTGATTCAAAGCAATAGTCTATCATTTGACATAAAAACAATAATACTTCAAGCCTACTAATAAAGCAATCATGTCTTTTCAAAATAACATGGCCAAAGAAAGTTATCCCTACAAAACCATATAGTCTGTCTATGCTCCATCTTCACCACACAAAATATTCAAATCATGCACAACCCCGACGACAAGCCGAGCAATTGGTTCATACTTTTTAACGCGCTTCAGCTTTTTCAACCCTCACGCAATACATGAGCGCAAGCCATGGACATAGCACTATAGGTGGAATTGAATAATATGATGGGGGTTATGTGTAGAAGACAAAAAAGGAGAAAGTCTCACATCGACGCAGCTAATCAACGGGCTATGGAGATGCCCATCAATTGATGTCAATGCAAGGAGTAGGGATTGCCATGCAACAGATGCACTAGAGCTATAAGTATATGAAAGCTCAAATTGAAAACTAAGTGGGTGTGCATCCAACTTGCTTGCTCATGAAGACCTCGGGCATTTGAGGAAGCCCATCATCGGAATATACAAGCCAAGTTCTATAATGAAAATTCCCACTAGTATATGAAAGTGATAACTCAAGAGACTCTCTATATGAAGAACATGGTGCCACTTTGAAGCACAAGTGTGGTAAAAGGATAGTAACATTGCCCCTTTTTTGCGGGCTTCTTTGGCCCCTTTTTTATTTAGGCTTCTTTGGCCTCTCTTTTTTTGGGCAATGCTCTAATAATGATGATCATCACACTTTTATTTACTTACAACTCAATATTACAACTCGATACTAGAACAAAGATATGACTCTATATGAATGCCTCCGGCGGTGTACCGGGATGTGCAATGATCTAGCGTAGCAATGACTACAAAAAATGGACAAGCCATGAAAACATCATGCTAGCTATCTTACGATCATGCAAAGCAATATGACAATAAATGGTCAAGTCATGTATATGATGATGATGGAGGTTGCATGGCAATATATCTCGGAATGGCTATGGAAATGCCATGATAGGTAGGTATGGTGGCTGTTTTGGGGAAGATATAGTGAGGCTTATGTGTGATAGAGCATATCATATCACGGGGTTTGGACGCACCGGCGAAGTTTGCACCAACTCTCGAGGTGAGAAAGGGCAATGCACGGTACCGAAGAGGCTAGCAATGATGGAAGGGTGATAGTGCGTATAATCCATGGACTCACATTAGTCATAAAGAACTCATATACTTATTGCAAAAGTTTATTAGCCCTTGAAGCAAAGTACTACTATGCATGCCCCTAGGGGGATAGATTGGTAGGAAAAGACCATCGCTCGTCCTCGACCGCCACTCATAAGGAAGACAATCAATAAATACCTCATGCTCCAACTTCGTTACATAACGGTTCACCATACATGCATGCTACGGGAATCACAAACCTCAACACATGTATTTCTACAATCCAAAACCACCCACTAGCATGACTCTAATATCACCATCTTTATATCGCAAAACTATTGCAAGGAATCAAACATATCATATTCAGTGATCTACAAATTTTATGTAGGATTTTATGACTAACCATATGAATGACCAGTTCCTGTCATCTCTCTAAATAGATATAAGTGAAGCAAGAGAGTTTATTTCTTTCTACAAAAGATATGCCCATGCTCTAACAAATATAAGTGAAGCAAAAGAGCATTTTACAAATGGCGGTTTTCTATGTGAAGAGAAACAGGCAATCCAAACTTCAAATGATATAATCGAAGCACATGAAGCATTCTATAAAGCCATACTCAAAAGATATAAGTGAAGTGCAAAGAGCATTGTATAAATCAACCAAGGACTATCTCATACCAGCATGGTGCATAAAAGAAAAATGAAAACTAAATGTAAAAGACGCTTCAAGATTTGTACATATCGCATGAATGAAACGAATCCGAAAACATACCGATACTTGTTGAAGAAAGATGGGATGCCTTCCAGGGCATCCCCAAGCTTAGATGCTTGAGTATCCTTTAATATTTACTTGCGGTGCCTTGGGCATCCCCAAGCTTGATCTCTTGCCTCTCCTCCTTCTCCTCACATCGAGACATCCTCGATCTTCGAACACTTCATCCACACAAAACTCAACAGAAAACTCGGTAAGACCCGTTAGTATAATAAAGAAAATCACTACTCTAAGTACTGTTTCAAACCAATTCATATTTTATTTTTGCATTATAGCTACTGTAATATAACTTTTCCATGGCTTAATCCACTGATAGGAATCGATAGTTTCATTAAAACAAGCAAACTATGCATCAAAAACAGAATCTGTCTTAAACAGGACAGTCTGTAGTAATATGAACATTCACCATACTTATGTTACTCCAAAACTTCTACCAAAATTAGGAAAAATAAAAAAATTTGTATAGAAAGACAGTGCAAAAAGTTTCAGAACCAATTGACGTTCCAGAAAAAAATGTAAAATCGCGCACTACAGCCAAAGTTTTTGTCCTGCACCGCAGAAACCAACAAGCATTGTAAACATCCTAAAGGCAAACCTTGGCACATTATTTTTATAATACAATGGAATTGTACAAGGGGATAATTATTTTTGTTGAAAACTTTCTGTAATCAAGATTCACAAAGTTTCCGTGAGCATGGACAAAGTTCAGGAGCTCCCCCACTTCAACAAAGCTTGTCTCTCTCACTTTCACTTTCCTTTTTGAAAAAGTTTTGGGCTCCCCTCTTTTTTTAAAACTATATGAAAGCACTCAACAGAAATAAATGACTCTCTAAAACTTCCGGGTTGTCCCCCTGGCAGCGCTTTCTTTAAATCATTAAGCTAGGCATCTAGTGCTCAAGTAATGGATCCACCCGGATCCCAAGGTATATCAAAGCCAATTTTAATTAACAATGATTTGTAATTTAGTAGTGAGCACAAAGTAACATATATCATGTAATGACGAAGTCTAACTCTCTTCCTATGCATCGGCATGTCATAAAAGAACAATTCATGCACACATAGTAAAGGCCAATGCATAGTATAAACAGTTTCTTGCAATTTTATCGTGTGGGAAACATAGAGAGGTGGAGATACAGTTCCTCTCTCATAATTATTGCAAGTAGGAGCAGCAAGCACATGCATATTATATTCATCAAAACCATCATGTGCAACGGTAAAAGGCAACCCATCAATATAATCCTTAATAAGTGCAAACTTCTCCGATATAGTGTAGTCGGGAGAATTCAAAAAGATAACAGGACTATCATGCGTGGGTCCAATAGCAACAATTTCATGTTTAACATAAGGAACTATAGCAAGTTCATCTCCATAAGCATAATTCATATTGGCATCTTGGCCACAAGCATAGCAAGCATCATCAAAAAGGGATATTTCAAAAGAATCAACGGGATCATAAAAATTATCATAGCATTCATCCTTTGGTAAGCACGAAGGGAAATTAAACAATGTATGAGTTGAAGAGTTACTCTCATTAGAAGGTGGGTACGGGTGATCAATCCGCTCTTCCTCCTTTTGTTCTTCGCTCTCCTCCTCATCTTTTTCATCCAATGAGCTCACAATGTCATTAATTCCTTCTCCCATAGACTGCTACAAAATATTAGCCTCTTCTTGGACAGCGGAGACTTTCTCAATAAATGCATCAATATCGGCATTGTATTCATAATTCTCGTAGCAATATTTAAGGATAGCTAAATTTTCAGGTCTATAAACTGAATCATCAAAACCTTCAAACTCTTTAAACAAAGATTCAATTTCACACACCCTTAAAAGCAAAAAATTCTTCTATTCGTTCCACATCATAGTAATCATATATACCTCTAGCATAAGAAGCCAAGGTTTCACTATCATTAAATTTGCATAAAAAGGGAAGGTGTGGAGCCTTCATCCTAGAGCAACAAGTATAATCATATCTCAAGCATAGTTACCGAGCATACCACTTCAACATATAAATTTCATCCCATAATAGTTTCCCTTTTTGAGTCAAGCGATAATCCCTAAAGTATTCACGTTGATCCAATGTGTCTCCCAATACCAAATTGAATGGGGTTTTCTCAGGATTATCAAAGTAGTACATAATATCTATCACATAACGAGCATCGAGGGTTTTAGGAGGTTCCCCATCTCCATGAGTAGCAAGTAAACCTAATTTTTTGGTATTTCGTGTTCCATATCCATAACTAAAGATAGAGAACAACTAAGAACAAAAAATAAAAATTACTTAGTGATAAAGCAAAAAAGCACACACGAGAATATTCACCCCACGCTATGACTCCCCGGCAATGACGCAAGAAAAAGGTCTTGATAACCCACAAGTATAGGGGATCAATTGTAGCCTCTTTCGATAAGTAAGAGTGTCGAACCCAATGAGGAGCTAAAGGTAGAACAAATATTCCCTCAAGTTCTATCGACCACCGATACAACTCTACGCACGCTTAACGTTCGCTTTACCTAGAACAAGTATAAAACTAGAAGTACTTTGTAGGTGTTGTTGGATAGGTTTGCAAGAATATAAAGAGCATGTAAATAAAAAATAGGGGCTATTTAGGTAAAGAAGCAATAAAGTTAGTATAGAGAGTGTGGAAAAGTGGTGGTAGGAGTTGCGAAATTGTCCCTAAGCAATTGACTACTTTACTAGACCGATAGCAAGTTTTATGTGGGAGAGGCCACTACTAGCATGTCATCCCTGACTTGGAATTCTATGCACTTACGATTGGAACTATTAGCAAGCATCCGCAACTACTAACGTTCATTAAGGTAAAACCCAACCATAGCATTAAGATATATTGGTCCCCCTTCAATCCCGTATGCATCAATTTCTATGCTAGGTAGAAGCTTCTGTCACTCTTGCCCTCCAATACATAGTCCTATCAACATACAACTAACCCTATGGTGTGATCCACGCGCGCGCTCATATGATGGGCACCAAAGGACAACAACATAACCACAAGCAAATTAAATCAATCATAGCAATTCATCAACCACCGATAGGACAACCAAAATCTACTCAGACATCATAGGATGGCAACACATCATTGTATAATAATATGAAGCATAAAGCACCATGCTCAAGTAGAGGGTACAACGGTTTGCGGGAGAGTGGACCGCTGTAGATAGAGGGGGGAAGGTGATGGAGATGTTGGTGAAGATGGCGGAGGTGTTGGTGTAGATCGTGGTGATGATGATGATGGCCACGACGGTGTTCCGGCACCACCGGAAGAGAGGGGGAGAGGGGGCCCCTTCTTCTTCTTCTTCTTCTTCTTCCTTGACCTCCTCCCTAGATGGGAGAAGGGTTTCCCCTCTGGTCCTTGGCCTCCATGGCATGGGAGGGGCGAGAGCCCCTCCGAGATTGGATCTGTCTCTCTGTCTCTCTCTGTTTCTGCGTTTTGGATTCTTCCCTTTCACCATTTCTTATATATCCGAAGATCCGTAACTCCGATTGGATTGAAACCTTCGGCCAGATTTTTCTCCGAAAATTAGTGTAGCGACCCGACTCGGTAAGAATCGAAGTCTCTATGCTTACCATGCTAGTCCCTGGATCGACTTGCTAGCACACACAGTACTCGATGAAATAACAGAAATAACACACATCTCTTTATTACATCGATAGTCCAGGAGCAATACATTTATTACAAAATGGGGCATAGAGCCAATAAACAAATACTGCGGAAGCAAAGTAGTAAATGAGTCCAACTCCACGAGCAAGGTTGAGTGTAGAACATTGACCTATCGCACCTTAATCCTCGTCGGATATATATGCAACGTGATAAGTTGCAGCCATATAGGTCAGTACATTGAATGTACTGGCAAGTCACATCATAAGTGTAAAGAACCTACTTGTACCTGCAATTTGGCTGGTGGAAAGCTCTAAGTTTAGTTTTTTGCATAAAGCTAGTTTTTCCCTATTAGTAAAGATATTATTCTACTACTACACATTTGCATAGGATGAGTTGGCAAACCCAACTCCATCCGTTCCCAAGTTTCATTTAAGACCCAACTGTTTAATTAAAGGTGAGGAGATCTCCCGGCATTTTCACTAATAGATGCTCAAGTTGTCCGTAACCGGGGACACGGCTAATCGATTAGGTTGACACTCTTCTAGGTTTTTAAGGCTCTCTGATTTTCCATTAACATATGATAGCTCATGATAGAAGTCTCTGGTATGGGGCCCTATCCATCCCGTACTTGAATCATTACCACATACGCAGATAGTGTATCACGTATTCTAACACTTGGGCATCCTCACAAGCATTGCAGAACTTCCTTACGGCAGGAGGTTTACCTCAGGAGTTATGTGATGAGCTTAGAGGCCTTCAGTTGGAAATAGTTCCAAGAGGTTATGTTGCCGCACTTAAGGTACAGTCCACCTTGTTGGGAAGAATCAGAGAGGCCTAGAAGTTGGACCAAGGTATTGCTGAGATAAAGGAAATGATGAGCAAAGGGAAAGCAGAAGGATTCCGTGAGGATGAAAATGGAACCATATGGTTTGAGCAACGGATTTGCGTACCCAATGACCCGGAGATCAGGAAGTTGATTCTTCAGGAGGCTCATGACTCACCATATTCGATACACCCAGGCAACACCAAGATGTACTTGGACTTGAAGGAAAGTTTTTGGTGGGCCGGTATGAAGAGAGAGATTACCGAGTATGTGGCAATATGTGATGTATGTCAGAAACCAGCAGGTTTACTTCAGCCGTTGCCGATAACTGATTGGAAATGGGATAAACTTGGTATGGACTTTATCACGGGGTTACTCAGGACCCGTTCAGGTTATGATTCCATTTGGGTGATAGTGAATCGTTTGACCAAGGTTGCTCACTTCATTCCAGTGAAGACCACCTATACAAGTGCTAAGCTAGCAAAGATATATATGACCAGGATTGTATGTCTGCATGGAGTTCCGAGGAGCATCGTATCAGATAGAGGAAACAGTTTACCTCAAAATTTTGGAATCAGTTGCATGAAGCTTTGGGTACCAGGCTAGAGTTTAGTACAGCCTTCCATGCACAGACTGATGGGCAGACAGAGAGAGACAATCAGATTCTGGAGGACATGCTGAGAGCTTGTGCGCTAGACTATGGGTCTAGTTGGGATGATAACTTACCCTACGCAGAGTTCTCGTACAACAACAGCTACCAAGCCAGTTTGCAGATGGCCCCTTTCGAGGCATTGTATGGCAGGAAATGCAGGACACCTTTGATGTGGGATGGAGTTGGAGATCGCAAATTGTTTGGACCTGATTTGATTAGGGATTCTGAGGAGAAGGTCAAGTTGATTCGTGACAGACTTAAGATAGCTCAGTCAAGGCAGAAAAGTTATGCCGATGCTAAACGCAAGGAAGTGATCTATGAAGTGGGAGATAGAGCATATCTTCGAGTGTCTCCACTTCGAGGTATTAAGAGATTTTGAGTCAAAGGAAAGTTAGCACCATGGTTTGTGGGACCATACAGAGTTCTGGAACGTAGAGGAGAGGTTGCATACCAGCTGGAATTACCAGAGGCTTTGTCGGGAGTTCATGATGTGTTTCATGTTTCCCAGCTGAAGAAGTGTCATGCAGAGATGGCGGACATTCCTTTGAGAGATACAGTGCCACTAGAGGCAATTCAGTTGGAGAATGATCTGACTTATGAGGAGAAGCCTATTAAGATTCTTGAGACTGCAGAGAGAATCACTCGTACCATGATCATCAAGTTCTGCAAGGTTCAGTGGAGTCACCACACTGAGGAGGAAGCCACTTGGGAACGAGAGGAGGATCTTAGACAGCGCTGCAACGTCTTATGTTGCAGGAATTTCTACGACGAGTAAGAGTTACGTTGCAGGGTTACAGTCTACACTCAACTTGCCGTTGGCGTTCATGGGACTCCACACCCGTTCGATTGTTTCCGCTGAGACTTATGAGGTATATATAAGTTTTACATTATTTATACATGTGATTTCACTTTGATATATACATCGATGTACTGTGCGTGCCAGCATACCGATCCAGGGATGGCACAGATACACAGAGGCTTGACCGTTTGAGGTCGGGTCGCTACAATTAGCTTTCTTGCGGCCGAAGAAGAGCAGCAACCGCCTTACGAGGGGCCCACGAGGGTTAGGGGCGCGCCCCCTGCCTCGTGGCCACCTCGGGCACCGTCTCGCGTTGATTCTTCCTCCCATATTTCCCAAATATTCCAAAAATATTCTCCGCCCATTTTTATCCCGTTTGGACTCCGTTTGATATGGGATTTCGGTGAAACATAAAACATGCAACAAACAGGAACTGGCACTGGGCACTGGATCAATATGTTAGTCCCAAAAATAGTATAAAAAGTTGCCAAAAGTATATGAAAGTTGTATAATATTGGCATGGAACAATAAAAAATTATAGATACGATGGAGACGTATGACATGCTTAGGTGGAATATCTAAGTTTCAAAGAATCAACATCAAGAGAAATTCTATCCAGGTTCCTAGCCAATTCATCAATCTTAGGCAATTTTCTTCAAGCAAAGCATTGAAATTCTTTTGAGAAATCATAAATTCTTTAACACTAGTCTCAAAATCAGAGGGTATCTTATTAAAATTTCCATAAGAGTTGTTGTAGGAATTACCATAATTATTAGAGGAATTACTAGGAAACGGCCTAGGATTAAAGTTTCCTCTATAAGCGTTGTTACCAAAATTGTTCCTACCAACAAAATTCACATCCATAGATTCATTATTATTCTCAATCAAAGCCGACAAAGGCATATCATTAGGATCAAAAGAAGCACTCTTATTAGCAAACAATTTCATAAGTTCATCCATCTTTCCACTCAAAACATTAATCTCTTCTATTGCATGAACCTTTTTACTAGTAGATCTTTCGGTGTGCCATTGATAATAATTAACCATAATATTATCTAGGTGTTTAGTAGCTTCTCCTAAAGTGATTTCCATAAAAGTGCCTCCCGGAGCCGAATCTAAAAGATTTCTAGAAGCAAAATTCAATCCGGCATAATTTTTTTGTATAATCATCCATAAATTTAATCCATGTGTAGGGCAATTGTGAATCATTAATTTCATCCTCTACCAAGATTGTGCAACATGCTCATGATCAAGTTGCTTAAAATTCATAATATCGTTTCTAAGAGAGATGATCTTAGCGGGAGGAAAATACTTAGACATAAAAGCATCTTTGCACTTATTCCAAGAATCAAGACTATTTTTAGGGAAAGACGAAAACCAAGTTTTAGCACGATCTCTAAGCGAAAACGGAAATAGCTTCAATTTAACAATATCATTATCCACGTCTTTCTTCTTTTGCATATCACACAAATCAACAAAGTTGTTTAGATGTGTAGCAGCATCTTCACTAGGAAGGCCAGAGAATTGATCTTTCATGACAAGATTCAGCAAGGCAACATTAATTTCACAAGATTCAGCATCGGTAATAGGAGCAATTGGAGTGCTAAGAAAATCATTGTTGTTGGTATTGGAAAAATCACACAATTTAGTATTATCTTGAGCCATTGTGACAAACAATCCAACACACAAGCACACAAGAAGCAAGCGAAAAAGAGGTGAACAGAAAAAGAGGGCGAATAAAACGGCAAAGGTGAAGTGGGGGAGAGGAAAACGAGAGGCAAATGGCGAATAATGTAATGTGAGGGATAAGAGTTTGTGATGGGTACTTGGTATGCCTTGACTTGACTTGACTTGGCGTAGATCTCCCCGGCAACGGCGCCAGAAATCTTTCTTGCTACCTCTTGAGCACTGCATTGGTTTTCCCTTGAAGAGGAAAGGTTGATGCAGCAAAGTAGCGTAAGTATTTCCCTCAGTTTTTGAGAACCAAGGTATCAATCCAGTAGGAGAGTACATGCAAGTTGCCTCGTACCTACACAAACAAATAAGAACCTTGCAACCAACGCGATAAAGAGGTTGTCAATCCCTTCACGGCCACTTGCAAAAGTGAGATCTGATAGAGATAATAAGATAAATATTTTTGGTATTTTTTATGATATAGATTGAAAGTAAAGATTGCAAAGTAAAATAGATTGGAAACTTATATGATGGAAAATAGACCCGGGGGCCATAGGTTTCACTAGTGGCTTCTCTCAAGATAGCATAAGTATTATGGTGGGTGAACAAATTACTGTCAAGCAATTGATAGAAAAGTCCATAGTTTTGAGAATATCTAGGCATGATCATGTATATAGGCATCACGTCCGCGACAAGTAGACCGAAACGATTCTGCACCTACTACTATTACTCCACACATTGACCACTATCCAGCATGCATCTAGAGTATTAAGTTCATAAGAACAGAGTAACACATTAGGCAAGATGACATGATGTAGAGGGATAAACTCAAGCAATATGATATAAACCCCATCTTTTTATCCTTGATGGCAACAATACAATACGTGCCTTGCTGCCCCTTCTATCACTGGGAAAGGACACCGCAAGATTGAACCCAAAGCTAAGCACTTCTCCCATTGCAAGAAAGATCAATCTAGTAGGCCAAACCAAACTTATAATTCGAAGAGACTTGCAAAGATAACAAATCATACATAAAAGAATTTAGAGGAAATTCAAATATTGTTCATAGATAATCTTGATCATAAACCCACAATTCATCGGATCTCGACAAACACACCGCAAAAAGAATTACATCGAATAGATCTCCAAGAAGATCGAGGAGAACTTTGTATTGAGATCCAAAGAGAGAGAAGAAGCCATCTAGCTAATAACTATGGACCCGAAGGTCTGTGGTAAACTACCCACACATCATCGGAGAGGCTATGGTGTTGATGTAGAAGCCCTCCGTGATCGATTCCCCCTCCGGCGGAGCGCCGGAAAAGGCCCCAAGATGGGATCTCACGGGTACAGAAGGTTGCGGCGGTGGCAATAGGGTTTCGTGGTGCTCTCGGATGTTGTCGGGGTATATGAGTATATATAGGCGAAAGAAGTAGGTCGGTGGAGTCACGAGGGGCCCATGAGGGTGGGGGCACGCCTACCCCCCTGGGCGCGCCTCCTTGCCTCGTGGCTTCCTCGTTGCTTCCTTGACGTCCACTCCAAGTCTCCTGGATTGCGTTTGTTCCAAAAATAACTCTCCCGATGGTTTCATTCCGTTTGGATTCCGTTTGATATTCCTTTTCTGCGAAACATTGAAATAGGCAAAAAAACAGCAATTTGCACTGGGCCTTCGGTTAATAGGTTAGTCCCAAAAGTAATATAAAAGTGCATAGTAAAGCCCATTAAACATCAAAAACAGATAATATAATAGCATGGAACAATAAAAAATTATAGATACGTTGGAGACGTATCACACACCGCGGCCTTGGCAGCGGAAGTACAGGGTGGCCTCATCAAGCCAACTATTACGTCGGCGGCCGAGTCCTCGGACACTTTCAAACGAGTCAGGAGCTCGATTAGCAATTTGGCCTCCATCTCAGCTCCCACCAAACTGTGGCATATGTACCACGCGTACATAATTACGCACTAAAAATACCATGGGAAAGGATGGAGGCATAATAGGGACAAGGTTTACAATATGGCCAGACCTTATCAGGACACTCACATTTCCTTTTTTCTTTTCCTTTTTCTTTTTTTTCAGATTCCTTACAACCCACATCACCCTTTCGACGGTACCAAGGCCTCTTCCTGTGGCCTATTACGAAAACACCAGTCGAAGATCCTCTCGAAGGACAATATACCAAGGAGAAAAGCAGCATAGATACGTGCTAGAGCACCTCAAGGATGTTTAAAGATCGCCTCGTCCGCTTTCAGGGCGCATGCATAGCTTCCCCTTGTGTTCGGCATGTAAAATAGCCTTGTTGCTTATTGCACTATTCGTATCAATAAATTTTGACGTATCAATCTGATTATAATGAAAACATTTTTTAGCCCAAACCTACGTGGCGTTGGCTTATCTCTTAAACATATGTTTTCTCGTTTTTGTCCGATTGTCATGTACACCTTGGTATGACCTAAATCGCCTGGGGCTCTATTAAGCCGTGTACATCTTTGAAACACTAAAGCAAAGTCTGAACACTTCCACAGTGCAACTCGGCGTCCCGAATATAGCATTATATGCATTGGCTCCGAATCATGTCTTTGGTCAATAGTTGGGTTGCCCGGCTCCTGTGGTTACTACCTTACGTTCCGCTTAATCGGCTAAGGTACTAAAGGGAGAACTACTGCGATTGTGTTTCTGGTTCATCCAGACAAACACCTCAGTAGAGAAAGCCAAAAACTGACTGTCATGATGCGGCGAGAGCCGGTCAGCTATTCGGTGACTAAGTATAAATCTCTTGTGATTTTTCCGCATTATGCGATAGGCCGGCTTCCACTCGGCGGGCACTCACAGCGCCCAAGTTCGGATAATCGAACAACACTAGGGGCTGCGCCCGCACTCCCATTGTAAAACTCCCATGGCTAAGTGAGAGCGATAAAGTCGCATAGTTCGATTGCCTGGTTCGCTGCACTAACACCTCCACGGACCAAAACGTTGGGTCAAGTGTGTTTTAGGTGTTATACCAAACACCCCCGTACTATGTACGTGGGGGCTGAAGCCGACGACTGGCCGACTCTCAGATAACATAAACAGCTGCACAGGAGGAGACATTTTAAAATAAAACAATCAACACATCATACGTAAAGCCTTGTTTCATAATACAGGATTGGTCATTCATAGATACATTTATTCAAAAATGATATCCTTTGAACACTGGCCCTCCACAATGCGGGATCCCTTCCGGACATCATCGAAATACTGCTCCGGCGTGTGGTGCTCTTTGCCAGCGGGAGGTCCCTCGGTTGCAAGGTTGACGACGTCCATCTTCGCCCACTTCACCTTGACTCGAGCGAAGGCCATCCGTGGACCTTCAATGCAGACCGACCGCTTCACGGCATCAAGTCGAGGGCAGGCGCTGATCAGCCGCTTCACGAGGCCGAAGTAGCTACTGGGCTTGGGTTCGGCGGGCCAGAGACGGATTATAAAATCCCTCATGGCCAATTCAGCGACCCTATGCAGTTCGGTCCATTGCTTTAGCTGATCGCTGAGGGGCACAGGATGCTCTGGCGTAAGGTACTGTGACCAGAACAGCTTCTTCGTTGAGCTCCCCTCTTCGGCTTGGAAGAACTCCGCGGCGTCAGCAACACTCCGGGGCAGGTCCGCAAACACTCCTGGAGAAGTCCAAATCCGGGTTAGAAAGATATATCTTTTCCTCACAAATTTGCTCTGCATGTTAAAGGCCTTACCCGCCGCAACTTGCTTTGCCTCTTGGATTTCCCGAACAGCGCTTTGGGCTTCGGCCCTGGCTTCTTGTGCACTTTGGAGTGCCTTAGCGAGTTCGGAATTTTGCTCCGAACTCTTGCGCTCTAAGGACTCGCATTTGCCTATGGCATCCTTGAGTTCTTGCTGGACTTCCTCCACTCGCGATTCATATTTAAGGGGGGAGGCTCGCTCCTCCGCCTCCTTCTTGGCCTCGGCCAACGCACTCTTGAGGGCCTCGACCTCAGACATGTCAGCTACAAACATAATTGCGAAACTCATTCAGATAACACATAAGGGCTGACATCATTTCAGACGTGTTTTCGGTATCACATACCTTGTTTCTCTTCTAACTACCGCCTTAGCTCAGACACTTTGGCGGCATGGGCAGCTGACGCCCGCTTCGTAGCCTATTTGTTCAAATAGACATGTACGTTAGCCTCCTGCGTGATTTATTAGATCCTCTGTTCGGTTTTTCTTTCCGAACACCAAACAGAGTCTCATGGGCTACTATCTATATACAGGCATTCTTTTATGTAGCTAAAAGACACTATAAATCACATACCTCAAAGCCTCTTAAAAGGCTAGTGTAGGCTTCGCTCAGTCCGCTTTTCGCAGACTAAACCTTTTCAATCACCTTACCCATAAGGGTATGATGTTCTTCCACGATGATGGCGCTCTGAAGCGCTCTCACCAGAGTGTCCGGCGCCTCTGCATTGACAGAGGACGCCGGTGTTGTAGGCATGCCCCCTTCTGGTAAAGAGGGCTGCTCCTCTGTCTCCGGAACCGTGTGGGTTTCCGGAATGACATTTGGTTGGGGGTCAAACTGGACATGGCCCACATCTCCAGTCTCCATGGGGAAGGTTCCCCCATGTTCTTGGCAGCCTCCGGCACCTCTCCCTGTTCCGGAAAGGTCCTTTGGGACAACACCTCGGTGTTATCGCTGCGGTGGGGGAGGAAGCTGGTGGAGGCGACTCGCTCTCCATCATATTCGGACCCAGCGAATTCCCGGAAGAGGAGGATCACCGGGGGAGAACCTTAACCGGACTGCAGCATACAATTTAAATGCATTAAACTATAAGCCAGAAAAGCCGGACATATATATACCTTTGAGTACTTATGATCCGGCCAGGGGCTTCGGCCTGGGGCGCCACTCGTCAGTGTCCGACTCAGAGTCATCCATGAGGGAAGTTTTCCCTTTCTTGGACACCTCCGCCTCTAGATCAGCGGAGGCGGCCCTTTTCTTTTTCTCCCCTTAGGGGGGAATTGCTCTCTTCCTCTTCCTCTTCCTCTTCATCAGGGGAGGAGAGGGTTCCGGTGTCCTCGGATACTACGTCTGAGGCACCCTTGCGGCGGAGGCCACTCTTGGCCTTCTTGCCCTTCTTCTTGGCCTTCTTTTCCGGCGCCTGGTACGGCGCCGGGACCAACATCCTCATCAATAAAGGAATAGCTAGTTCTTCGGGCAGCGGAGCCAGACAGTAAATCCGTTCCACTTTCTTCGTCCAGCCCTGTGAAAGAAAATGGAGAATTTAGTGTGCTCCTTGCACTCACAAAGTAAGGTTATCAAAGAACTTACGGGGGTCGCGGCATGGGTGTTGTCGTAGCCGAGATCTTCGGTTGTGTCCGGCCATGACTTTTGGGTCTTGAAGAGCAGCTTCCACATGTCTTCGTGCTTTGTGCCGAAGAACCGCTGCAGTGTCCGGGGACCGGCCGGGTCAACCTCCCACATGAACTCTTGACACGCCTGACAGGGGAGAATCCGGCGGAAGAGCATCACCTAGATCACGCTGGCGAGGCTGGTATTTTTAACCACCATGCTCTTGATGCGCTACTGCAGCATCATCACCTCATCAGACGACGCCTGGTCCAGGCCCTTATTGAGCTAGGATGCCAGTCGCATTGGGGGTCCGGACTTGAACTCTGTAGGAGCGGCCCATGTGGAGTCACGGGGCTCTGTGACGTAGAACCACTCTTGCTGCCATCCCTTCACGGTCTCCACGAAGGTGCCCTTGGGCCAAGTAACGTTGGGAAGTTTTCTCACCATTGCGGCATCGCAGTCTGCATGCTGGCCATCCACCACTTTTGGCTTCACGTTGAAGACCTTGAGCCATAGGCCGAAGTGGGGGGAAACGTGGAGGAATGCCTCGCATACGATGATAAATGCGGAAATGTTGAGGAATGAATTTGGGGTTAGATCATGGAAATCTATCCCGTAGTAAAACATGAGGCCGCAGACGAAAGGATGAATGGGAAACCCCAGTCCACGAAGAAAATGAGGGATAAATACTACCCTCTCACCAGGCTTTGGTGTGGGGATGATCTGCTTCTTGGCCGAGAGCCGGCGGGCGATCTCTTTGGCCAGGTACCCCGCTTCTCGAAGCTCTTTGATGTTTCTCTCCCTAACGGAGGAAGTCATCCACTTGCCCTGCGCTCTGGAACCGGACATGGATGGAGTACTTTCTGGGGATCGAGAGGATTGATGCTTGAGCACTGGAGCTTGAGGGCGGATGGGCTGAGGAAGAGGAAGGCGTGGGGTAAAAAGGGGGAATCTTATCTCCTTATAAAGGCAGTGAATATCATGCGTCCCCCCACGAGCCTTAAAGCTCACCTATTTCCAAGGGGTCATGCGAAACGGCACGGTTGGGTTTCCCAAACCCGTATTGATGAGAATCCCGTAATAAGGGGGCATGATCTCTGCTTTGACAAGACGTGTCATCGATGATTGCGTCTCGAAGCGCGAAACGGGAGGCCGAGAAACGGTTCGAAATAATAAAGTGACCAGACGTAACGTCTCACCAGTAAAATCTCCAGAGGACAAAGTTTATCTATATTTTCCCTTGTGATTCAGAGGTGTGACTACTATACGGAGCCAGATATAGTACTAGAAATCAACTACTTTGAAGTATTCGGGGGAGGAACCTGCCTTGCAATGCCGAAGTCAATCTGTGCGCCGGACACATCGTCATTGAAGACTGGTTCAGGGACTACTGAGGGACTCCAGGATTACGGGGTCCTCAGGCATCCGGGCTATGTGACATGGGCCGGACTGGTGGGCCGTGAAGATACAGAACAGAAGGCTTTCCCCCGTGTCCGGACGGGACTCTCCTTGGCATGGAAGGCAAGCTTGGCGTGCGGATATGAAGATTCCTTTCTCTGTAAACCAACTCTGTACAACCTTGGACCCCTCCGGTGTTTATATAAAACGGAGGGTTTAGTCTGTAGTGGCAATCATAATCATACAGGCTAGACATCTAGGGTTTAGCCATTATGATCTCGAGGTAGATCAACTCTTGTAACCCCTATATTCATCACAGTCAATCAAGCAGGAAGTAGGGTATTACCTCCATCAAGAGGGCCCAAACCTGGGTAAACATCGTGTCCCCTGCCTCCTGTTACCCTCGATCCTTAAACGCACAGTTCGGGACCCCCTACCCGAGATCTGCCGGTTTTGACACTGACAACACGTAACATGTGTCACAATTATATAAGCAAATAAATTGATCTGTTCTGCATAAGGAACATGCTTTTACAACTACAATTTAAAACTGGTAGTTGTTGCAAACATCCAATCAGATGTAAACAACAGTGGAGGAAATTATGCCTATCCAAATCTATACTAGAACATAGTTTGAAGGCTTGAGATGGATGAACTTACATTACATGTTAACACGGGCTGGACAAATCCCTTCTCCATGTCGATGGAAGGATAATTCAATAAATTCCCCAAAGGAACTTCTTTATAAGCATTGCCATTATTCTACATTTTGCAAAGAGTAAATATAGATCAAATAATATTTGAAGAAACAGAGGATAATGAAGCTCAGGTGCAGACTGATGATACATAATCAAATAGCATTAATTAAGTACAGCGTTACAAGGAAAAAGGTACTGACAAGAGGAATGCAGACATCAACGTGTGCAGTGGCATTGGATTTATTCAACATTTTGGTAAGAGTAAATGTAGATATGATAATTTGAAGAAAATGGAGGGCAGATAAGATGCAGAGTAATTCTAGACAATCAACTATATCATGATGCAAGTACAGTAATACCACCATCGTCCATTATTACTTGTCACTCAATTGGATGTATCTAGCACTATTAAGTTCTAAATACATCCAATTGATGAACAATTAATTCGATACAGAAGGAGCACATGCCAATATGTACTTACATGAGCAATCCAAAACTTCATAACCATTGTGTTAATTCTACATTTATCCAATAGTATATATAGATCTTATAATTTCAAGCAAAGGGAGGATAAAGAAGCGAACATTTACAGTGATGCTATATAATCAAACAGCAATGAGGGTAAGTATGCTAACAAAGGGCAAGAGGTATTGACAAGATAAATGCAGTGCCCAGTATTGTTGTGAGATCCTATGATCCTTTGAGCAAGGAGATTCATCTGAAATTAGTTTTCAGACAAGAGAGAAGGTAAGGCACATGCAGAAATTTAGGAGTTCAAATTTTGAAATGATATCATAGACAGTACCTGACGCTGGGCTCTCAACTGTTTTAATAGGGGTTTGGCCAGTGGAGTAGGGGTAAAGTGTGGTACAGTTGGGCCTGTGTTTTCTGTGGCTGCTGATCTATCTGATTTAACAGGTATCACTACCTTTTCCAAATACCTAGTTTGTACTCCTTGAGGATCTACACTCACCCTCTTCCTTTTGGACATCAATTACGAAAGAACAACATTTGACTGGAAAAACATAGTATGACGACACATGGAATAGGTACAGAAAATGGATAGGTATGGCATATACTCATATATGATGCTTAAACTAAGCAGATGGTGGTGTAACAAAGTAGAAGTAATGCAAGAGGTCATATGCAAAATATGTGCGACCAATACAACCTTGCCAAGTTAGAGCAAGCACCTTGATGGGTGAATAAGATAGGCCATCCTCCACCATGCCAAGTTTGTTAGCCAGTGGATTGTTTCGCAATATTCCTCTCATGCGTCCATTCTCATATTCATTTTGATCATGTTCAATATGTGACATGCATGAAAACATAAAAACAAGTGAGATTATCTTTGTAATGCAGAAGTGATTCTAATCCAATACTGCCTCCCTGTAAACCCCTTTGTGCCATCTCTGCAATTATTCTGAGAGATGCCATGCATGCTGTAGTTTGGTGTGTGCATTAATATAATGTGGCCTACTACTCAAAATATACGAGCTCCAGAAGTGACGATACTTCACAGATGACAGCTTCAACATATAGTAAAGAAGAACAAGTCGACCTGACGTGACAGATTCAAAATATACTAAGGGAGAACAAATCGACCTGACTAGTCAACCGCAAATGTCTCTCCTACTCTTCCCAACAAGGAACATACTTATTAAAGAAGAGAAGAGGATCATGTTAAAGAAGAGCAGAAGAGCAAGCATATCGAAGATATTACATGTCTTTCTATACAATGTCTGTTGACCACCCATGATGAACCAGAGCACACAGAGAAATACTATTCCTTTCGGTCTCTCCATATGTGGCTCACATTTCGAAACTAAAGTAGGAATATTTAGCTGACCAATTAAACATGTCTTAGTTTTACTAATATCAGCATAATATCAGATTTGAATTTGTACAACTAAGCTTGTTTAGCTCGATGGGTGGAGCAGTGCTATTACGACACGGACCACGTAGGCTGATGATGGTCATCATAAAATGGGGAAACCGTAAGCATGATGAGTATAGTGTTGACCGTGACAGTGGGATGGCAGATCTGAAGCTGCAAACCGCGCAAAGGGTAGTTAGCAACCTAGGTTTGCTTTGAAATAACAATTAAGATTTGGTATGGACTAGAAAGTATAGTCAACAAGTGACAAAGAAATGCAATTCTGCTGTCTCTCTATATGTCGCGACATGCATTTGGAAACTCAAGTGGGACCTTTAGCTAACCAATTAAATGTGTCTGTTAACAAATATCAGTATCATATCACAATCATATTTGAACAACTAAGCTCTGGAATTATGAGTGTTGTGTTGTTTAGCTTGAAGGGTGGAGTACTGCTAGTACGACAGAAAGCACCTACGCAGATCATAGTATAGTAGATAAGAGGGGAAAACCCTAAGCATCAAGAGTAAAATCAGGTAAGTGGAACTAGCTGGACCAGTGGGTGGCAGACATGCTTTTCAAAACGAATATAGGAACATTAGGTGACCAATTAAACATTCTCTATTTTAGTAATATGAGCATCATATCAGATTCGTATTTCAACAACTAAGCTTTGGAATTATGAGTGGCATGTTGTTTCGCTTGATGGGTTGAGGTCTTCAGGAGCAGTGCTAGCACGACACGAAGCACCTATGATGATGGTAGTGAATATAAAGGGGGGAACCATAAGCTTTACGAGTATAGTGATCGTGCCATGGTGGATCTGAAGGTGCAAACCGGACAAAGCTACTTCGCATCCAATGTTTGCTTTCAACTAGCAACTACGATTTGGTACCGACAAGAAAAGTACAATAAACAATTTACGATCAATTTTCCGGGTGATATCAATAACTTAAGCAGACATGAAAGAGTACCACCTCTCTTGCGACGCTGTGTAGGCCCCTGCTATACATTGAGGGTGCTGTGGGTGCGATGGCTGTCAGCGGCACGGAAGAAGACTTTAGACGGCAGACGGCCGGGTCGGGGGATAAGTCCTGTTGCCATGGACGAGGCAGTCGTAGGATTGGCAATGGCAAGTTGTACGACAGCATCGATGAAGCGAGAGGACGCGATGAAAGGATCTTGGTCCGGCGCCGTGGATGAGAGACGTCCATCTTTTGCAGTGGACGACGGGGTAGGGGTAGCGGCTCCGGCAAGCTGGAAGATGGGGTGGCAGACGGAGGAGGCTGGCCGCAGTGGAGAGGTTGTTGTGGCGCCGATGGTGTATGAATGGGGAAATGGAGGGGGAGGGGGATCTCAAACTTTGGGACGCGCTTGTTTGAAATGTGGGAAAGTTACGAACTTATCCCCCATTTAAAATTTCGGACATCACATCCGTTGGGGATAGGACTGTAGCGACCCGACCTCAGACGGTCAAGTCTCTGTGCTTAAGTGTCATCCCTGGATCGGTATGCTGACACACATAGTACTCGAGGATTTATAACAGAGGTAAATCACATGTATAAAGTAACATAAATACTATTACCTCAATCCAAATAGCGGAAGTAACAACAAGGGCGTGGATTCCCATCAACACCAACGGCAAAGTTGAGTGTAGAAATCGTAACCCTAACGTATCACTTACTCATCGTAAGATTCCTGCAACATGAGACGTTGCAGCCACAAAGGGTCAGTACATTGAATGTACTGGCAAATTCACACCATAGGATAATGATGAATAATAACTATCACTACATGCATATATAGCTGGTGGAGGCTCTAAGTTTATTTTTGCACAAAGCCAATTTTTCCCTACAACAAAGGAATATATTTTATTTAACTACAAAGTTTGTTGAAAACATTGAGAATGGTAACCCCATCTCAATCCCAAATTAACAGCCACCCAACAAATTATTAATTAAGTACAGTGATGAGATCAAATCAATAATTCAAGTACCGGATACTCAAGATGTCCATAACCGGGGACACGGCTAATCATGATTAGTTTGTACACTCTACAGAGGTTTGCGCACTTTTCCCCACAAGACTCGATCTCCTCCGTGGGATTTCTCGCACTACATGGTGTTTGAGAAACGGGTGACCGAGACATAGTCTTTCAGAAGCATTAACTCTTTCGACGGGTAAACCGTACCACTTACATACCCTACATCTGCTAGTTTACCACTGAAAGAGGTCACACAACGTACTCAACTATGCCAGAGCCCATAATGGCTTGTGGCTGCACACGGAAGTTTCTAGCATGAATAGTCTTATGATCCCTTTGAGCCTGGGTGGCGAGCCATAGGATGATCACACGGTAACCCCGGCATCTCCTAGGACAACACTTGATTCCCCAGGTGTCCGGGCAATCCACTTGTATCCCTAGGGTGCCCCAACCAATCCACCTAGATGTGTATTAAAGTAGCCACCTTAAATAAACCCTTAGTTAAATAAACTCTCACATCTGTCATGGATCACTCAAATCAAACCACATCTACGAGCATAGCATAGCAGTACAAGCATAACACACAAGTAACTCCCAAGGTTTGCAATAAAGGACAATATGTTCTACCTCATCATCTACTTCCCAAAACCCACATGTTAACAAATCCTAACCATGCAATGTTTGAGGGTTGAAGCTAATGCATAAAACTGGGTAATAAAGGGGTATGATCAAAGTGTGAACTTGCCTTGTACTGCTGATGTAGATGATTTGCACTCATAACTCCTAATGGTTCTATTCGTCACACTCCGTTCAATCTATCATAAGCAAGCAATTGCATACGTAAGCACTCATGCAAAAGAATCGAAGAAAAGATCTCGAAAAACTTCGAAAACAAGCAAACAACTCTTGCAACAGAAAACAATTTCTGACAGTACCAAAATTGGGTGGATTTGGCCTTATCAGAAAGTTTAGGTCAAGAACTTCAATTAGCAAAAAGAACCAATTAAATCAGAGTTATAAAACTCAAGTTATGAACAAAAGAAGTTTGAACTCAAACCTGTTTGAAAATCAAATTTTACACTTTCAAAAATATGTTTGATTTGGTTATCTGGATAGAGGGGATCATAACGAAGAAGTGGGTGTTGGTTTCGTTGGATTCTGACTAACGAGCAAACAGTTGTGCTAGTTTGAAACAGAGGGACTAATCTGTAAAATAAAACTATGAATAGGTCCCCGGCAGAAAACAAAAATAAAAGAAAAATCCTATCGAACAAACGTTCACTACGAAAACCTAACGAACGGATTCGTTCGTTAAAATAAACAAACGGGCGAACGTTCGTCAAATAACGAACCAAAATAAAACCGGTCTAAAGCTAACTAATCGAAAAAGAACCGAACTAAAATAAAGAAAACCAGATGGGGTTGCGGTTATACCGGTTCACCACAAGAAAACCGGCAGCGGCGGCGGATACTCCATGCGAGGCGGCGTCAGCGGCGAGGCAGGGCTGCGGCAAGCGGTGCGGCGGCGCGGGGAGGCGAGCGGTGAGCGGCGTGAAGCGAGGAGAGAGAGGGGTCCGGGGCGGCGGATTTATAGGAGGAGGGGAGGCGCGGTGGCGTGGGGGAGGGGGCAGAGGTGGCCGGGGCGGACACGGCTGTCGAGGTCGGCGGCGGCGTCGTGGCGGCTCAGCACTCTGTCCCGAGCTCGGGGACGAGCGGGTGGGCGCGTCTGGCCGGCTGGGCCGTGGCCTGGCTGGCTGGCTGGGCCGGCCCGGTCCGGTCGGTTCAGAAGTTTTTAAACAATTTTTTACAGACAATAAAAATAAACCAATAAAATAAAATACAATATGGGCATATAATATATCAAAATTTTCAGAAAAAGATTTTCTACAACATGAACATTTTTCTAACGTCAAATAAAATCTACAAAATTTAAATAAAGCAAAGAGTGCTACTGCTGCAATAAAACCTCATAAAAACATTTTAAAAATACCAAAATAAATTCAAATTTATTTCTCTCCAATTTTATAATGAAGGGAATCATTTTACCCTCATTTCAATATATTTTATTTTTGGAGGAAAATAATTTGAATAAAACCCAAATAACTCCAAATTGAAAAAATAATTTCAAAGGGACTTTAATTTTGATTTTGTTTTAAATTTCCAACTCATATTTCATATGTTTTGTAGAAGTCATTTTATCTTCTCTCATGAAAATCATAGAGTTGCACAAAGTTTCTGAATTGGAAATATTTCCAAATGAAACTCAAATATTTTCAAAAACCCTTTTCACTTATTTAAATGGAAGAAGTCATGTCATCTTCTCTCTTGGGTTTTGTGATGAAATAAATTTGAATTCATGGAGATCATAAAAGGCAAGGTGAAAGTTTTGGGAAAGTCATTTTATTCCCTCTCATTTAACTTTCAACAAAGTTTCAAATTTCACACAAGCAACCACATCACAATCAAACAAACAATCAAAGCTATTCATTTAATATAACATTCCAAAATTTAGAATTTTGGGATGTTACAAACCTAGCACCCTTAAAATGAATCTCGTCCTCGAGATTCGGAGAGGCTAGCAAGAAATAGGTTAGGTTCGGGGTCTTCTCAAAATCCATCGATCGCCACAGGGGGTCTGGGGTGCTACCACCCTTAGAAGCATGGTTACGGTTCCATCAAAACTCATATAATCCATCCTTATTCTTGACAGTGTCGGTTGATGAAGCTATGTACCTAGGGTAGGGTCATAGGCCTGACCTAGACACCTTCCCCTAGGACATCACCTTAAAGTCAGAAGTATTCAAGGGATAACATCATCCACTCGACTAGAAGCATTCCACTCGGAAGAATCTATGTCACTCGACCGTAACAGAAACCACTCGATAGACAGAAGATCCAAAGTCACTCTGCACAGCAATGGTCAGGCGTTACTCATAGACTTAATGATCATTTATATCACTTTATTATGGACGTTACCTGTAACGCTCCTGCTTTATGTACATTGAACTCCTTGTAACGTGGGCTGGTTGGGGTCCTGGCGCACTCTATATAAGCCACCCCCCTCCACTGGCACAGGGGTTCGCACCCCCTGTAACACACACACACACACATAATCCAGTCGACCGCCTCCGGGCACCGAGACGTAGGGCTGTTACTTCCTCTGCGAAGGGCCCAACACTACAAAAAAAAGACACATCCGTGACATTTTGGGCCGAACGAATTTTTTGTGTGTCATACATATGACACTTCTATGACGATAATTGTGACAAAACTCGGTATCATCATAGATGTGGTGGGCTCCTACTTCTATGACAAAAAATCATGACAGAAAATGGGCTTTTCGTCCTGGGCGGGCCGGAGACGCAGCTGCATGACATTCTTTGGGCCGTCCATGACGGAAAAAACCGTGGTAGAAGCGAGGGCGAGGAAAATTTCGGGGAATTCCCGGTTATGGTGGGAGGTCGGGGGCCGAGCGATGCGCGTTTCTCTCATACACGTACGCGCGTGTGTGCGAGGCGTTGGCTCTAACTGAACCCGAGCGAGGCGTTGGGCTCTAAGTGAACCCGAGCGATTGCATTGCAGGCTACGCGTTACTGAACCCGAGCGATCGATCGATGGCTGTTAACTGAACCCGATCGAGCGATTCCTTCGCTACTGCTGCTAACTGAAGCCGATCGATGCTGCCTCTGGATGAACAGTGAGCGTTGCTGGGGGGTTTGGATGAACAGTTCCCGGTGGGGGTGGATGCATAGGACCCCGTGGTGTTGCCTCTGGATGAACAAGACCCCGATCGATCGAGCCGGTTGGGGCAGGATGAACAGGACCCCGTGGAGGGCAGGATGAACAGGACCACCCCGTGGAGGGCAGAATGAACAGTAGATGGTGGAGGGCTGGATGAACAGTAGCCCATGGAGGGGTGGTTGAACAGGAGCCCATGGAGAGGGCTGGTTGAATAGTAGCTGGTGGACTAGCGTGTGGTGGAGGCTGGATGAACAGGAGCCCGTGGATGAACAGTCGCAGGTGGAGGCTGGAGGAGGTCGACGGTGGATGAACAGTAGCCTGTGGAGGCTGGAGGGGGTCGACGGTGGAGATGAACAGTGTCCCGTGGAGTCCCGTTTTGCGGTACGCCACACCCCTCCCGATGAACAGGACCCCCATTTCGACCATAGCGCTCCCACACAAGTCTGTTTCCTCCGTTTTGCGGTACGCCACACCCCTCCCGATCAACAGGACCCCCGTTTCGACCGTAGGAGGTCCGTTTCCTCCGTTTTGCGGTACGCCTGACCCCTCCCGATGAACAGGATCCCATTTCAAACATGGCCGGTCGAACACAAGGCCGTTTCCTCCGTTCTGCGGTAAGCCAAGCCTCGTTTCCATCGGTTGTTCCGTCCAAGCCCTCCCGATGAACACGACGACGCATTCCGTTCCGACCCAGCCGGTTGGCTCCCCATGAACACGACGACGACGCTGTTTCTCCGTTCCGACCCAGCCATGTACACGAGCCCTGGCCGTACGTATGCACGAGTAGGCGTTCGAGAGCCTGCCCGTATGTACGTACGTGGCCGTATTTTCTTTCTTGCACACTGGCCGCTGTACGTACGTGTACATGCTACGTGTGCGCCTATATTACGACACGTGCGCGCCTCTACATCGACCAGTATGTACGTACACGTTCGCGACCAGAATGCCATGCTACGTACGCTTCGACCAGGTGGGTCCCGACTGTCAGGCACTTCCTTGCCTGCGAAGATGTAGCTGGTGGGTCCCAGCAGTCAGGGGGGCGAATCATTTTTTTTTGCCCGGACGCACTTCCTTGCGTGCGAAGATGTAGCTGGTGGGTCCCCGCAGTCAGGGGCAAATGTTTTTTTCGCGAAATACGGTGGCCCGTCCGGTGGGTTTTCGCTGTCAGGTGGAGGAATCATTATTTTCCGCGTAATAAGGAGGCACTTCCTTGCTGCGGCCGTGGACCCAGCTGTCAGCCTCTCCACGTACAGTCCACGTCCGATGGAAGTCGTTCCTTGACCACGTTGACCACGCCGCGCCGAGAGCACCAGGGCGGTGGACGACAGCGAGGCCTAGGAAGGGGACGACGGGGAGCCGAGGAAGACGCGGCAGTGGAAGCCCGCGCGGAGAGGAGTACGAGGGTTCACTGGTTTGGCTGCGGTGTGAGGCTGCTGTCGCCGCAGGGCCTGGCCAGCGGTGGGAATAGTAGGGGGCGGTGAGGCCTCCGCGGCAGCACAGCCGGCCACGGGAGGCAGGAGCATGCGGCACGACCGGCGCTGCTTTGGGCGGCTGGAGCAAGAAGACCAGAGGTTGAAGAAGCACTACGACCGTTGGATGGACATCGTACGGTCATTGGAGCTAGAATCGTTCATATTGACTAAAGTTGACAAAGGCTCCCGTCCCAGTCAACTTAGTAGGCCCACAAGTCAGCCTCCGACCATGGTGGGTCCCAGCTAGCAAGGGGAGTATTCATTTTTTTGTGCGTAATAAGGAGGCACTTCCGGTGGGTCCGAGCTGACAGCGGGGGGAACGTTTTTTCGAGAAATACGCTGGCCCGTCCGGTGGGTCCCTGCTATTAGGTGGAGGAATAATTATTTTGTTCGTAATAAGGAGGCACTTCCTTGCGGCCGCCTGGACCCAGCTGTCAGCCCCTCCACGTACAGTACTCTTTCGATGGAAGTCGGTCGTTGACCACATTGACCACGCCGCGCCGAGAGCACCAGGGCGGTGGTCTGGACGACGGCGAGGCCTAGGAAGGGGACGACGCGGAGCCTGGGAAGACGCAGCAGTGGAAGCCCACGCGGAGAGGAGTACGAGGGTTCACTGGTTCGGCTGCGGTGTGAGGCTGCCATCGCCGCAGAATAACAGGGGGTGTGGGTGAGTAGAGGGATGGCCTGGCCAGCGGTGGGAGTAGTACGGGGCGGTGAGGCCTCCGCGGCATCACAGCCGGCCACGGGAGGCAGGAGCACGCGACACGACCGGCGCTGCTTTGGGCGGCTGGAGCAAGAAGACCAGAGGTTGAAGAAGCACTACGGCCGTTGGATGGACATCGTACGATCACTGCAGCTAGAATCATTTATATTGACTAAGTTGACAAAGCCCTTGGTACGCGTCAACTTAGTAGGCCCACAGCTCGGATTTGGCAGTGAACATATAGCCCATTTGCGATTTGTAAGAATGTACAACCCATTTTTTAATTCTAATGTAATTTACTACAGCCCATTTACAGTTTGTTAAAGGTACAACCCAACTTCTAGCTAGGACAACGATTAATAATTTCAAACAACCGCTCAAAACAGAATTCAAAAAAAATTCCCACATTTTGATGGGATCCGAAATATTTTTATCCGAAATTTCTAGTCAGGTTAAATATAATTTCAAAATAAAGTTGTATTACGTTAAAATCCAACGAAATATTGTGCGTGCAACAAGTAATGAAATTAAAAATTAAAAATTCCAAAAATAATATATTTTTCAAACTAATTACGTGTTTGGTGCATAGTAACTGTCCAGTTATTATAATTACATCCCATTTATTATTTCTTTAATTCCATTTTCTTGTTAAGCCTAATGCATACCTCCTAGGAAAGTTTGCAGCCTAGCGGGCGCGGAGAATAACAAGTTGACCCGGATATTGTGTACAACTGTCGGCCCAGTTGCATTGCTGATGTTGAAAAAAGGCTTGTGTAGTACAGTACAACCTAACATGGTTACTCAGCCCACATTCAGCGACGCCAGAAAGGCCCAAACAAGGCTTCTGTACAACTTTTTGAAGTCACTGAGCTCAATTAATAACTTAAGAAAAAAGTTAGATTATAGTGGAACCTAATTAAAAGCTGTCACGAGCAAATAAATAATTCAACGCGTCCCACTTGTGCGTGTGCACGTGTGTGTGCGTGTGTGTGAGAGAGAGAGAAAGAGAGAGATAGAGAGAGACCCATCGATCGATGCTCGTAAATACATCTTTCAGCCATATGCATTGCTGATGCTCAGTAAAAACTTATATAGTTGACACAATCATATAGAACATCATAGCACACTGAACTTGCATACAAAAATTTCACGCAGGCGGCACAATCAGGATGGAAGCAGTGGATCGCTACGGTAAGGGCTATGTTGAAACCAACGAAGTCGTACATAATGGTTCATCGTCTTTATCAATGACGGGGAAATATCTTGAATGTTGTGCAAAGAAAATAGACAGACAACACAATAAGTTCTGCTAGAACATTAAGTTGACGTACAACCCTTTCTAAAAAAAGTTCAGGTACAAAATTAGAACATGTCACAATCAAATGTACTGGCATATCAGTGCTTCACACCCATAGGTCGGATTTAACTAGTATCTGACAAGATTCAGTTGTTACCTCAAATTAGAGCACATCCAGGCAGCCAGCCCTGCCTCTTCTCCCAAAGAAGCAGTGGCCTCCGCCGCGCGATGGAGTAGGCCCTATGCCATCCATCATTCCGAGCAACACGGGGAAACTCTGACGTTGACTCCTGTAATGGACGTCGTCGACGGACCCTGGCACCAGCGGCGGCGGCAGGACTTCGATTGATGGATTGACCACTTCTTCGACATGCACGAACACTCGATACAGGTACATCCCTAACGTGGTCCGCGGCGGCCTTGGTGGCGACGAATAGTACAACCCCGGTTCATGCACCGGTATCTCAACACCAATCACCTTTGGTATGGTGGCCGGCTTCTTCATCCATGCCATAACCGTCAGAGCTCACCTCCAAGGTCGTTGATAAGCTCGTTCATGGACTCGCTGTTCCAAGCACGTCGAGGCATGTCATGGAAGGTAAGCTTTGTTAACAACTGAAGCTCAAAGGGCACCGAGCCCCATCCTGGGTGCCACCGATCAAAGCTCACCAGCGCGCCATCGCAGAACAAACGTCGGGAAGATTCGAACACACAACTGCAGTCGAAAGTTGTCCGGAACCTGACGAAGAAATCAGCCGGTGGCGGACAGACTTCGACGAGCAAGTCACTTATTTGGATGTCGTGCGCAATGCCAAGAGCTTTGACAAGGTCGTCTGGCGAGACGGGAGGCCGGTCGCCGTTGATGGTTACCATCAGCACTTTGCCAGCAAACTGGTGGTCAAGCGCTGCCATGCCACTGTTGAGCGATAGCACACAGCGACCGAAGGCAGGACGGACCTCAGGATCTCCGGCTCGGAGATCCGCGTTGACCGGCGACATGATAGTGCGCTTGAGTACAGGGAGTACAGCAGGGGGATTTGGGGGAACTGGAGTAGGAATCGAGATTCCAGAGGTGGGGGAGGGGCGGGAGACTGGGGATGAAAAGGTAGCATGAATTTCGAGCACGCGCCAATATGCTCTCGGCGCGCAAGCGCATGAAAACACCGGTGGCGCCCACATGTCGGCCTAAGAGTCCTTATTCTTTCTTTTTTGGAGAGCCCGGCCTTTTTTTTAGGATCTTTTGAGAGCCCGGCCTGAGAGTCATAATTGACCTGTTTGGCATTGCGTTACTACTCGGCCCATATTCAACGACACCTCACTGACCGAAACAAGTGTACATCATCAAAAAGACACTGAGCTCAAATTATATAACTTGAAAAAAGGAGATATGCTCTGAACACTATAGAATGGTGATGCCCTCATTTAGCCCACCAGTAGTTCGAGACAATAAACAGTTCGAAACAATGATATATACAACATTCAACACTAACCAGTGACTACTACTGACATAAACAGCAAGACATGATAGTTCATAAGAAGTCTTGCTACACCACCAAAACGCACCCATCTGCAGCGCTCAGACTCTCGTGATCCAGACGAGAATGACATTCTAAACAGAAGCAACTATTACATAGTAAGAGTGACATAGACGAGGATGACCAAATGACAAGGAATATGCATAACAAAAGAAAGAACTACCCATCCAGAACCAGCAGCAAAGACAACAAAGTCATTCGAAGAGATGATCCAACACCATCATAATTTGTAGCCCCGCTTCAGCGACCAGTGATCCGGAGACACCAGTACTCCACCCTTTCGATGCAACAGCCCAATTACCTATCAACCTGAAGGCTTGAACCACATCACGGCCTGTCGTAATTGAGACATCCAAGGATCAAAGTTAATCCGGATGCCTTTGTCATTCTCACCTTCTTTTGGCTGTAGGCTGTATCGTTGACAATCAGGGGAGTTTGCTCCCGAACTCCTAGGGCTCGCCGTGTAGACACAATTTTCCATAGCAAACAGAGCCTCTCTGCCATCAAGGTCCTTGCCAACGGTGATCTCCTGGTTAATCGGATAATTGAGTCCGAGAAACAGAGAGTGTGAACCAAGGCTGTTTACCCGCCTCCAACTAAAAAATCCTAAAGGCCCCAACAAGCTGGTATCCTGCTCATAGACGTAACATCCACTGTCCGGATACTCACGTATTACACGGTGCTTGTATACAGTGGGGTTTTTGCAATATAAATTTTCTGGCTCATGTGTCCGAATGATCATCAGTCTTTTGCCGTCGTCTGATCGAGCGAGGAACTAGTTGTGCTTCCCTGTTTTTGGCAAAGGTGGTGTGATTACAAAGGGCAGTAACTATAGGGACACTGCATCATATCAAAAAGGACAGGCATTGTTAATGTAAGATCAGCATTGTTCAGAGTATGAGTAGGATAATGCAAGAAACAGCATTGATATGTCCCTGTTGGGACTGGGAGGAAAATACAGGGAAATGTATACTGGGTTCGAAAATATAGAAGTGCCATGCATGGTTATACTCATGTTATCTCGCAATCGATTCTTCACAGGGAACTACCATGTCATGCATGTTATGTACTCCCTCCATTCCCAAATATTTGTCTTTCTAGGCATTTCAAATAGACACAACATACAGATGTATGTAGACATATTTTAGAGTGTAGATTCACTCATTTTGCTCCGTATGTAGTCACTTGTTAAAACCTCTAGAAAGACAAATATTTGGGAACGGAGGGAGTAATCATGTTCTGTCCTCACAAACAAATTCTTCAAGGTAACTAACAGACCATGCATTGTTATATACTCGTGTTCTGTGGGAAAAAAATTTGTGAGGATATTATTCTAGCCATTGATTGCTGAAGGGCGAATATAGGTATGTACACATGGTAAGCATTGCAGGATTTCACTACTTCCAAATATAGAGTTCTCCATATGCACATTTACTTCCCTAATGTATGGTTAGATGAAACCAACAGTGTGGTGCATGTTTCTACATCATGAAAATGAGGAAACTAACATGGCCATTGATACACACTCATATTTAGTAGTAGTATATAGATTACTGTAAAATAAGGATAATATCCATATATTCCTAACCGTTTGATTATTCAGGGTACAAATTGGCTGTAATGACATGGTCACAATCGCATGAATTAACTCATTCCAAATATATCTGATTTACGGCGTCTCTAATACATTGCCATAGTTCTACTCAAATTCTACTCAAACAGGGATATGCCAATCATCACAAAAAGTTCAAACAGTGTCATGGCGTCATCATTAACATGACACGGAAACAACTTACACGCGCCGTCCCAGCAATACGTGGTGCCATCTGCTTTGTCGATCGCGTAGCTGATGCCATTGTGTTCAATAGCATCACCGAAGTGTGTATCAGCTTTGACGATGATCCACTGCGAGCCGAGTTGTGTCCAGCTAAAGAAGGCACCAGCGTAAAGATAGGCGAGTCCGCGGTCGAACAAGGCAATTAGCTTGAAGTTTGCGTAATTCGAATGTCGTGTGGGCACTTGGCAGATTACAATCTTCTGCAAAACAAGGTCCGTCCAACTGACGTAGTAATCTAGATGACTTGGACCGCGATGGTAATACTCTATATAATCCAACGGAGGAAGGATAATCTCATGGGAGGTCTGGAAGTTCACGAGCACCAACTTTTTACCGTCTTCTCTGAAGGCAGCCATCCAGTGGGAGTTCATGCCGACCCAGTACATACCTACCAAGAAGTTTCGGGCGATGGTGATCGGATCGATGTCGAGGGAAATGATGTACGGCGACCCACTACATACCTGCAAAGAAGTTTCGGCTAATGGAGATTGGATTGAAGTCGAGGGGCATGATGCACGCCTCCGTATCATAGTGAGCCAATCTTGCAAGACCAGATAGCAACAAGCAGGGTGTCTTGAAAAGCTTAGGCCTCGCTTCGACGATGGCCATGTGCATGTCCCTCGAGCATGCAGCCAGCCGCAGGGCACTCAACATATGCATACACGAACAACAGAGGTCGAGGATGTCACTGGGGAGATTGCTCCAATCGCGGCTCATATGGATGCTGCACGGTTCGCGTTCGGCCATGGTGGAGTTTGGAAGGGGGCTTGATTTACGGGGGAGAAGGATGTCGGTGCTGGAGCGGCTAGCGACGGAATAGTGGTACTGGGGGAGGGGAGTGAGGCGACGGTACACGGGGGCACAGTGAGATGGAGACGGAGATGGAGGAGGAGATGGAGATGGAGATGGAGATGGAGTGGTGCTATGGGAGCGGAGAGGGAGACGAGGCGAGGCGCCAATGTGCTGTATATCGGCGGTGACAGACTGCACAGTGCACAGGGTGAGGCTGACTTTGGTAACCCGAACACGCCGCCTGGACTAGTGTCAGGCGCAGGGTGTTGTCACTTCACTATGAGGACCGGATGAATAGTATTTTGACCATCAAGTGTACCACAGTTGTACTACTACTACTACTACTAGTAGTAGGAACATGAGTACTCCCGTATTGTATAGCGGAAATAGGTCTCCCGTGCTAGCATGCCTGTTCACTTCATCGTTCAGGTATCATCCATATTGCGAGCAGAACCAAATTCTCGTGCATGCCCAATCAACGCCCTGCCGCGATGCATGCAGTGGTCGTTCTGGTGCATCAAGGATGGCATGCAGATCGTTCCACACTTGAGAAGAGGAAAAATGGAAAGGTAGAATGCGGCAGCAAAGGAAGAGAACGCTGGCTAACAAGGCTAGGAGGGGATCGAGCAGGAAGTTAATGCTCCATGCCTAAAGGTTTTGGGAAAACCTGATTTTCATAAGGTGACTTATACTCACCTAAACGGAGGGAGTATTCCTTAACCAGAGAATGTTGTGTCTCCCACTCACGCGCTCAAAAAAAAACTACGACACATTTTTTTATCTGTTTGCATAGGTCCCACCTATCAGGAAGGATGGGCACGTACACGAACAGGTACGACTCATCAGTCTACCCGCATAGCCTTTTCGTTTAGTCTACCTAGCCGTCTAACCAACTGCCTGCACGGCACTTCTCCCGTTTACTTCTCTATCGGGAACCGATTCTCCTCGGCTTCTTCACCTCCCCTTCGTCTTCATTTGCATCCAAACCCCACTGCGTTCACATTGTTTTAACCTCTTTAAATAATCATCTACTACTTCAGTTAGACTAGCCATCTAATCCTAATTCTCCAAACCATAGCCCTCCGTTCCAGCGGTTCCAAATGGCGACAGAGATCAAGATGCAGGTTTTTAGCGTCCAACATGTCCTCGTCGAAGGCTCGATGCGCATAGTTGCCACCGTCACCGTCCACCCAAGGGTTGTTCGGCAGTTGATCAACAATGTATCCAACTCCCTCGAAAAGGTAGAGACGAGGGTCATCGGTCTCGACGCAGAGTACACGGAGCGTGCCCCTGGGAAGATCCAGCGCGCCGCCGTCCTTCAGCTGTGCTTCGAAGATGATGTTTTGGTGTACCACATCATATAGTCGCCCTCCATACCAGGTGAGCTTCACGATTTCTTGTCTCGGGAGGACGTATACTTCTGTGGGGCAGCCATCGAAGGGGACAAACAGAAGCTGGAGCCGTACAACCTTGATTTGAAAAGCATCGCTGACCTACAAACCAGAATCAAAATTCTTGTAGAAGATTGTGATAAACAGACACCATCCCTATTCGACGTAGCAAATTTTGTGCTCGGTACAAATCTTCAGAAGGGTGACGAGACGGTGGCATTAAGGTCGTCTGGATGGGAGAATTATCCCTTGACGTACGAGCGGATAAAATATGCTGCCCTCGATGCCCGTGTGAGTTTCGAGATAGCTGCAAGGTCCAAAGAGCTTGTTGCGAAGTCGTCTCCCACAGAGAATGAGAAGAAGAAGAAGAAGAAGAAGAAGAAGAAAAGGCTGCACCAGCAGGAGGGCATTATGGATGGATGAACTATTTCCTCTCTTGTAAAAAAAATTATTCCCTCTCGGTGTATATTGATATAGATGGACTAATTCGATGGTGTGCATGTCTTTGGAACAGAGTACTAGCGTGGGTCCGCTTGACTATAAGGAACTATTTGTCCGCATATATAGCTTTCTATGCTACTCCTTCCAGTGATCGGTATGCAGTGCATGTGTCCGTAGACATGACAGCTTGTCCATGGAAGTTCAACTACGGCGACCATCACGTTTCATCTCGCGATTCCCACGACGCCTCTCCAACCCACGGCACCACGCCCCCCGACGTGCGCCTCACCCCTCTCGGCCGCACCGCCCCTCTGCCTTTGTGTGCATGACATGTGGGCCACCTAAAATGCGGCGAGCATCAAGTTTCTACCGCAGCCACCCGCGATTCCCACGACGCCGCTCGAACCCATGAAACCACACGTCCCCCGACCTGCGGCTCACCCCTCTTGGCCCCACTGCCCCTCTGCCTACGGGAGCATTACATGCGGGTCCACATGTTATTGACTCAAAGGTAGGTGTAGTAAGGCGCTGAAGCTCAGTCCCGACGGCCCTGAGAGGGAAATGTAACTCCTGCGCCAGGGCTTGTGGTGCTCCCGCAGCACGAACTCGTGCCAAACTCGAGATTTGTTTCTTTACTATACATGCACGCAACGATTTAATGGACATTGTAATCTGAACATGTGATGGGGAGCTCTAAATTTGAATTTGAAACTTATAAAATGAAAAGATTCAAAACAAATAAACTGGGAGAGAGGGAGTATATCGTAGGATGTGTCCCATACAAAATAAGTCCCCTAGTTTGTCACCGCGAAGATGCGGTTAGAAAGGAGCACAGCGTCTTCCTACTCGTACGGCAACAAATCGGCCGCAGACAGCATGGTCCACCTTTGACCGCCATGTGCAAGGTTCGTGCTATCTTATTCAATCTCACCGTGGTTCCATCGTACCAATTCATGCGGTGGCCCGTTGCATGGCTGATCCCAATGTTGGACAAAGGTTCTACGGGAACGGTGTCACCATTGTAAATGTTGTGCAAATTGATGTTGGTACCCTCCCATACCTATGCAAGCCAATCTCCACTCGCACCGTGCCTAACCTGTGAAACAGTGGGCAGGGGGAGAATTAGGAAATGGACACGGAAGTAGTCTTTAGAATGCATTTACTACGTGATCAAACTCATCTTACCTGCTCATCGGAGGAAATCCGAGTGCCCCTCAACGTCGGCATCTCAAGGGGCGTCAACTTGCAACTACGGCCACGCCGCGCTGGAGAGACCCCCAAGGAAACATCCTCGTGCATTCCACGGAACATCAAGATGCATTTGTATGAGTAGTTTATCTTGTGAGAGAAAAGGATGAACGAGGGAAGGCCTCTAGAGATAGAGATGGACACTACTACTACCAATGTGCTGGCTCGTGCGTTGCAATGGATCCAAAGTAGTAGGATAATACTTGTTCACGTGCTTGAAATATAAACACTCTAGTTTTGATATACATGTGTCAGCAGACATGACAGCTTGTCCATGGAAGTTGATCCACGACGACCATCACGTTTCTTGTTTCTACCACTGCCACACCCACATGCGATTCCCACGACGCCGCTCCAACCCACGGCACGACGTCCCCCAACGTGGACATGGATCCTCCGACATGGCTATCACTGCCTTGCTTTGCCTTTCCTTCGCTGTCAGGTGGGACCCACGCTTATGGGTCCCACATATCAGTGACAGAATGGTTGGATTGTTCGCGTCAGGGGATCCTCATCCCCCCGACATGCCCCTCATCCCTCTCGGCCCCACCGCTCCTCTGCCTTTGTGTGCATGACATGCGGGCCAGCTGAACTGCGGCGACCATCAACTTTCTACCACAGACACACCCGATTGGACGCGGTTTGCCTGCTCCGCTGCTGTGCCCCGATGCGTCCTCCCACACCATCGAATTTTCATCCAGCGGTTGTGACACATTTCGTCCCAGTCATCAATCCTCAGCTAGAGTACTTATGTACTACAGGTAGTACCCGCCGGTGTGGCATCTACGCCTTGTAACGCCCCGACGCCCAACTGTGGCACCCTCGCCACGGCCACGCCACCACCAGCCGGTTCATCTCAAACGAGTGAGTCGCGAACCACGCCACAACCATGAGAATGACATGTGGGCCAGCCGCATTTAAGGTCCGCATGTCATTGACTCATAGGCCGGGCACTAAGCCAATGAAGTTTGGTCCTGTGGGCCCCGAGAGGGAAATGTAACTCCTGCGGCAGGCCTTGTGGTGCTCCCGCAGTATGAGCTCGTGCCAAAACTGGAATTTATTTCTTACTACTACCAACTAGTACTAGTAAGGTACACGTGCATTGCACGCATGAGAATCTGGTGGTTTGTGCATTATGCTTCTACATGTGGAGCTTTCTGGATTCTAACATGTGGCAAAATCTGGTGGAATGTAAGGTTAGGCAAGTTTGATTAAATTAGGTGAGTGTTTGGTTCAAGCCACACCTTAGGCAAGCCACACTAAGGCCCCACATGAGATACACACAAAAAATGTGGCAAGATTCCCTTAGGCTTGCCAACTTGTGGCTCTCATTTTGAAGAACTAATAACTTTGCCTAAGCTTAGTTGTGGCAAAGTTAGTCATGAATTAAGTTCAACCATGGAGTCTTCTAGATTATACATGTGGTAGAATTGGGTGGATGATATCCAACGGCCAGTAGTGCTCGGATTTGCCATCTTTGTACCGTCGGATTGGCTTCATCCGACGACCAACTTTCAAAGTTCTTCACACACTATATAGGGGGTATAGATATAGATGTGCCGGTCCATTGCAATGGATCCAAAGTATATCTATTTAGTGGAGTGCACTCTAAACACAATACCTATTTATTTTTCTCTAACCTTCCGTAGCCATGCAACCAAGCCACATAAGCTTCATGGGTGCCCCCCACATCATATTATTCATACTACGTTGATTGAAAAAAAGATAAATCACCCAAAACAAGATCTTCCCGTTTTTTGTTCCTACGATGTTGTGCCATGCACGTACCTACTAGTTGTATAGTGGTAGTACTAGTAATATAGTATTAGGAGTACAAACTTGGTAGTAGTAGGAGTAGTACTAGTACGGAATGCTCCTACTCTATCAACGAGCCCCGTCTGACACCAAATTTGGCTTCCGTGCTACAGCTAGATCTTCCCCTCGTTTCTGTTTTCCAACTCGGCGGCACGCGGGGTGTCGGTTTTCTCAACGGCGGTCCCACATGAAAGTGAAAATGCTAGGCAACACGCCTTCCCTAAGCTATGTGTCGTGCCGGACGGGCCATGTTGTACTCCCGATTCCCGGGCGTGTGGGGGTGTGACGCGGACGCGGCAGGCCTTTTCCTTTTACCAGCAATGTGCCCGTGCGTTGCGACGGATCCAAAGTAGTAGAATAGTAGTATTTGTTCACAAACTTGAAAGAAATCACTATTGTTTTGATATACTCCTAATATATTACTCCCTCCGTACCTAAATATTTGTCTTTTTGAGATTTCAAATGGACTATCACATACGGATTATATAGACATATTCTAGTGTTTCTAGCAAGATGCCCGCACGTTGCACGAAGTTGATGGAAAAGGTAAGCACAACTTATAAATTGACGGATGGAGTACTAGTTACAGTGAGGCATATAATTAAGCAAAGGGATCGCATATGTCGGTATTGACTGGAACGAGAATTCAACAGCACAATAAGAATTAAGGCCACGATGATGCGATCGCAGTGGTGGTTACAGAAGGCAAGAAGAAAGATGGATCCACGAACGTACGACCTCCTCCTCCTCAACTTAGTGCGCCGGGCCACCGACCGGCGGCTAAGGAGCGGCGGCTTTTGTGGCGAGGTCGAGGTGCTTCTCAGCAAAGGCATCCAAGGCTTCCAGCCGGTTGAGGAAGGCCAACGTCGTAGCGTCCTCACTGGCCTTGTAGATACCTATGTACACGATTTTCTCATACACGTGGATGTGTAGGTCGACGAATTCTTGCAGGGCGAGGCACCTCGCGGCGAGCGCGACCTCCAGGTGGACATTCTTCGTGGCGTCGGCGGGCAGTCGCAGGGCCACCAGTGCTTGAAAGAGGTTCTGGCCATGGAGGCCGATTAGGGTGGCAGACAATGAGGAGCCCGGGCACGCGGGCTAGAGGAGTACGGTGATGTCGTCCGCGAGCTTCTTGAGGACGGTGAACTTGTTGCTGGTGGCAACGATCATCTGGTCCAACTAAGAGTCATAGTTCGCGTCGACGGCGGCCATCCACCAGCCGGTCTCCAACACCGTCTGGAGACGATCCTCGGTGCCATGCCGCAGGCTGGCGTCGTGGACCATCTGGCGCAGCCCTGGCCGCTCACGCGCATCACCGCCATGGGTCTGGAGTGAGCTCTTTTGCGCTTAGTGTAGGTGCTTAGGCAAATACTTAGGTGTGTACGATGTGGTAGATGCATTGGAATGGAGGGGCGCCTTTATATGAGCGCAATGAGGGCGAACTGCGTTGCATTCACATCGTGCAGCCTCTTTTCCCGGACCTCCTCCCATTACTTACCTCATGCATTAATTGAAGGAGGATGCATTGGCTGTTCAACATATCGGGAACCGCTACTCCCTCCCTCGTCTGCATTAAAGCCGTATCGGGAACTGCGCCGCCCGCTGTCAAATCGAATACTCCCTCCGTCTAGGTGAGTATTAAGTCATCTTACGAAAACCAAATAGTAAACACTTAGGCGTGGTGCATTAACTCTCACGTTGTTTCTTATTTCATTGTGTGCAAGTGCAAGAGATGCGGCATGTTTCATTATGTGGTGTTGTTTTGTTATCATCTCATCCTTTTGTGTTCACAGACTGGAAAGTATGCATAATTATCTTCCAAGGAGATGAGTAACTAGTTTGTGTCACCTTGCAGAGGGGGTGCAATGAAGATAAGATTGAGGATTTCCAAGTACAAGATGTTAGGAAGGAGCCTTGCAAGAGAAGTAGGAGCTGCGCTGAGCCTCTTCAACCTGCTAAGGTAAGTCACTGTATGCAACTCAACAGTTCAATTCCTTGTTTGTTTCAGGCATAGTTAATTTTCTCTTTTCAATTGCTTTATTTGTCCTTAGTTAATGAGATGCCCAAATAATCATGCCTGATGTTCGGTACTTGTATCACTATTAGTTGACATAATTAAAGGCCTTACCATTTAATTACTGTGCCGAAGTGTGCCTGAAGCTTTGAAGTCTATTAACCAACTATTATTGCATGAGGCTCACAATCTAGTTTATACTACGCTAATGATTGCATAATTTTGCCTGTTGTAGTATGTTTGTATGAAATCCTCTGCTGTTCATTATGCTCCCTAAGACTTTAATTGAGGCACAGAATGGCCAACGTGCTGTCTAAATTTGTAACTTGTGTGTGTTTTTGATTGGCCCCAACATCATGCTCCTCTGGTGAGCTAAGAGGGATTTCTGTATGCAGGCTGCACAGACTATCTTTTTCATAATTTTTAAAATATCACCTGCTTATGCTTCATGACGTGTAACAATTTTTTTTTGAAAGTGACGTGTAACATTATTGTTAGTCCTGTTTTGCTATGTAGTACAAAATAGTGTCTTGTTCGCTTCACTGTTGTAACTATATTTTTGCCCTAGTCATGTGTACTTACAGAAACATTTCAGGATGAAGTGACATCAACACAAAGATCTGCGAGCAGTGCGGCATGGCCGTTACCGAATGATTATGGATTGGAATTGGAATGTGCTGATGTTCTCGAGCATCAACTAGAGGTGGCAAGACAATGTGTACATGATTGTCAACGTATAATCAACAAGTTGAGACGGGACATGCAGGTATTAGATGCAGGAGTCAAAAAATGAAACAAGACACTGAGGTAACCATGAAGGAATTGGAGATTTTGCAGACTGAAATTTGTGCTATCTGAATCCGGCCAATCCTATTTTTTGAAGAGATTATAGTTCAAAGTTGATGCGCGTCCATGATGTATGAGCTGTTTTTGCCCAGTGTATGTAATTTGCTGTTTGTGTATGCTTTATTATCACCTATGCCGAACCATAATGCCCAGTGGGTATAATCGGCTGTAATTTCTTTATTGTATAGTGTAGGATTATTCTACCTTTCTATGCCTTGATCTCTTTGTTGTATAGTATTGAGTAGGATAATTCTTTGAATATGCTATATCGTTCAAACGGGGGCCAACTCGCCCGACCATGGCCCTTCACGGGCCGTTGGATCCATGGGCCTTCTACGTCTCGTAGGATCCATGGGCCTTCTACGTCTCGTAGGATCCATGGGCCTTGTACGTCTCGTAGGATCCATGGCCCTTGTACGTCTCGTAGGATCCATGGGCCTTCTACGTCTCGTAGGATCCATGGGCCTTCTACGTCTCGTAGGATCCATGGGCCGCCGACTGATTTATGGGTCTTGTACGGGCCTTTAATGGGCCGTAGACGGGCCTTTAATGGAAATCGTACGTTTTATGGGCTGACCATAACAGGCCGTTAATAGGCCGTATTTGGCGATGCTATGAAAATGGCTCAACAGACTAACGGTCCACAAACGGGCCGACTGTAACGACGGGCTGAATTTGGCCCGCAAGCAGAAAATGACAGTAACGGGCCGTAAGTAACCGAATGCTGCAAATGAGCCCAAGAATAAATGGGCCCTCAGAAGGCCGAAAGTTAACTTGGGCTGGAAACGGCCCAACGGAATAACGGGCTGTTAATGGGTATAATGTGATACACTGTTCATTACGGGCCAGTTTCACCACGGGCCGTTAGTGGGTGTAAAGTAATACACTGTTCATTACGGGCCAGTTTCAGCACGGGCCGCTAATGGGCCAAGAGTTACAAAGGGCCTCATATGGGCCGAAAGACGTCATGGGCTATACATGGGCCAGAAGTGAAAACGGGCTGGAATCATATTGGATGGCCCAGATGACGCTACTGGGCCTAATTTGGATAGGGCGTAACGGGCCTTGGGTTACCGGGCTGTAAATGGGCTATATGCGAACAGGCCGTTAACAGGCTTTCCATGGGCCGGCCCGCCAGCTTTTGACCAAGTCAAACGGGCCGGCCTTTTCACAGGAATGGGCCACTGTTGGGTCGTGCCACGTGTCGACGTATCATAGGCGCCTTCTGTCCAGTGAGTGGATGACATCTGTCCCAACGATGAGCCGACACGTGTTTCCTCTAGCCAATGATGATTTTACACGTGGAAAATCCCCATTGGTTGGGGCTGTTAATGGGTTATCGGATCCAAAACCCGACCCGATAGCTTAACGGCATTCCGTTACGATGGATGCCACGTGTCAGTCACCCTTGACGAAAGCACTTCTGTGACGCGCGATTTATCGTCATGGAAGTGGACACTTCCGTGATGATAATTTTGGTAATGTCATGGAACACTTCTATGACAGCACAGGTATGACTATCTTGATTCTGTCATAAATTTGTCATGGATGTACATGCATGACAAAAAACGCGACCTACTGTGACAAACACGTATCATCACGGAAGTGTATTTTTTTGTAGTGCAAACTCGTAAAACACATGTGTACAACTTCGCCATAGCTAGGATCTTGCCTCCTCATACCTACCCCTCATTCTACTGTCAGTCTTAGATCCACAATAGTTGGCACCCACCATGGGGCAGGTGTCTTAGCGACTTTTTGGCGAAGTTGCGATTTTTCCGATTCCCATCATCATGGTTTCCGGCGGCGGACTAGCTGAGGGCCGCGAGATCCGTCTCGGCGCACTCGTCTTCGTCGCCGATGACTCCGCCTGGCTTCAAGAGGCTCCACTCGACGTCGAGGTGCTCCCCATCCACGGGGCGACGCACTTGCGTGCTTGCGTCCGCGGCGTCCTTCTCCGGCAGCCGTCGACCCAGTATCGGTCGGCTCCTGTGGTTTCCTTGCTCCCCGCTGTTCGCCGGCGCAAGCGTTCCGATTGGTCGCGGCTCCAATGGTGGGTGAGACACGCGGTGGCCCGTCAGTAGGCCACCCCACAAGTCGCGGCAATCGAGCCCGACGAAACTCTCTACGACTGGCTTCGTCGAGACCGTATCCGAGTGCGACAGCAGCGATCCTGCGGCGGTAGTCTTGATGGTCAACGGACCACGCAATCCTCCTGGCTTCCCCCGTGGCGATGGTGGCGATGGCGGCAGCGATCCATCACGCGTTCACGAGGAGTACCGCCCCGAGCCCCTTTCTTCGCAACAGAGGGAAGAGCTTCGCCGCCGCAATATGGATGCACTTCACACTCCTATCGTTGGAGAAACCCCCGAGGCCCGGGCCTTGGAGGAGGCGCGCCTGGCCAAATTGGCTGAGCGCACTCGACTGGAGAACCTCCAGCATGCACTCGACGAGCATGCTCGGCAGCGGATCCCTGAATCCAGTCGATGGCAACTTCTTCGGCCTCAAACTCAGGTATACCGCACTCAAATTCAAAATCTCACAGCTGCATCCCGAATAGTGGAGTCAATTCAACCTTCCCAGTCGGAAGATGGCAGAGGTTTGATGCAGATCTGAGCCTTGCTCTGAGTAGCTGGAGAGCAGAACACAGTATCTCAATCGCGGAATAGGATTCATAGCAGGTCTGTGATGGCAGATACAGTCCAGTCGGCCCACATCCCAAGATCGCCCCCGCGGCGTGAGGGACGCGGGAACCAGCAAGATCAGTACGGAAACTACGGGCAATATGACGACCGTCGTTGAGTGCTCACACCTCCTCTGAGGAGTGGGTCATATGTGCCTCGGCAGCACGATGACAGACGCCCTCATAGTGGCGGGCGGAGAATTCCAGTCGACCCCAGGGAGCCGGGCTTTGACGCGAGATCTATTCCCGTTCAAGGCCTGGTTGACAGGAACAGGGCACACAGAGAGGGTCATGACAGAGATCACCCGACTGGCAGCAGAATGCATGTTTCAGGTCCAGAGTGCTTCAGCAGAGCCATCAGGGCTGCAGTGATTCCTCCCAACTTCAGGTTGGCGACCGGAGTCAGGAAGTTCACTGGTGAGTCTAAGGCTGACACTTGGCTTGAGGATTACCGAGTGGCTGTACAGATCGGTGGCGGCAATGATGAAGTGGCCATGAAGCATCTTCTTCTGATGTTGGAAGGCTTAGCCAGAGCATGGTTGACTCAGTTAGCACCTGGCAGCATATACAGTTGGGAGGAACTCACCCGAGTGTTTGTTAGAACTTTTGAGGGTACTTGCAAACGGCCGGCAGGGTTAACAGAATTGCAGCACTGCGTGCAGAAGCCGAATGAAACCCTGAGAGACTATATCCAGAGATGGATCATGTTGCACCATACAGTGGAGAATGTGTCAGATCACCAAGCGGTTTGTGCCTTCAAAAAAGGTGTTAAGTATCGAGAGTTGAATCTGAAATTCGGTCGGACAGGGGATATGTCCCTGACTCGGATGATGGAGATTGCCACCAAATATGCTAACGGCAAAGAGGAAGACCGACTCCGGAGTGGCAAGCACAAAACAGTCGCCCAGGAAACCGGAGGAGGGAATTCCAATCGGAAACAGAAGCGCAAGGCCAAGCCAGTTGCTCCTGGTCAGGCTTTAGTTGTGGCTCAAGGAAAGTTCAAGGGGAAGCCCAAAGGGCCCTGGAACCCCAAGAAAGTGAAAGATCAAGCCGAAAATGATGTGTTGGATTTACCATGCCACATTCATACCAAGAAAGATGAAGAGGGTAATCTCATTTACCCTAAACACACCACTCGACAGTGTCCACTCCTGATCCAGCAGTTCCGAGAGAAACAACCCAATGAGAAGGAAAAGGAGTCAGACAAGGGTGGGGATAAGGAAGAAGATGATGATGGTTTTCCCAACGTCAATTCCACTCTGATGATTTTTGCTGATGTTGAGAGCAAAAGTCGACTGAAAGTTATCAACAGAGAAGTGAACATGGTTGCTCCGGCAGCACCAAGTTATTTGAAGTGGTCCCAGACTACCATCACATTCGACCAGTCTAACCATCCAACACGTATAGCCACCCCTGGGAGGCAAGCATTGGTGGTCGACCCAGTTGTTGAGGGCACTCGTCTGACCAAAGTGCTAATGGATGGTGGCAGTGGCCTGAATATCCTTTATGCTGAAACCTTGAAGGGAATGGGCATTCCGATGTCCAAGCTTAGTGAAAGCAATATGAGTTTCCATGGCGTTATACCTGGCAAGAAGGCTGAATCACTCGGCCGGATCGCCCTTGATGTGGTTTTCGGTGATTCCAAGAATTACCGCAAGGAAAAGTTGACATTTGAAGTAGTGGATTTCCAGAGTGCTTATCATGCTATTCTGGGTAGGCTTGCTTATGCACGTTTTATGGCTCGACCATGTTACGTGTACCTCAAATTGAAGACGCCTGGTCCTAGAGGAGTGATCACCATCACTGGCAATCGGCAGAAAGTAGAAGAGTGCTTCCAGAAGGGCTCAAAAATTGCCGATGCACAAATGGCAGCCGTTGAAATGCAAGAATACCGGAAGAATGCAGATTCGAGTGATTTGCTATGTTCCAAGAAGCCTGCCACAAATTCTGCATTTCAGTCGTCCGGTGAAACCAAGCCGATTCATATTCACCCGACCGATCCTAATGCTGGTCCTACTCATATCTCAACATCACTCGATAGCAAATAGGAAGAAGCGCTCATCCAGTTCCTCCGTGAGAACTGGGACATCTTTGCATGGAAGCCTTCTGACATGCCGGGTGTACCCAGGGGACTGGCTGAGCATCGTTTGCGAGTCGAGCCGAAAGTAAAACCAGTCAAGGAACATCTTCGACGGTCCGCCGTACAGAAGAGAAAAGCAACTGGTGAGGAAGTGGCTCGGCTCCTGGCAGCTGAGTTCATCCGAGAGATTTACCACTCTGAGTGGCTCGCCAATGTTGTCATGGTCCCCAAGAAGGACGACTCACTTCGCATGTGCATTAACTTCAAGCATATCAACCGGGCCTGCCCGAAAGATCATTTTCCTCTCCCCCGCATCGACCAAATCGTCGACTCGACTGCGAGGTGTGAGCGATTGTCTTTTCTGGACGCCTATTCCGGGTATCATCAGATCCGACTGTATGGACCCGATAAGATAAAAACAACTTTCGTCACTCCATTCGGATGCTTCTGTTATGTCACCATGCCATTCGCCCTGAAGAACGCCGGAGCCACATTCATGAGGATGATTCAGAAATGTCTGCTCACTCAAATCAGTCGGAATGTGGAAGCATACATGGAAGACATTGTGGTCAAGTCACGTAAGGGTTCCGACCTGCTGGCTGACCTTGCTGAAACCTTTGCCAACCTCAGAAGGTATGATATCAAGCTTAACCCATCAAAGTGCACATTCGGAGTTCCTGGCGGAAAGTTACTCGGCTTCCTCGTTTTTGAACGAGGGATCGACGCTAATCCAGAGAAAGGTGGTGCTATACTCCGGATGAAACGCCATGTGCGTGTGCATGATGTCTAGAAGCTTACTGGTTGTTTGGCCGCCTTGAGTCGATTCATCTCTCGCCTCGGTGAAAAGGCATTACCTCTTTACCGACTGATGAAGAAATCTGATAAGTTCGAGTGGACTCCTGAAGCTGATGCAGCATTTGCAGAACTCAAAGCCCTGCTTTCCACCCAGCCGGTGCTCGCTGCCCCAATCAGCGAAGAGCCTTTACTGCTTTATATTGCAGCCACTGGACAAGTTGTCAGTACAGTACTCACGGTCGAGCGGGAAGAAGAAGGAAAAGCCTATAAAGTTCAGCGCCCAGTATACTATGTTTCTGAAGTTCTGACTCCATCCAAGCAAAGATATCCACATTACCAGAAGCTTTTTTATGGGATTTACATGACCACGAAGAAGGTTGCACACTACTTCTCTGATCACTCCATTACAGTCGTCAGCGACGCACCATTGTCAGAGATCCTGAACAACAGAGATGCAACTGGTCGAGTGGAAAAGTGGGCGATTGAACTCCTTCCCTTGGATATCAAGTTTGAGGCAAAGAAAGCTATCAAGTCCCAAGCAATAGCAGATTTCCTCGCCGAGTGGGTCAAACAACAACTGCCGACTCAGATTCACTCAGAGCATTGGACCATGTTCTTCAATGGGTCCAAGATGCTGAATGGTTCCGGTGCTGGGGTGGTATTAGTATCCCCCCGAGGTGACAAACTTAGCTATGTTCTCCAGATTCATTTTGACTCCTCCAACAATGAAGCTGAATATGAAGCACTTTTGTACGGGTTGCGTATGGACATTTCACTTGGCGTCCATCGCCTCATGGTCTATGGCGACTCGGATTTAGTGGTTAATCAAGTGATGAAGGAGTGGGACGTCAAAAGCCCAGCTATGACTGGCTATTGTAATGCAGTGAGAAAGTTAGAGAAGAGGTTTGAGGGGTTAGAGCTCCATCACATACCCCGACTGAAAAATCAAGCAGCCAACGATTTGGCAAAGATAGGTTCCAAGAGGGAGGCCATTCCCAGCAATGTGTTTTTTTAACATATTCATACACCTTCAGTTCAAGAAGATCCTTTCACAACCAAAGAGTGCCACTGATCCGACTGAAGTCGAAGTCCCAGCCGTGGTCGACTTGATCATTGAGGTTTTGGTCATCACTCCCGACTGGACAGTGCCATACATCGCGTACATTCTGAGGAAGGAGCTCCTAGAGGATGAAGAAGAGGCTCGACAGATCGTCCATCGATCCAAAGCCTTTACTGTGATAAGAGGACAACTGTTCAGAGAAAGTGTAACTCGAGTCAGCCAGAAATGCATAACACCAGAAGTAGGTCGAGTGATTCTCAACGACATCCACTCGGGGACCTATGGTCATCATGTGTCCTCTCGGACCATTGTGGCCAAAGCATACCGAGCGGGATTTTATTGCCCACAAGCAAATGAGATGGCAAAAGAAATAGTCGACAAATGTGAAGGTTGCTAGTTTTACTCCAACATGTCTCACAAGCCTGCATCAGCCCTGAAGACCATTCCACTCGTCTGGGCCATTGCTGTTAGGGGATTGGAAATGGTTGGACCTCTGAGGACCGGTAGGAGCGGCTTCACTCACGTGCTTGTGGCAGTCGACAAGTTCACCAAATGGATCGAAGCCAAGCCTATAAAAAATCTTGAAGCTAGTACTGCTATCAGCTTCATCAGAGAGTTAACATTCAGATATGGTGTTCCGCACAACATCATAACTGACAATGGGTCGAACTTCGATTCTGATGAGTTCGGAGCCTTCTGCGCTTCCCAAGGCACTCGAGTCGACTATGCTTCAGTCACCCACCCCCAGTCGAATGGACAAGTTGAAAGAGCAAACGGATTGATTCTCAAAGGACTGAAACCCCGACTGATGCGTGATCTCAAGCACGCAGCAGGCGTCTGGGTCGATGAACTTCCATCAGTGCTTTGGGGATTGAGGACAACTCCCAATCGGTCGACTGGCCGAACTCCATTCTTCTTGGTCTATGGAGCTGAGGTTGTACTTCTGAGTGACTTGCTTCACAATGCATCCCGAGTCAAGCTTTTCTCAGAAGATGAAGCAGAACAGGCACGGCAAGATGCAATTGATGTCCTGGAAGAGGAAAGAGAGATGGCCCTGATCCGGTCGACAATCTATCGGCAAGACCTGCGTCGATTCCACGCCAGAAATGTGAGGGGTCGAGCATTTCAAGAGGGAGACTTGGTTCTTCGAGTGGATCAACAGAAACCACACAAGCTTGCTCCTTCTTGGGAAGGCCCCTTCATTGTCACCAAAGTGCTCCACAACGGAGCGTACCACCTTTACAACGCCGAGCACAAGAAAGACGAGCCACGCGCTTGGAATGCGGAGCTGCTCCGCCCCTTTTACACTTACGCATTCAGACTGTTGAGATGTAATAAGAAATACCTTCTAGTTTGATTATCAAAGACACAGTTTTACAGCCTCCTAAATGATTGCTGTTTCTTTTTTATATGTTTCAAATCCCCAGTGGGTGCCTTAGATGTGAATCCGTTTTGCCTAAGTTTGAAAAAATCCTACTGAGTGGTGAGCAACCCTCTCACTCGGGGGCTTGGCTGCAGTCCAGTACTCGCCTAAGTTTGAAAAATCCTACCGAGTGGTGAGCAAGCCTCTCACTCGGGGGCTTAGCTACAGTACAGTACTCGTCTAAGTTTGAAAAATCCTACCGAGTGGTGAGCAACCCTCTCACTCGGGGGCTTAGCTGCAGTCCAGTACTCGCCTAAGTTTGAAAAATCCTACCGAGTGGTGAGCAAGCCTCTCACTCGGAGGCTTAGTTGCAGTCCAGTACTCGCCTAAGTTTGAAAAATCCTATTGAGTGGTGAGCAACCCTCTCACTCGGGGGCTTAGCTGCAGTCCAGTACTCGCCTAAGTTTGAAAAATCCTACCGAGTGGTGAGCAACCCTCTCACTCGGGGGCTTAGTTGCAGTCCAGTACTCGCCTAAGTTTGAAAAATCCTATCGAGTGGCGAGCAACCCTCTCACTCGGGGGCTTAGCTGCAGTCCAGTACTCGCCTAAGTTTGAAAAATCCTACCGAGTGGTGAGCAACCCTCTCACTCGGGGGCCTAGCTGCAGTCCAGTACTCGCCTAAGTTTGAAAAATCCTACCGAGTGGTGAGCAACCCTCTCACTCGGGGGCTTAGCTGCAGTCCAGTACTCGCCTAAGTTTGAAAAATCCAACCGAGTGGTGAGCAAGCCTCTCACTCGGAGGCTTAGCTGCAGTCCAGTACTCGCCTAAGTTTGTAAAATCCTACCGAGTGGTGAGCAACCCTCTCACTCGGGGGCTTAGCTGCAGTCCAGTACTCGCCTAAGTTTGAAAAATCCTACCGAGTGGTGAGAAACCCTCTCACTCGGGGGCTTAGGTGTTGTCCAGTACTCGCCTAAGTTTGAAAAATCCTACCGAGTGATGAGCAACCCTCTCACTTGGGGGCTTAGCTGCAGTCCAGTACTCACCTAAGTTTGAAAAATCCTACTGAGTGGTAAGCAACTCTCACACTCGGGGGCTTAGCTGCAGTCCAGTACTCGCCTAAGTTTAAAAAATCCTACCACGTGGTGAGCAACCCTCACACTCGGAGGCTTAGCTGCAGTCCAGCACTCCTAAGTGTGAAGCACATCCCTATCCGCAAGGATGACGAGGTGCAGTTCCACTGCAACCTTCTCTTCGGAGCTGCACCACAAATACAACGTGTGCTCCATCCTCATACGCAAGGACGACGAGGTGCAGGTCGACTGCAACCTTCTCTTCGGAGCTGCGCCACAAATACAACATGTGCTCCATCCTCATCCGCAAGGATGACGAGGTGCAGGTCGACTGCAACCTTCTCTTCGGAGCTATGCCACAAATACAACATGCGCTCCATCCTCATCCGCAAGGACGACGAGGTGCGGGTCGACTGCAACCTTCTCTTTGGAGCTGCGCCACAAATACAACATGCGCTCCATCCTCAACCGCAAGGACGATGAGGTGCAGGTCGACTACGACCTTCTCCTCAGAGCTGCATCTCAAGTACAAAGATTATTCTGAGTGAAGAACAGGTTCCACTCGAAGGCAAACACAAGCATATTCAGAGATAAACCAAGTTCGGATAAATCCTGAAGTTCCGGACCACGAAAGAAAGTACTCGGGCACCAGGCCCGAAGGAGTCTAACGGTTACAAAATCACTCGGCATCCCGAGGCAAATTTAAGGTGAGGCATAAAGTTTGTTCACTCCGCAGGAGGAGGGCTAGCAGGCTCGACGAACTCGTCCAGGTCGATTCCGTCAGCAATCCGAGTGGCAGCAGCAATAAAGGTCTCCATGAAAGATTGGAAGTCATGCCTCTTGGTATTGGCAACCTTGATCGTCGCCAGCTTCTCTTCTCGCGCTTCCTTGCAGTGGACACGAACCAAGGACAGAGCCACATCAGCGCCGCACCGAGCAGAAGACTTCTTCCATTCTTGCACTCGACCACAAACCTCATTAAGTCGAGTCATCAGAGACTCGAGGTCATTCTGGAGCGTCGCCTTTGGGCAGAGTGCTGTGTCGATCCGCGACATCGCGACTTTCAGTCGAGCAAGATAATCGACAACACCAGCAACGTGAGATTCCAGTCGGAGTACGGTCATGGTAGTTTCGTCCTTCACTGGAGAGAGGATGGGGTCCAAGCTTGTCTCAACTCGCCCAGTCTCTTCCTCGAAGTTCTGGCAAAATTCTGCACGCACAATTCAAATATGAGTCAGTGGTTGTTTGTCCAGTCGATAGTAACAAGTCAGTCGGGCCGAAGAAAATACCTTCAAGCATGACGAACAGCTTCTTGGCAAGACCTCCCAGATAGTTCTCCAGATTGTTCCTCTTGCGAGCAATGCCTTCCATCTTTTCGGTCAGATTATTCTTGTCCTTCTTCAGGCGAGGCACTTCCTTATTGGCTTCATCAAGGGCAGTTTTCAGCTTGGTGTTTTCTTCCTCCAGCTTGCCGACTGAAGTCAGCTTCTGTTCAGCAAGGGCAGTTTTCTCTTTAGCTGTTTTCTGTGCGGCAGCAAGGTCTTGATCCTTCTTGGCCAGAGCTTGCTTCAGAGTTTCTGGAAGAAATAACACTCGGTTCAAAAAGAGCAAATGACATCCAGATTCGGAAACAAATCAGTCCACAAGTTTCTTCTTACCAGTGGCCTCATCCTTGGCCTTCTGCAGATTGGTCTTGGCCAGCTCCAGATCAAGGTTGAGCTGAATCTGCTTCTTCTCCAGATCGGCGAAACAAGCTCCAAGTTCACAAGATTTCTATAATCAAAAGACGGTCAATCGACAGATGGAGAGATTGGTTACTTCAGAAAAATAGTCTGATAAATTCAACAAGTTCTAAGACTACTGCCGAATCAAACATCCAACAGTATTCTCGGGGACTACACCCAGTGGGTGCACTTAGCGTACCCCCACTGGCCCAGTTTCCACTCGACATGGTCTGTCCAGCTCGAGTGCCAAAAAAAATGTGTTCTCAGACCACAGTCGACTGCCCGCAGTCAACGATGGTCTCGGGGACTACACCCAGTGGGTGCACTTAGCGTGCCCCCACTGGTTCAGGTTCCACTCGACAGGGTCCGTCCAGGCCGAGTGCCAAAAAAATGTATGTTCTCAGACCACAGTCGACTGCCCGCAGTCAACGATGGTCTCGGGGACTACACCCAGTGGGTGCACTTAGCGTGCCCCCACTGGTTCAGGTTCCACTCGACAGGGTCCGTCCAGGCCGAGTGCCAAAAAAATGTATGTTCTCAGACCACAGTCGACTGCCCGCAGTCAACGATGGTCTCGGGGACTACACCCAGTGGGTGCACTTAGCGTGCCCCCACTGGTTCAGGTTCCACTCGACAGGGTCCGTCCAGGCCGAGTGGGAAAATTCAGATTCTAAGACCACAGTCAACTGCCCGCAGTCAACAATGGTCTCGGGGACTACACCCAGTGGGTGCACTTAACGTGCCCCCACTGGTTCAGGTTCCACTCGACAGGGTCCGTCCAGGCCGAGTGGGAAAATTCAGATTCTAAGACCACACTCAACTGCCCACAGTCAACGATGGTCTCGGGGACTACACCCAGTGGGTGCACTCAGCGTGCCCCCACTAGTTCAAAGACTCAATCGACACAACCTAGTCGACTGACGAAGATACAAAAGTGAAGGTGGATCGGCTGGAGTCTGCGCGGCTGACGCTGAAGGCTGAGCACTCGACAGTGGTATGGCGAAGGTGACAGAAGTCTGATTGGCATCACCGACCTCCTGGATTACCGGTTCCGTCGTCGGCATTGACTGAGGCGTCTTACGAGTGGACATTTTTCTACTTCTTCTTCCCAAGGGCCTCAGTGGCTCATCCTCGTTGTCGTCTGGGAGATCAATGACGTTGGGAGGAGCTGCAAAAGATCAGTCTCCAGAATTTAGTCGACCACAGTTTAATCGACAAAACAAAGACAAAAGTACGAAGGTTATACCTGGGTTGGAAGTTACCGCATCTTCCATGTCCTCGTCCTCGTTTTTGTAAGCAGAAGTCCCAGAGGTAGCGGCACTGCTGGTTTCAAGATTCATCCGGTCAAACCAAGAGAAAAGTAGACAACACAGAACCTCGGGGAAAAAATGAAGACAGAACACTCATGCAGAAGCAACAGGGATGTCGATTTTGATTTTGGGCAGAGCCTTCCGAGTCTTCGGTGCTACAACCTTGGACTGCTTCAGGGCCTTTTCAGTCGGCGCCGGAGAAGACGTCCGAGGACGCTTTGACGACTGCCCAGTCTGAGCAGTCGCTTTGTCACGGATGCTTGCCGGATCGTGAGTGTGCTTGGATCGCCTTTCCCTACGGGGAGGTGAGTCGACCTCTTCTTCATCAGTCGGGTCGTCACTCTCCTTGTCCTCCTCTCCATCAGAGTGCCACTCGCCGCTCTCGCCTCCACTCGCCTCCCCCTCTGGATCCTGCTCCTGCTCCCCGTTGGGCATCGAGTACATCTCAGTAAGGGCCTGAAAGACAACAAGCGAAACAAAAATCAGTCGGTTGACAACAAGCAGTTACATGATAAATCAAGAAAACACTCGACAATTCAGAGTTGGACCTTGTCTGTTTCGTATGAGTTGTGGAGTGGAGGGACTCTCCTAGACCCCCTGGGGTTATCTTTGTTGCCAGTGATACCCCTCAACCACTTCTCCACCGTATCCTCGTCGACCTCTTCTGGGTTGATCCAAGTGGAATCATCAATGACAGAATACATCCACATCGAATGGTCGCGAGCTTGAAGCGGCTGAATGCGGCGTCTGAGGAAGAACTCCAACAGATCCATGCCGGTCACGCCATCACGGACGAGCTGGACCACTCGCTCGACCAGCGCCTTCACCTCCGCTTTCTCCTCCGGTGTCACTTTCAAGGCGGAGGGCTTCTCTACTCGAGCCATGGAAAAGGGGGGAAGTCCAGTCGACTGAGCTGGAGTCGGATGGTCTTTGCAGTAGAACCAGGTCGACTGCCACCCTCGGACTGACTCGGGAAGGATCATGGCTGGGAAAGAGCTTTTACCCCTCATCTAAATTCCAAGACCCCCACACATCTGGATCACTTGCATCTTTTCATCACTCGGATTGGCCTTCTTGACCGACTGAGAGCGACACGTGAAAATGTGCATGAAGAGGCCCCAGTGTGGTCGACAACCCAAGAAATTCTCGCACATAGACACGAAGGCAGCAAGGTACACGATGGTGTTGGGGGAAAAGTGGTGGAGTTGTGCTCCAAAGAAGTTCAAGAAAGCTCGGAAGAAAGGATGAGGAGGCAAAGAAAACTCGCGGTCGACATGAGTGGCAAGGAGAACGCACTCACCCTCCTGCGGACGCGGCTCGGTCTCGCCCTCCGGGAGCCACGCGGATCCGTGGGGGATCAGCCCCCCTCAGCCAGATCGTCGATGTCGTCCTGACGAATCATCGACCAGATCCAATCACCCTGGATGCAGCCGCACGGCAGGCCGGACCGCGACGAAGATCCGCCCCGGCTGGACTTCTTCCCCTTCGCCTTTGCCGTCGCCTTCTTCGCGCGCTCCAAGGCCACCGTCTTCTCCTTCCCCATTGCAGCGGGCGGAGCTCGAACAGAGCGGCGGCGCTCGGAGCAGAAGTGGATGTGGTGGAGATAACGGAGAAGAAAGAGGAAGAATGGGAACACACTGTGCAAAAACCCCAGTCCGACGCCTTATATGAGGTCATTTCCGAGTGGCTGACCCGTGGGCCCAGACGATCCTATCAAGTCCCACAACAGTCGCGTGCGCGATACGTGGCGAAAAAGATGGCACAGAGATCGAGGCGGCCCTGCCTAATCCTACCCGATTACTGCAGCCTCCTCCGCCCCGCGCGCTTCCCAAAATTCGAATCCCACAAAATCCGCGAGCAGCAGAACAACTTGTCAGACGGAAGATTTTTTCGTATCAACACTCGAAGCTTAGCGATAAAAGTTCACTCGACAAAATCAAGAATGGATCAAGGTGGCTGAAAAAGAAGTTGGAGTCATCGTGTTGATTCATTGGACTAGGCAAGACACTTCCGAAGCGCAAAAATTGAGTCGGAAGTATTCTCAACTCCTTCTCCACTCGAACCCTGAACCATTCTAGGGCTAATGACGAAGCTATGTACCTAGGGTAGGGTCATAGGCCTGACCTAGACACCTTCCCCTAGGACATCACCTTCAAGTCAGAAGTATTCAAGGGATAACAGCATCCACTCGACTAGAAGCATTCCACTTGGAAGATTCTATGTCACTCGACCGTAACAGAAACCACTCGACAGACAGAAGATCCAAAGTCACCCTGCATAGCAACGGTCAGGCGTTACTCATAGACTTAATGATCATTTATATCACTTTATTATGGACGTTACCTGTAACGATCCCTCTTTATGTACATTGAACTCCTTGTAACGTGGGCTGGCTGGGGTCCTCACGCACTCTATATAAGCCACCCCCTCCACTGGCACAGGGGTTCGCACCCCCTGTAACACACACACACACATAATCCAGTCGACCGCCTCTGGGCACCGAGACGTAGGGCTATTACTTCCTCCATGAAGGGCCCGAACTCGTAAAACTCGTGTGTACAACTTCGCCATAGCTAGGATCTTGCCTCCTCATACCTACCCCCCATTCTACTGTCAGTCTTAGATCCACGACATCGATCTTCTCAAATTCTCGGTAAAATTCCTTCTCTGGGCTCTTCCGGTAGTGGCATAACCTTTTCCTCAATTCTTTTGTCCTTTCATCTTGGTACGGTTCTTCTGTATTTGGGTCTTCTTAGCTGACGGGTCTGCCGCCAATACTAAACAACTATCGATATCTCATTGTGGTCATCAAACAATTTGACTGGGTCCCTGCAAGAAATGGGTTTGGGTTGAACCTCACCATATGACCTAAGGTTTGCAGCAACTGCCTTGTACAAGGGAAATATTGTCATACCATTCTAAGGTTTAAACAAGCTTTTGATCGTCGTCTCTCTACTATGGGTATGTCACTTAGATTTACCATCCCGTATAGCAAGGCGAATAATAAGAGTAAGTCAGTATGGTGATCAATCCATCCCGCACGCAAATCATTACCTTGTATATGGTTTAGCGAATCTCGCATTCTAACACACAGTCATCCTCACAAGCATTGCAGAATTTTCTCTTGTCGATGAACCAAGTTCGGATAAATCCATTGATTCTGCAAGCCAAACAAACATCTATCGTTCCTTCACAACTCTTAGGTTTTACGTTACTCCTATAAGATCGTCTATCGATAAAGTCGTGTCGTCTTCCAGGGTTTTTCCTTCAGCAAGAGTGTGCTTGCTTCTTGGCAGGTCCTGGGGCTTGTGGGTTATGGCCCATCCCATCACTTGTAAACCTTGAACTCATCATCGGGGCAACTGCTCATTATTCCAACTTCCAGCTTCCTAGCATTCTTAATTCCATCCAATTGTACTGTCCTTCTTCCTTCTATTGGTACCAACTAAGACATGATTACTCAGACTCATCATGCAGTTACATTTGCTCCATATTACCAACATTATACTTCCTTTATATCCAATAATACTTCATCCCCTCGTATTCTTGGGATATCCCACATATCGAGACAAAACTCATACTTATTTTGTCCGAAGTCCACTTCGTGGAATATCATTTTTTTTCCAGGGGTCAGATGTCCTCACAGGGTACTACCACCCTTGGAATTGCACAAATTCATCCATAGACCATATTTCTCATATCCTCGAAAATGGTCAAAATCCTTCTTCATTTAGTAACAACCCATAAGATCCAAATCAGTACCATCGATGCTAACTTCATTGATTTTCAAACCATTACAATCCCCTGCATTTCCATTACATGCCTCAACTCATCGCCTCAATATAAAGGAAAATGTTCTCACTACTACTACTATACTTCTCACAGACACAACTAATTATCACAAGTCTCCTTCTCCTTGGGACAATCTCTGGCAAAGTGCCCTGCTTCATTACAACGGAAACATATTACTTCGGACAATTCTCGAGGTTTCCTTGTGATTACATAGCCTCCTTGGGTCCTCGGCTTCCTTTTTGGGAGACTACTGAAGTAGTCCCCTAAATCTTTGCACCTGAAATAGGTGATATGACTCAGGTCCTTCCTGGAATCCAATCTATTTCTCTTCTTGGACTTTTCCGTTCCAATCAGGCTTCTATTTCATGTGGGTCATACTCTACTTCCACTGTCGGGAATTCTACTAGATCCCCATTCAGACAGTTCGGGGAGATGTGTCCTTCTTCTCCACATGAATAGCATGACCTGGTGCAGGGTTTAATTGGGTTTTCTTCGGGTGTGTCCTCCACCTCTTCCTCCATCACAGGTTCTTCTAAAATTTCCATGGGGGCTCCTTTCATTGCTTCCTTCTTCTGCTGGATGGTTCTTTGTACTATGGGATAAATGTGACACTGAGCAGGGTAATGGGTAGTTCCTTCACACAAGAACAAGTAATCTGCCTAGTTGGGCATTCTTCAGCTAGGTGACATTCTTCACAATGAGGGCATTCATCCTTGTGTTCTTTATGGTTGTGTCCTATTTCTCCACAGAGCTTTCATGCACAAGGCTTCTTCATATCATTTCCATAAGGCTTCAATTTATAGGACACAAGCCGAGACTTTAGCAGAGTCAACTTAAATTCTTTCCAAGTGGTTACTCCTTGACATCCATTTAAGTTTTGGTACGTCCTCCACCAAGTAGCAACACCTCTTTTGAAGCACTCAAGAGCATGCTGGGCCATATCCTTTCTGGCTATAGTGTCATTCTTCATGTGACCTTCCATGTCCTGAATCCATCGGTCCGTCTCCAATTGACTCATCAGTCCAGAGAATATGATTTCATCTCAATTCATCCTCTATTGGTCCATGGGTTTTGGGGTGAGATAAGAGAGAGATAGAGAGGGATGCACACAATACAAACCAAAGTTTTGAAAAGACAGATTTTATTTGTGGCTGTCGAAAAACATCAAACAAATGACAACTCACAATTGTCGCATCTAACGTAAGTATATAACAGGGGTTTGGTTTTCTAAAGTAATAAATCTTCAAAGTTGCCAAACTCATCAAGTCTTGTTCATGTCTCCGATGGCTTCTTCCGATCGTGCTTGTCTTTCTCAAGTTCTTTTGCCAGATCATCCCTATTGACGCGAAGTCTCTCCTGACGTCCTTTAATATTCTGGAGTTGCGTTCCAAACTTCTGGGTTTCAACATCCTTGGCATGAACCATGGTCCTACTATTCTTCAGTTCCTGACGAATCTCCGGTATCTCGAGGTTTTGCTCCTCCAGCTTGGCTACTGATACGTCTCCGTCATATCTATAATTTTTGATTGTTCCATGCCAATATTATACAACTTTCATATACTTTTGGCAACTTTTTATACTATTTTTCGGACTAACATATTGATCCAGTGCCCCGTGCCAGTTCCTGTTTGTTGCATGTTTTTTTGTTTTGCAGAAAATCCATATCAAACAGAGTCCAAACGGTATAAGAACTGGCGGAGATTTTTTGGAATATTTGTGAATTTTGGGAAGTGGAATCAACGCGAGACGATGCCCGAGGGGCCCACGAGGGTGAGGGACGCGCCCCAGGGGGTCAGGCGCGCCCTGGGACCTCGTGGCCACTCCGTAAGGCGGTTGGTGCCCTTATTTCGCAGCAAGAAAGCCAATATCCGGATAAATAACGTGTCCAAATTTCAGCCCAATCGGAGTTACGGATCTCCGGGAATATAAGAAACGGTGAAAGGGTAGAATGTGAAACGCAGAAACAGAGAGAGACAGAGAGACAGATCCAATCTCGGAGGGGCTCTCGCCCCTCCCATGCCATGGAGGCCATGGACCAGAGGGGAAACCCTTCTCCCATCTAGGGAGAAGGTCAAGTAAGAAGAAGAAGAAGAAGGGGGGCTCTCTCCCCCTCTCTCCTGGTGGCGCCGGAACGCCGCCGGGGCCATCATCGCGACAACGATCTACACCAACACCTCCGTCATCTTCACCAACATCTTCATCACCTTCCCCCATCTATCCACAGCGGTCTACTCTCCCGCAACCCGCTGTACCCTCTACTTGAAGATGGTGCTTTATGCTTCATATTATTATCCAATGATGTGTTGCCATCCTATGATGTCTGAGTAGATTTTCATTGTCCTATCGGTAATTGGTGAATTGCTATAATTGGTTTAATTTGCATGTGGTTATGTTGCTGTCCTTTGGTGCCCATCATATGAGCACACGCGTGGATCACACCATAGGGTTAGTTGTATGTTGATAGGACTATGTATTGGAGGGCAAGAGTGACAGAAGCTTCAACCTAGCATAGAAATTGATGCATACGTGATTGAAGGGGGACCAATATATCTTAATGCTATGGTTGGGTTTTACCTTAATGAACGTTAGTAGTTGCAGATGCTTGCTAATAGTTCCAATCATAAGTGCATAGAATTCCAAGTCAGGGATGACATGCTAGCAGTGGCCTCTCCCACATAAAACTTGCTATCGGTCTAGTAAAGTAGTCAATTGCTTAGGGACAATTTCGCAACTCCTACCACCACTTTTCCACACTCGCTATACTTACTTTATTGCTTCTTTACCTAAAACAGCCACTAGTTTTTATTTACATGCTCTTTATTATCTTGCAAACCTATCCAACAACACCTACAAAGTACTTCTAGTTTCATACTTGTTCTAGGTAAAGCGAACGTCAAGCATGCGTAGAGTTGTATCGGTGGTCAATAGAACTTGAGGGAATATTTGTTCTACGTTTAGCTCCTCGTTGGGTTCGACACTCTTACTTATCGAAAGAGCCTACAATTGATCCCCTATACTTGTGGGCTATCAAGACCTTATTCTGGCGCCATTGCCGGGGAGTTATAGCATGGGGTGAATATTCTCGTGTGTGCTTGTTTGTTTTATCACTAAGTAATTTTTATTTGCTGTTCTAAGTTGTTCTCTATCTTTAGTTATGGATACGGAACACGAAATACCAAAAAAATAGGTTTACTTGCTACTCATGGAGATGGGGAACTTCCTAAAACCCTCGATGCTCATTATGTGAAAGATATTATATACTACTTGCTATGCTTGTGGCCAAGATGCCAATATGAATGATGCTTATGGAGATGAACTTGCTATAGTTCCTTATGTTAAACATGAAATTGTTGCTATTGCACCCACGCATGATAGTCCTATTATCTTTTTGAATTCTCCCAACTACACTATATCGGAGAAGTTTGCCCTTATTAAGGATTATATTGATGGGTTGTGTTTTACTACTACACATGATGATTTTGATAGATATAATATGCATGTGCTTGCTGCTCCTACTTGCAATTATTATGAGAGAGGAACTACATCTCCGCCTCTCCATGTTTCCAATATGATAAAATTGCAAGAAACTGTTTATACTATGAAATGGCCTTTACTATGTGTGCATGAATTATTCTTTTATGACATGCCGATGCATAGGAAGAGAGTTAGACTTCGTTGTTGCATGATATATGTTACTTTGTGCTCACTACTAAATCACAAATCATTGTTAATTAAAATTGGCTTTGATATACCTTGGGATCCGGGTGGATCCATTACTTGAGCACTATATGCGTAGCTTAATGGCTTTAAAGAAAGCGCTGCTAGGGAGACAACCTGGAAGTTTTAGAGAGTCCTTTATTTCTGTTGTGTGTTTTTATAAAGTTTAAAAATAAAAATAATGTGCCAAGATTTGCCTTTAGGATGTTTACATTGCTTGTTGGTTTGTGCGGTGCAAGACAGCAACTTTGTCTGTAGTGCGCGATTTTACATTTTTTACTGGAACATCAAACGGGTCTGAAACTCATTGCACTGTCTTTATATACAAATTGTTTATTTTTCCTAATTGTTTCAGAATTTTTGGAGTACCAGAAGTATGGTTAATGTTCAGATTACTACAGACTGTCCTGTTTAAGATAGATTCTGTTTTGATGCATAGTTTGCTTGTTTTGATGAAACTATCGATATCTATCAGTGGATTAAGCCATGGAAAAGTTATATTACAGTAGCTACAATGCAAAAACAAAATATGAATTGGTTTGCAACAGTACTTAGAGTAGTGATTTGCTTTATTATACTAACGGATCTTACCGAGCATTCTATTGAGTTTTGTGTGGATGAAGTGTTCGAAGATCGAGGAGATCTCGATGTGAGGAGAAGGAGGAGAGGCAAGATCTCAAGCTTGGGGATGCCCAAGGCACCCCAAGTAAATATTTAAGGAGACTCAAGCATCTAAGCTTGGGGATTGCCCGGAAGGCATCCCATCTTTCTTCAACAAGTATCGGTATGTTTTCGGATTCGTTTCGTTCATGTGATATGTTCAAATCTTGGAGCGTCTTTTGCATTTAGTTTTCACTTTTCTTTGATGCACCATGCTGGTATGAGATAGTCCATGGTTGATTTAAGAATGCTCTTTGCACTTCACTTATATCTTTTGAGTATGGCTTTATAGAATGCTTCATGTGCTTCACTTATATCATTTGAAGTTTGGATTGCATGTTTCTCTTCACATAGAAAACCGCCATTTGTAGAATGCTCTTTTGCTTCACTTATATTTGTTAGCGCGTGGGCATATCTTTTGTCGAAAGAATTAAACTCTCTTGCTTCACTTATATCTATTTAGAGAGATGACAGGAATTGGTCATTCACATGGTTAGTCATAAAATCCTACATAAAACTAGTAGATCACTGAATATGATATGTTTGATTCCTTGCAATAGTTTTGCGATATAAAGATGGTGATATTAGAGTCATGCTAGTGGGTAGTTGTGGATTGTAGAAATACTTGTGTTGAGGTTTGTGATTCCCGTAGCATGCACGTATGGTGAACCGTTATGTAACGAAGTTGGAGCATGATTTATTTATTGATTGTCTTCCTTATGAGTGGCGGCCGGGGACGAGCGATGGTATTTTCCTACCAATCTATCCCCCTTGGAGCATGCGCGTAGTACTTTGTTTCAATGACTAATAGATTTTTGCAATAACTATGTGAGTTCTTTATGACTAATGTTGAGTCCATGGATTATATGCACTCTCACCCTTCCATCATTGCTAGCCTCTTCGGTACCGTGCATTGCCCTTTCTCACCTCCAGAGTTGGTGCAAACTTTGCCGGTGCATCCAAACCCCGTGATATGATACGCTCTATCACACATAAGCCTGCTTATATCTTCCTCAAAACAGCCACCATACTTACCTATCATGGCATTTCCATAGCCATTCCGAGATATATTGCCATGCAACTTCCATCATCGTGATATACATGACTTGAGCATTTATTGTCATACTGCTTTGCATGATCGTCAGATAGCTAGCATGATGTTTTCATGGCTTGTCCGTTTTTTTGATGTCATTGCTACGCTAGATCATTGCACATCCTGGTACACCGCCGGAGGCATTCATATAGAGTCATATTTTGTTCTAGTATCGAGTTGTAATATTGAGTTGTAAGTAAATAAAAGTGTGATGATCATCATTATTAGAACATTGTCCCATGATCAAAATAAAAGTGGCCAAAGAAGCCCCAAAAAAGAGATAGAGGCCAAAGAAGCCTACAAAAAAAGAAAAAAATTAAAAAAGAAATAAAAAGAGAAGGGGCAATGTTACTATCCTTTTACCACACTTGTGGTTCAAAGTAGCACCATGTTCTTGATATAGAGAGTCTCTTGAGTTATCACTTTCATATACTAGTGGGAATTTTCATTATAGAACTTGGCTTGTATATTCCAACGATGGGCTTCCTCAAATGCCCTAGGTCTTCATGAGCAAGCAAGTTAGATGCACACCCACTTAGTTTCAGTTTGAGCTTTCATACACTTATAGCTCTTGTGCATCCATTGCATGGCAATCCCTACTCCTCGCATTGACATCAATTGATGGGCATATCCACAGCCCGTTGATTAGCCGCATCGATGTGAGACTTTCTCCCTTTTGTGTCTTCTCAACACAACCTCCATCATCATATTCTATTCCACCTATAGTGCTATATCCATGGCTCACGCTCATGTATTGCATGAAAGTTGAAAAGGTTTCAGAACGTCAAAAGTATGAAACAAATGCTTGGCTTGTCATCGGGGTTGTGCATGATTTGAATATTTTGTGTGATGAAGATGGAGCATAGCCAGACTATATGATTTTGTAGGGATAAGCTTTCTTTGGCCTTGTTATTTTGAAAAGACATGATTGCTTTATTACTATGCTTGAAGTATTATTGTCTTAATGTCAAATGATAGACTATTACTTTGAATCACTCGTGTCTTAATATTCATGCAATGATTAGATTACATGATCAAGATTATGCTAGGTAGCATTTCACATCAAAATTTTTTTTATCATCTACCTACTTGAGGACGAGCAGGAATTAAGCTTGGGGATGCTGATACGTCTCCGTCGTATCTATAATTTTTTATTGTTCCATGCCAATATTACACAACTTCCATATACTTTGGGAACTTTTTATACTATTTTTGGGACTAACATATTGATCCAGTGCCCAGTGTCAGTTCCTGTTTGTTGCATGTTCTTTGTTTCACAGAAAATCCATATCAAACAGAGTCCAAACGGGATAAAAACTGACGGAGATTTTTGTTTGGAATATATGTGAATTCTGGGAATTGGAATCAACGTGAGACGATGCCCGAGGGGCCCACGAGGGTGAGGGGCGCGCCCCAGGGGGCCTGGTGCACCCTGGGCCCTCGTGGCCACTCCGTAAGGCGGCTGGTGCCCTTCTTTCGCCATAAGAAAGCCAATGTCCGGATAAAAATCATGTCCAAATTTCAGCCCAATCGGAGTTACGGATATCCAGGAATATAAGAAACGGTGAAAGGGCAGAATCTGAAACGCAGAAACAGAGAGAGACAGAGAGACAGATCCAATCTCGGAGGGCTCTCGCCCCTCCCATGCCATGGAGGCCATGGACCAGAGGGGAAACCCTTCTCCCATCTAGGGAGAAGGTCAAGGAAGAAGAAGAAGAAGGGGTCTCTCTCCCCCTCTCTCCCGGTGGCGCCGGAACGCCACCGGGGCCATCATCGTGACAATGAGCTACACCAACACCTCCGTCATCTTCACCAACATCTTCATCACCTTCGCCCATCTATCTACAACGGTCCACTCTCCTGCAACCCGCTGTACTCTCTACTTGAACATGGTGCTTTATGCTTCATATTATTATCCAATGATGTGTTGCCATCCTATGATGCTTGAGTAGATTTTGATTGTCCTATCGGTAATTGTTGAATTGCTATGATTGGTTTAATTTGCTTGTGGTTATGTTGCTATCCTTTGGTGCCCATCATATGAGCGCGCGCGTGGATCACACCATAGTGTTAGTTGTATGTTGATAGGACTATGTATTGGAGGGCAAGAGTGAAAGAAGCTTCAATGTAGCATAGAAATTGATGCATACGGGATTGAAGGGGGACCAATATATCTTATTGCTATGGTTGGCTTTTACCTTAATGAACGTTAGTAGTTGTGGATGCTTGCTAATAGTTTCAATCATAAGTGTATAGAATTCCAAGTCAGGGATGACATGCTAGCAGTGGCCTCTCCCACATAAAACTTGCTATCGGTCTAGTAAAGTAGTCAATTGCTTAGGGACAATTTCGCAACTCCTACCACCACTATTCCACACTAGCTATACTAACTTTATTGCTTCTTTACCTAAAACAGCCCCTAGTTTTTATTTACGTGCTCTTTATTATCTTGCAAACTTATCCAACAACACCTACAAAGTACTTCTAGTTTCATACTTGTTCTAGGTAAAGCGAACGTCAAGCATGCGTAGAGTTGTATCAGTGGTCGATAGAACTTGAGGGAATATTTGTTCTACCTTTAGCTCCTCGTTGGGTTCGACACTCTTACTTATCGAAAGAGGCTACAATTGATCCCCTATACTTGTGGGTTATCAACTACTTCAGCTTCTGGGTCCTGAGTTCTTCACGAAATGCTTCCCTGTCAAATACAGCTTCCTAAAGGTCCATCCTAAACTTCTTAATGTAATACTCCAGATCCTGGTGATACACCAGCTAAGATTAAAACTTCATCTCTTGCTGATAGGTTCTCCATTAGCCCTTTTGTCATCCAATCCTTCCGAAGAAATGCATGGTTAACTCCGCACAGTGACAATAGCATAAGCGGGCGATAACCTCGCGTTTATGCCCTTGTCATTGCCATGAGCTATCATTCCATAGTTGATATCTCCTACCTTAGGGTTTTCTTGACAAAAACTTTGAGTTTTTAACTCTCCATGTTCCGGTCTTTCTCCGACACACCTTGATCTTGGGTATTGACAGCTTCAATTGCCCGACAAATTCCATAAGGGTAACCTTCCTTGGTCATGCCAATCTGGAAATTCTTCAAAGCCTTCAAATTCTCCTAGTCTTCGGAGTCTTCAACCATTGTAGTTTCCATTGCACGGTAAAATCCTCTTTATTCTGAAGTGGTCTTAGTTGTCCGATATCTTGTACTTCTTGGAGTGGTCTCATCAGTCGAATCTTCGCGTGGTAAAAAGGGGAAGGGGTATAGTCTAACTAAAAGGGGATATTTGATAAAACTCAGAAAAGAGGAGAGGTAAAAGATCTTTTTGAAAATAAAGTTTTAGAGAAAATCTTTCCTATGGGCTTGCCAGTTTCTAGGGGTCATGTCGTACAGTCAACATGTGCTTTGATACCATCTTGTAGCGACCCGACCTCAGACGGTCAAGTCTCTGTGCTTAAGTGTCATCCCTGGATCGGTATGCTGACACACACAGTACTCGAGGATTCATAATAGAGGTAAATCACATGTATAAAGTAACGTAAATATTATTACCTCAATCCAAATAGCGGAAGTAACAAGAAGGGCGTGGATTCCCATCAACACCAACGACAAAGTTGAGTGTACAAATCGTAACCCTAACGTATCACTTACTCGTCGTAAGATTCCTGCAACATGATGAATAATAACTAGCACTACATGCATATATAGCTGGTGGAGGCTCTAAGTTTATTTTTGCACAAAGCCAATTTTTCCCTACAACAAAGGAATATATTTTATTTAACTACAAGGTTTGTTGAAAACATTGAGAATGGTAACCCCATGTCAATCCCAAATTAACAGCCACCCAACAAATTATTAATTAAGTAGAGTGATGAGATCAAATCAATAATTCAAGTACTAGATACTCAAGATGTCCATAACCGGGGACACGGCTAATCATGATTAGTTTGTACACTCTGCAGAGGTTTGCGCACTTTTCCCCACAAGACTCGATCTCCTCCGTGGGATTTCTCGCACTACATGGTGTTTGAGAAACGGATGACCGAGACACAGTCTTTCAGAAGCATTAACTCTTTCGACGGGTAAACCATACCGCCTACATCCCCTACATCTGCTAGTTTACCATTGAAAGAGGTCACACAACATACTCAACTATGCCATAGCCCATAATGGCTTGTGGCTGCACACGGAAGTTTCTAGCATGAATAATCTTATGATCCCTTCGAGCCCGGGTGGCGAGCCATAGGATGATCACACGGTAACCCCGGGATCTCCTAGGACAACACTGGACTCCCCAGGTGTCCGGGCAATCCACTGGTATCCCCAGGGTGCCCCAACCAATCCACCCAGAAGAGAGTCTCTTGAGTTATCACTTTCATATACTAGTGGGAATTTTCATTATAGAACTTGGCTTGTATATTCCAACAATGGGCTTCCTCAAATGCCCTAGGTCTTCATGAGCAAGCAAGTTGGATGCACACCCACTTAGTTTCAGTTTGAGCTTTCATAAACTTATAGCTCTAGTGCATCCATTGCATGGCAATCCCTACTCCTCGCATTGACATCAATTGATGAGCATATCCATAGCCCGTTGATTAGCCGCATCGATGTGAGACTTTCTCCCTTTTGTGTCTTCTCAACACAACCTCCATCATCATATTTTATTCCACCTATAGTGCTATATCCATGGCTCACGCTCAAGTATTGCGTGAAAGTTGAAAAGGTTTGAGAACGTCAAAAATATGAAACAATTGCTTGGCTTGTCATCGGGGTTGTGCATGATTTGAATATTTTGTGTGATGAAGATGGAGCATAGCCAGACTATATGATTTTGTAGGGATAAGCTTTCTTTGGCCTTGTTATTTTGAAAAGACATGATTGCTTTATTACTATGCTTGAAGTATTATTGTCTTAATGTCAAATGATAGACTATTGCTTTGAATCACTCGTGTCTTAATATTCATGCAATGATTAGATTACATGATCAAGATTATGCTAGGTAGCATTTCACATCAAAAAATATATTTTTTATCATCTACCTACTTGAGGACGAGCAGGAATTAAGCTTGGGGATGCTGATACGTCTCCGTCGTATCTATAATTTTTTATTGTTCCATGCCAATATTACACAACTTCCATATACTTTGGGAACTTTTTATACTATTTTTGGGACTAACATATTGATCCAGTGCCCGGTGTCAGTTCCTGTTTGTTGCATGTTCTTTGTTTCACAGAAAATCCATATCAAATGGAGTCCAAACGGGATAAAAGCTGACGGAGATTTTTTTTGGAATATATGTGAATTTTGGGAATTGGAATCAACGTGAGACGATGCCCGAGGGGCCCACGAGGGTGAGGGGCGCGCCCCAGGGGGTCAGGTGCACCCTGGGCCCTCGTGGCCACTCCGTAAGGCGGCTGGTGCCCTTCTTTCGCCGCAAGAAAGCCAATGTCCGGATAAAAATCATGTCCAAATTTCAGCCCAATCGGAGTTACGGATATCCGGGAATATAAGAAATGGTGAAAGGGCAGAATCTGAAACGCAGAAACAGAGAGAGACAGATCCAATCTCGGAGGACTCTCGCCCCTCCCATGCCATGGAGGCCATGGAACAGAGGGGAAACCCTTCTCCCATCTAGGGAGAAGGTCAAGGAAGAAGAAGAAGGGGGTCTCTCTCCCCCTCTCTCCCGGTGGCGCCGGAACGCCACCGGGGCCATCATCGTGACAATGAGCTACACCAACACCTCCATCGTCTTCACCAACATCTTCATCACCTTCCCCCATCTATCTACAACGGTCCACTCTACCGCAAGCCGCTGTACTCTCTACTTGAACATGGTGCTTTCTGCTTCATATTATTATCCAATGATGTGTTGCCATCCTATGATGCTTGAGTAGATTTTGATTGTCCTATCGGTAATTGGTGATTTGCTATGATTGATTTAATTTGCTTGTGGTTATGTTGCTATCCTTTGGTGCCCATCATATGAGCGCGCGCGTTGATCACACCATAGGGTTAGTTGTATGTTGATAGGACTATGTATTGGAGGGCAAGAGTGACAGAAGCTTCAACGTAGCATAGAAATTGATGCATACGGGATTGAAGGGGGACCAATATATCTTATTGCTATGGTTGGGTTTTACCTTAATGAACGTTAGTAGTTGTGGATGCTTGCTAATAGTTCCAATCATAAGTGTATAGAATTCCAAGTCAGGGATGACATGCTAGCAGTGGCCTCTCCAACATAAAACTTGCTATCGGTCTAGTAAAGTAGTCAATTGCTTAGGGACAATTTCGCAACTCCTACCACCACTTTTCCACACTAGCTATACTAACTTTATTGCTTCTTTACCTAAAATAGCCCCTAGTTTTTATTTACGTGCTCTTTATTATCTTGCAAACTTATCCAACAACACCTACAAAGTACTTCTAGTTTCATACTTGTTCTAGGTAAAGCGAACGTCAAGCGTGCGTAGAGTTGTATCAGTGGTCGATAGAACTTGAGGGAATATTTGTTCTACCTTTAGCTCCTCGTTGGGTTCGACACTCTTACTTATCGAAAGAGGCTACAATTGATCCCCTATACTTGTGGGTTATCAACTACTTTCAGCTTCTGGGTCCTGAGTTCTTCACGAAATGCTTCCCTGTCAAATACAGCTTCCTAAAGGTCCATCCTAAACTTCTTAATGTAATACTCCAGATCCTGGTGATACACCAGCTAAGATTAAAACTTCATCTCTTGCTGATAGGTTCTCCATTAGCCCTTTTGTCATCCAATCCTTCCGAAGAAATGCATGGTTAACTCCGCACAGTGACAATAGCATAAGCGGGCGATACTCGCATTTATGCCCATGTCATTGCCATGAGCTATCATTCCATAGTTGATATCTCCTGCCTTAGGGTTTTCTTGACAAAAACTTTGAGTTTTTAACTCTCCATGTTCCGGTCTTTCTCCGACACACCTTGATCTTGGGTATTGACAGCTTCAATTACCCGACAAATTCCATAAGGGTAACCTTCCTTGGTCATGCCAATCTGGAAATTCTTCAAAGCCTTCAAATTCTCCTAGTCTTCGGAGTCTTCAACCATTGTAGTTTCCATTGCACGGTAAAATCCTCTTTATTCCGAAGTGGTCTTAGTTGTCCGATATCTTGTACTTCTTGGAGTGGTCTCATCAGTCGAATCTTCGCGTGGTAAAAAGGGGAAGGGGTATAGTCTAACTAAAAGGGAATATTTGATAAAACTCAGAAAAGAGGAGAGGTAAAAGATCTTTTTGAAAATAAAGTTTTAGAGAAAATCTTTCCTATGGGCTGGCCAGTTTCTAGGGGTCATGTCGTACAGTCAACATGTGCTTTGATACCATCTTGTAGCGACCCGACCTCAGACGGTCAAGTCTCTGTGCTTAAGTGTCATCCTTGGATCGGTATGCTGACACACACAGTACTCGATGATTTATAATAGAGGTAAATCACATGTATAAAGTAACGTAAATATTATTACCTCAATCCAAATAGCGGAAGTAACAAGAAGGGCGTGGATTCCCATCAACACCAACGACAGAGTTGAGTGTAGAAATCGTAACCCTAACGTATCACTTACTCGTCGTAAGATTCTTGCCACATGATGAATAATAACTATCACTACATGCATATATAGCTGGTGGAGGCTCTAATTTTATTTTTGCACAAAGCCAATTTTTCCCTACAACAAAGGAATATATTTTATTTAACTACAAGGTTTGTTGAAAACATTGAGAATGGTAACCCCATGTCAATCCCAAATTAACAGCCACCCAACAAATTATTAATTAAGTAGAGTGATGAGATCAAATCAATAATTCAAGTACTAGATACTCAAGATGTCCATAACCGGGGACACGGCTAATCATGATTAGTTTGTACACTCTGCAGAGGTTTGCGCACTTTTCCCCACAAGACTCGATCTCCTCCGTGGGATTTCTCGCACTACATGGTGTTTGAGAAACGGATGACCGAGACACAGTCTTTCAGAAGAATTAACTCTTTCGACGGGTAAACCATACCGCCTACATCCCCTACATCTGCTAGTTTACCACTAAAAGAGGTCACACAACATACTCAACTATGCCAGAGCCCATAATGGCTTGTGGCTGCACACGGAAGTTTCTAGCATGAATAATCTTATGATCCCTTCGAGCCCGGGTGGCGAGCCATAGGATGATCACACGGTAACCCCGGGATCTCCTAGGACAACACTGGACTCCCCAGGTGTCCGGGCAATCCACTGGTATCCCCAGGGTGCCCCAACCAATCCACCCAGATGTGTATTAAAGT